>NC_045558.1:33360387-33680387 GCF_009769535.1 Thamnophis elegans
CAAATATGAGGCAGCAGTCTGCTGCAGCTGCCAAAAAAGACAACAATCCTAAGCTGCATTAATAGAGGGATAGAATCAAGATCACATGAAGTGTTAATACTACTTCATAATGCCTTGGTAATACTACACTAGGATTATTGCATCCAATTTTGGTTGCCACAATATGAAAAAGATCTTGAGACTCTAGAAAGATTACAGACAAGAGGAAAAAGATGATTTGAGGACTGAAGGCTAAAACACACGAAGAATGGTTGCAGGAATTGGCTATGTCTAATTTAATAAAAAGAAAGACAAGGGATGACATGACAGCAGTATTCCAATATCCAAGGGACTGCCATAAAGAATAGGGTGTAAATCTATTTATCAAAGCACTTGAAGGCAGGACAAGAAGCAGTAGATGCAAACAAATTCAATGAGAGACCCAGCCTAGCAATAAGGAAAAATGCCCTGATAGGACAATTAATCAGTGGAACAACCTGCCTGCAGAAGAGATCACACAAGAAAAGAATGGTCAACCATATTGTGGCCTGCCAGCAGCAAGCAGAGCTAGCAGCAGATTCGGACAGTGAGGAGGTTGGGGAGGAACATGGGCCAGTCCTGGAGACTGGGGAAGACTCTGATGAGGGCTCTGTGTCAGAGGCAGAAAGGGGGCCAGAGCTTTATGCCAGTTATCAGCTGCCTTCAGAGTCAGACATCAGTGAGGCAGACAAACAGCTGGAGCCTGTTCCTAGTGTGAACATGCACAGAGTTGCCAGACGGAGGGAACAGCTAAAGAACAGGGGTCGACTTGGGAGTAAGACCACAGTAGACGATGAATGGCCCCTCCCAGAGGAAATAAAAGAAAAGCAAATGGGGAGTAGAGTTTGCAGGAGACAATTAGTTCGCTTAATTGGTTCGTGACTATCCGAGAATCCTTGTCAAGTTTTGCAAATATCGGCTTGACAGCTCTCCAAGCCAGATAAGGTCTGTAACTGTAAATCCTCCCTCAAAAGACTTTGCTAGATGTGAATGACCAAAATTCACAGTAAATTAATAAAAGGGTTTTTTGTTGGGACAAGGGGTTTGCTTCATGCTCTTGGGAAGCCTAGGTCAGAACAAGCTATTTGTCTGAAATAATATAGGGTTTCTGTTTGAGCAAAGGGTTGGACTAGAAGACCTGTAAAGTTCTTTCCAACTCTGTTATTCTATAGAACCACCTCCATCTGCATAACTGTTCCTACTAGGAGACTGACTCCATTCAGAAAAGAGATCTCCACACTGCTCTGGTTTTACACTACAATAAATGCAATTTGAATACCGTTATATGCTAGTAGTCCTTAATTTACAACAGTTTGTTTAGTGATTGTTCAAAGTGACAATGGCACTGAAAAAAGTGACTTATGACCATTTTTCACACTTACAATCGTTGCAGCATCCCCACAGTCACATGATCCAAATTTGGATGCTTGGCAATTGATTCATGTTTATTACAGTTGCAGGATCCTGGGGTCATGTGATCACCTTTTGTGATCATCTGACAAAGTCAATGAGGAAAACAGATTCACTTAACAAATGTATTACTAACTTAAGAATTGCAGTGATTCACTTAACAAATGCAAAGGTCATAAAAAGAGGCAAATGTACTTAACAAATGTCTCACAACATAAAATTTGTGATTGTAAGTCGAGGACACCCTGTATACTAAAGTATATCCTTTTTTCCCGTGTTCTTTCTTTTTTAACATTACATTATTAATAAGAAGGCTTCTTATTTGGAGATGTTGCATTTCTATTTGTCAGATGTTTGCCCATAGTTTAATATTAGTTTTTTAATAATGTAGTGAATGTTTTCTTAAATAGACCAGAAGATGGTAGAGGACAGGAAGGCCTGGAGGAACATTGTCCATGGGGTCGCGATGGGTTGGACATGACTTTGCAACTAAGAACAACAACAGTAAATGTTTTTATCTTGGAGATATAATGGTGTAGTTTGGTGTAGATGTTAATGTTCCTGGTTAGAAACAGAGATACCATGAGTCTAGTCTTGCCGTGGCATACACTCAGTAGGCGACCTTGGGTTAGTCACTCTCTTTCAGTCAGTCACACATCTTTCATTTATAGCTATGACAGAAAATTATAGAGAAAAGGTGAAGTATCACTATGATGGTATTCAAGCCAATGATAGGTAAATAGTGCCCCAATGAAATAATGGCCCAAAGCCTTTAAGAGTGGGAAGGGGAAGTTAACAGTCCAGTTAGCTTCTTGGTAAAAGGGCAGGCATAGAGATAAATGTGGCAAGAAAAAATGTAGGTCATGACATTTGCTCTAGTTCCAAGTCACCAAAAGTCATGGAGATACTGACCTCTTAATGTGACAGATCTCTAAAATCCTTTCCCTAAAGGAGAAATTACAGCCATTCTTCATCATTTTTCCCTTTCCCTCATCCCCACCCTCAAAAAATGGAGAGAGGGAAGAATGAAGTATCCATGTTAATTTGAACCCACCCATAAGGCTCTTAGATTGCTAAGTATAGATGTTAAACAAGCAATTATCCATTCAGTTTTCACAGAATGGACAAGATTTTGGAGGGAAAAGAATTCTGGATGAAATATTTTAAGTTTGTAATGCAGATAAATTTAACTGAAAGTTAGGAATTTAGGAAATATGATCATTAATATAAGAAAATAATTATATACTTGACCTAGCATTTTATGACTTCACAAATTTTAAATGTTACACATTGTTAAGATTAGTTTGGACCTTGATAGGGTGCTTTATATCTTTGAAGAGCTAGTACCAACTTGAATGTTTCTTTAATGATCAAAATGTCCTGCTAAAAACATTATTTGTTCCTTTTAGAAGGAACTCCAAGAAAATGAATGATCAGAACACAAACTATTGTTAAATTATTGATTTTTTGATGCTTATATGATTATTGATGCTTATAAAAGAATAGCATCCATAATCAGAATCAAAACTGCCATCTTCAACCACAAGAAAGGGTGGATGGGATCCAGTAGTGTGTTTTGGCTCCTGTTGCAACTGGTATGCTGCAACGAGACCTGGGCGTGCACCAGGGGCATGCACGCTGTGCACATATGTGCACCCACCGCCTGCGACACTCCAGCTGCTCGGCAGAATGCTATATGCTGTGCGTGCGCAGATGGCCCGTTTCTTTCAAATACAGGTAAGGAACAAGGGCGAGTGGGCAGGCACTTCAAAGCACTGTTCCGGTACGGTGGCTGCTGCTTCCAACAGCCACCAGTACAGGTGTACCGGGGCATACCACCTGCAACTCACCACTGGTGGGGTTTGAATAAAGAAGAATGTGCTAAAATATGCTATTTTTATCTCAGAATCCTACATAAATAGAACCCCTTTGATAACATGAGTGGATCATGCAGTTAGAATAGCAAAAATACGAAAAATTCAAATTGAACAAAGACCAAGAAACATATCTTATAATATGGGGCAAACTGTATCATAAAACAGAAATTTCAAGGTCAAGATGGATATAATCAATAGTCCAATCCGGGCAGATCAAAGATGCATTTTTCCAGTTTAGTTTAAAATTTGTAGCTATGCAGATGTTGTAAGATTGCCCATACATATTCCACCCAAAGTAAACTTTCAGTAATTAAACAAATTGCTTAAATAATAAAAAAATGTCCAAAAAGTCATAATAAATTACCCAAAGACTAAATTAAAATTCACAAAGCTGAATGGCATTGTTGTATAATCAAACTTTGTGTAATAGATAGTAAAGGACCTAATTATTTGTGTTATTCCAAGCTTCTCTGAAATGCAACTTCTCAAAAATGCATGCATTATGAACAAGGTGCAAAAGTTCAGAAATGTATAGAATGATCTCTAGTGGTTAATAATTTCAAAAGTCGACTTCT
The DNA here is from genome assembly GCF_009769535.1 of Thamnophis elegans. Classification (NCBI taxonomy): domain Eukaryota; kingdom Metazoa; phylum Chordata; class Lepidosauria; order Squamata; family Natricidae; genus Thamnophis; species Thamnophis elegans. Next base: position 33,364,268 of record NC_045558.1, read on the forward strand.
GGGGGAGGAGCCTGTCGTGTCGGGAGCTCAACGGAGCTCCCCCCAGAGTTCTGGTCTGTATATCTAAAAGATCTATAGATATCTCCCCTTTTAGGCAGAAAGGGGCAGGGAGGAGCTCAGTCGTTAGAATCTCTTTGAAATTCACAGCCTTTTGTTTTTCGCTGTGAACGGAGAAGAGGTTCAACACAAAGCTGAGCTTTTTTTTTATTTTTACTCCAGCCAGATCTTCTCAGCTGTTTTTTTCAGCCCAAGGCAGGTCATCCTCCCCCCTCAGAACAAATTTAAGCTATTTAAAATCGGTCCGGGCAGTGACCATTCCTGAAATCCTTTTTTGTTTATCACTATTTAAATACCAGCTTCAATCTAACCAAAAACTCCTTTGTTTAACTGTTTTTCAAAATGGCGATTTTATAACCTTCGCAGTTGATATATTTAATCAGCCCTGTTTTTTTGAAGACTTTTCTTTACTAATTGCCAAAGTTTACTCAAAGTATTTTATTGCAAATCAGGGTGTGCAGAGACTTTGTTTGTTTGCTTTTGTTTTTTTTATAATGGCTCCCAAGTCCAAAAATTCCAAGCGTTTTCTTAACAATACATCCCAAGTAATCGCGATAAAGCCACAGTCTTTGCCTTCTATGCCCCCTACTGGAGATTTGTTAATGAAAGAATTTCTTTTTGAAACTCTCAGAGAATTTAGAGAGGAAATAATGTAATTTATTTCGGAACTATGTGATAAATTTGATGCTAAGATTGCCCAAACAAGGAAGGATACCATCGGAGCGATAACCGTGATGACAGATTACATTGCAGGAATGGAGGATAAATTGGAACTTTTGGAACAAGACAATTTTAATCTGACATCTAAAATCGAAAAGTTGCAACAGGAAATTGAAATGACAGAGAGACAACTTGTTATGACAAATTATAAAAAGACTGCGTTTGCAATAAGAGTTAGGGGATTGCGTGAAAACGAACAGGAGAATTTGAAGCAGACCTTTTTTGAGGCATTCAGTCGTGTGGTTGGCGGTCCGGGACTCAACTTTGATTGGCAGATCCAAAAAATTTACCACCATAACTCGTGGACAGCAAAACAGAGACAGCTTCCGAGAGATGTGGTTATATATTTTGCTACAAAAGAGTCCAGAAACGCGATGCTGCAAGAGTTCTACCACAACAGGCTGCGAATTGATGGACAGGATTTGATCGTTTTCAAAGAGGTGCCTCCCCAGATGTTAAAAGCCAGGAGAGACTATGCTTTTTTAACTAAAGAACTTAGAGATAATCAGATACGGTACAGATGGGAAGCGCCATTTGGTATTACAGTCACACTTAACGATCAGAAACATCGCCTCAACTCAGCTTGTGAAGCCCGAGACTTTTATCATAAGATTTTAAAGGCGGGACTTCCTGAATTACCCGGACTTGGACAAATACAAGGAGAAGTACAACAGAAATAACCAATCACACAACTACAAGGCGGGAGCTATCGTTTTTCCCCTTCGGAAGGGCAGCAGAGCGGAGAACAAGGATTTAGTTATGCTTTCAAAATATTTGCTTAATCTTAACTTGAATAACACTCTGTGACTATGTTTTGTAGAAAATGGCATAGCGCTATACCGATCAAGAGACATTAAGGCTGTAAGAAATGATGCTGATCACCTCGGAAATTATATTGTATGGGACTTAAAAAAAAAAAAGACTTGATGGACAACTTGGAACTTTTACATAGACTGCTTATGTTTTATTCTCTAGGGTGAGGAAGGCGGAGATTGTGATGCTTTTGGATTGTGGTTTAGGTTGAATCGAGTTGGGAAGGGTGGCGCAGATGGGAGGGTAGTGAAGGATTAATTAGAGATTATTTTGAGCCAGAAAGTAAGCTGACTTTTATAGTAATTTTTATTTGAACATAAGTTTGGAAGAATATATTCAGGGAGCTTGAAGGAAGGCGGAGCAAATAGGGGAGGTGTGCGGATGATAATAAAATATATATATGGACACGGGTAGAGGCAGGATGAGTGGAGTTGGAACAGAAACCGAGAGAAATATTTGAGGTGTTTAAGTTGCTTTATAGAGAAAGAAGTAAAAGGGATATATTAAAGGTTTGGAAATGGATACATATTTAGATAAAGAGACAAGGTCCCTAGCTAGAGTAGAATTTTATTTGATTAACTCACTTGGTTTCAACATAGTTTGAAATCCTGCAAGTAATAAATTAATTGAGATTAGGAATGATGTACATTGTTTCAGTGTTAATATTGATGGGAAGCTGAGTTTAAGGTAGAGAGTTTATTGATTTTTTTTTCTGGGGGGGGTTTTCCCCCTTTTATTTTTTAATTATTCTTTTCTTTTTTTCCTTTATTTTTTATTTTTTATTATTTTTTAACTTTTAATCTATCTGGTTTCAATATACTCCAGACTTTGCTTGATAAGGAACGATGTCGGGAATGGGATCTGGGAAGTCGGAAGGGGGTCTGGGAGGGGGGTTCATGGGGGGGAGGGGGGGAGGGTGGAAATGTAGATTCAATTTTTAAAACAATGAATGCACTTGGATACTGTTGCTTTTTTTTCTTTTTCTTTTTTTTTTCTTTTCCCTAAAATTTTTTTTTCTTATAATTTTAGTGTAAATTACAAAACGAATAGACCAATTAATAGTAAAAATACACCGAAGTGAGGAGTAGAGGGAAAGAAGAGGGAGGAATGAAGAGGGAGTGAGAAGGGAATGTAAGGAGGGAGAGATGGTGGGAAGGGGAGAAAGGAATGGTTGAGGGGGAGGGGAAGTAGAAGAGGGGATTGTTGGAGGGGAGAAATGAAAGTTGGAGGGGTAGAAGAAAGGGTGTATGAAGGATAGAAGTGTTATGAGTTGTATTTATTGCTTTTTTTTCTTTTTAACTGCACAGTATTTAAGTGATTGCATAAAGGAAAAGGAAAATGAAATAAAATGTTTTAAAAGCAATAATTTCAAAAGTCCATTGTCATAGACTAAAAAAAGATGCATTTATTTTTAACAACTACTATATAACAAAAAAAGACAAAGCATTTGCTGAGGAAGAAAAGAAGTGAGTGAAATCTTTTTGTAAATTTGCATTCTTAAATTTAGAAGCCAAGATTGCTTTGATAATGGTAATAGCATTTTGTGGAAATAATAGTGACAGTATCAAAAAGTTGATGCAGAATCTATGCTGTCCCCCTTTCTAAACACATCAACATTATTTGTGTTTTTGGCAGGCAAGGTAGGAGGGAATTACAGATGAAGGCTGAGAACTGAGAAGATATAAATCAAAGATTAATTTCTCCTAGTCTCAATGAATATAGCATGCTGCATCTAAAGTCAATTTCTTCCTTATTCTATTAGAAAATGTAATTTAGAAATTAAGCAAAGTTGAAGGGACTCCTAATTATTGTTAATAGGGAGTACAAAATGATCAAAGCATGTAGGAATGGGTTATGAGTTTTAAAAGAAACCACTAATAGTTCCAAGTCAGGAACTGAAGGATCAACAGGCTGAACAGGGAAGATGTATTTGAGTACAATGAAAGTTTTGGGTGAAGTTATTGGTATATTTTTAGATTTTCTGAATCTATAACATAATAATGACTCAGTGTATTATATCACAAATCTAGACAGCACCTAATTTCTATGTATTATAAACTCAGAGTCTTTATAGGTGGGACCATTTTATTTTCTGACACACCAGAACTAAAGCTTTTCAAACAGTTCTTTCAAAGTTCCCACTTCCTCAACCTATTTGATATTTAGAAAGGCAGGTGCTCGGCGGACCATTGAGGTACAAAATGGCCATGCTCTCCATAATTTAAATACAGTTCTTACATGTCATCACAGCCGAGGTGGCGCAGTGGGTAGAGTGCAGTACTGCAGGCCACTTCAGCTGACTGCTATCTGCAGTTCAGCGGTTCTAATCTCACCGGCTCAAGGTTGACTCAGCCTTCCATCCTTCCGAGGTGGGTGAAATGAGCACCCAGACTGTGGGGGCGATATGCTGACTCTGTAAACCGCTTAGAGAGGGCTGAAAGCCCTATGAAGCAGTATATAAGTCTAACTGCTATTGCTATTGCTATTAAAAGTGCTAGTGCAAACTATGTGGGTTCAACTTCCAAAATCTCTGAAATGGAGCGGGAGGGAGATGAGCAGGATCGAGAGATCTTTTTCCCTTTTCTGTTTATAGATACTGTAATTTAAGTCTTCCATCAATATAGATACTCCTCAACTTACAACCATAATTGAGCCCAAAATTTCTGTTGCTGAGACATTTGTTAAGTCAATTTTGCCCCATTTTATGACCCTTCTTAACAGAGTTGTTAAGTGAATCACTGCAGTTGTTAAGCGAAGCAGTAGAAGTGATGTGCCAGTGCCTGGAGGCTGTTAGAGTCTGGATGGGAGCAAACAAGTTGGCACTCAATCCAGACAAGACCGAGTGGCTTCTGATGTTCCCTCCCAAAGATTGTCCAACTGTTCCATCTCTCAGGCTGGGGGGCCAAATTATACGCCCCTCAGAGAGGGTTCGCAATTTGGGAGTCCTCCTGGACCCACAGCTGACTCTAGAACACCATCTGTCGGCTGTGACTAGGGGGACCTTTGCCCAGGTCCGCCTGGTGCACCAATTGCGCCCCTACCTGGATCGGGAGGCCCTTCAGACAGTCACTCACGCCCTTGTGACCTCAAGACTGGATTATTGTAATGCGCTCTACATGGGGCTGCCCTTGAAGTGTGTTCGAAGACTCCAATTAGTCCAGAATGCAGCCGTGCGAGCGATTGTGGGTGCACCAAGGTACACCCACGTTACACCTATCCTTCGCGAGCTGCACTGGCTACCTATTAGTCTCCGAATCCACTTCAAGGTGCTGGTCGCTACCTATAAAGCCCTACATGGCATCGGACCTGGGTACCTGAGAGACTGCCTCCTGCCGATTACCTCTCTCAGACCAATTAGATCGCACAGGTTGGGTCTCCTCCGGATTCCATCTGCCAGCCAATGTTGGCTGGCGACTCCCCGGGGGAGGGCCTTCTCTGTTGCAGCTCCGGACCTCTGAAACGAGCTCCCTGTTGAGATCCGGACCCTTACTACCCTCCCGGCCTTCTGCAAAGCCACCAAGTCCTGGCTGTTCCAGCAGGCTGGGGGGAGCTGAGAAGCATCTACCTCCACAGAAATTGTGAATGTTGGTTTTGTTTTTAATATGTTGTCTTTGTCTCGTTCCCCCCTTTCCCTTGTCTTTTGTGAGCCGCCCGGAGTCCTCCGGGAGTGGGCGGCATACAAGACAAACAAACAAACAAACAAACAAACAAATAAATAAATAAATAAATAAAAGCTAGTGGCATGCTTCCCCAATGATTTGCTTGTCAGAAGGTTGCAAAAGGTGATCACATGATTCCAGGATACTACAACCATCATAAATAGAAGTCAGTTCCCAAGTGTCTGAATTTTGATGACCGTGGGGATGCTGCAATGGTGTTTTCATTCCAGCTTGCATACTGAGCTATCAACTGTAAGTCAACAGCACATACCTATATAAAGCTTGGCAATAAATTTTATACTTAACACTTTCTTATTTGACAGACGTAATGACTATAGTGTTCAAAAACTGATACAGTTGTCCAAGTCTGGGCAGTTCTGTATCAGGAGAGTTGCCTATATTGCAGCTTTCTCAGACATTAAATTGCTAATACTTCTTACACAACATCAGTTGGATGAACTGGACATCCCATTTCATTAGATTCTACAGTACTCTGAGGATAGCCAAAGTTACTGCTTTGAATTAAGTTTTCTCTAAATACATCAATTTCTAGAATGCCCCAACTGGCTTTTACCTGAAATTGCCTTCAAGCCCTTGCTCAGCTTTGGGCCAATCACTACTTCACAGGATCCTGGGAGAAAAATAGGACAAAGTGATGTAATTAAGAAGTGGAATACTTTCATTAACGTCCTCTCCTCCCCCCCCCCCAAAAAAAACCCCACATCACAGAAAATCACCAGGTATTTCCAGACAGAGCCAACAGCTGCTCATCTTTATTTTTTCAATTCAAAACAGTACACTCCCTGGAAGAGGATTCGATTTTTATTATTTCTTAAAGCAGCCTGAATATACAGTAAAAGGCGTGTGGACAGTAGCAGTTCAAGTTAACTACAGGAAATTAACGCAGCAAATGGCCTTCCTCATCCTCTCCCTCCCCAGTAATGGGGGGGGGGGAGGACATGCACCTGCTAGCATAATATCTCTTGAAATGATGAGTCTGGGGAAATGAGCTGGCAAAGGGAAGAGATGCCATTTTGGAAGCATATTATTCCCCAGACGGGGAGAAACTGGAGCTCGGGTCTCATTTCGCTCTCTCCAAATTACAAGCTCTTCATCCACTCCGTCCTCCCTCTCCCTCTCTCTCTCACCAGAACAGTTCACCTGTCCTTCTTCTTCCTCCTTCGGAGAGAAAGGAGCCAGAGATCCCCCACCTTCCGATGGCTGCTGAGCCGGCGGGGGTTTATTATTTAGGTGGCTCCTGACCAGCATGCGCAGCCCCGCCCTGCGGCGGTGGCGAAAACCGTAACCGCCGCCTCAGGAAGAACCTGTTTTTCCAGCCGCGGGGACCGAGGTTGAACCTGAGCAGGCCCTGGGCCAGAGCTTCTCCTGCGCGCAGCAGTTACCTCGTCCGCGGTTCTGCGGGGAAGATAAGCCGTGGCGAGCGTCCCGCTCCGGTGCCGGTGGCTCCTCCTCACCGGGGAGCCCTCATGGCGCTCGAATGCCCCTTGCCTTCCTCTGAGAGATCACAGCCGGGACGCCACTTGCGACCTGTATAGTGCCGTCGCGTCGCTCGCTCGCTGGCCACCGCTGTGGCTCCAGGTGCTCCAGCGCGGCGAGCGTCACAAAGCCTCCGCCTGACAGGAGAACGGCCTTGAGCAGAGTGGGGCGGAGCTTCGGCCACCGCCGCCGCTGCCACCACCACCAAAGGCCCTTCTACTTTTTGCCTTCGGGAGGCGAGCGGAGTCGAGGGACGCCCTCCGCCCTGACTCAGGCGAGCGAGCTGGACTTCCCTTCCTCCCGGCGCTCGGGGCTGCCTGGCGCGACCGGGCTTCCTGCTTTTGTTCTTTCTGTGCCCTCAGAGCAGCGGGCGGCGGGGTGACATTGACGCTTGGAACACCCCACAACCCCCGCCCTGCATAACCTTAAAAGATTAAAACAAAAAAAAAATGTTAAAGCTTTCTCAATAAGAGGACGGTGTTTTCCTTTCTTTGCCGTCGACCGTAGCAATAAGCAGGTGAAGTGCTTTCTATGATTGCCAATGAATTTACATTCAGCATCTGTTCCCGTGCTATTCCCCCCCCCCCGCCCCATTCGCCCGTTAAAGCATAAGACTTTTGGCCATAGAAAAGGGTTTTTCTTCTTTTTCTGTAAGAAGTTGAATCGCGGCGTCAAAACGGGTTTTGTAATTCCGTTGTTTCTGGTTTGAGTTGTGGGGAGCGAGGAAGGAAGCGGAGTAATATGAGTAAAAGCAAGTTACGCAAAAGTTTGTCCTTTTATCTAAGCAATGCCTGTTTTTGAACCTTTCTTTTGAATGGCTTAAAACACAATTGTGTGTAATTGGAAGTATGTGAGTAGATCTGCTAGATTGCATTTTCCACTTCTGACTCATTTGTTGAGCTATAAAATATTGCCTTGTACCTTAATTTTATATCCTTTGCTATTGCTGGAAACACTTCCACGTTTTAGCATCACTTGGGATGACACAACCTTTATGTTTATTTACAATAGATGAACTTTCCTTACTTCATATACCATATGGTAATAACTAATCATACCAGCATTTTCCAAATTCCCAGTATTTCCATTTTTGCACTTTTCTATCTTGTATTACATTAGTTCTGTACTCCTATTTCATTTTTTGTAGTTTTAATAAGTAATATATGTGTAACTAATATTAAAATTGTAGTTACTATGTTTTTGTTTGACCCTGAAATGAAATACAATTACATGTGTTTGTATTATAAAAATCTTAATTGTGTACACTTAAGGTTATTCCTTCTATCAAACTGGAATAACCTGTTAGCCCCTGTCATTTACTATAATATATACTTCCCTGTCCTGTACATGATTTTTTTAAAAAACCACAATGTGCCCATTTAAATTAACATCATGAAATTAGAACTCTTGTTTTGGAGAAAAATTAAAAGATCCTTAAGAGTTGACACTGACATGACACATAATCAGATTCAGAACTCAATCAAGATAATTACTTGAGTAAATCTGTATACTTTATATTCATATAAGCAATTTCCACATTTAATGTTTCAATATCATTGTATCTTCTACATATAGGATGTGTCATTATCGCTTTGAATTAGCATATAACAGGGAATCACATTGGATTCCTTTATTCCTCAAAAATTCCTAAATACTTTATTCTTTCTGACTAGTAATGTAAACCTTAGGTAAAAATAATATATTTTTTAAATATTGTGCTTAGCAAATAACATATTGTCTTAATGGTATTTTTAAATTGCCAGTGAAAATAGAATTTAAAATACAGTTATTGATCTAATGGGCTGATTCTGATATAACAATATGGTTTTTGTACATAATTCAGGACCATTTTCCCTTCTACTCCTGTTTGCTTCAAGGAAAGCTAAAAATGGCCTGAAAACTGTTTTCATTGAACTACTGAATCAATGGTATATGTAAAAATAAGTCACTATCATCAAGCATTAGCAGGAAAAGTGAGTATATTTTGTTCTGATTATTGAACTGTCGCCTAAGATTACATGGCATTTCTTCTGAATTGTTCCTTCCCTGATAATAGTATTTTGGTAGCAAGGAAACATGAATATTACTTTTAGTCTTATTTGCTTTTTATATTTATAGATCATAAAGAAAGCAAACAGATTCCTATTTTGTTTTAGCCATCCAATTGCAATTATCCAGAGCAATTATATATTTCATTTAAGAGGAAAATAATATAGCTGTGTTCTATGCCAGGGAAATATTCAAAATAAAATTATTTAAATACACAATTCAGATGGAAGATATTTTTGACTAGAGATACTTCAGCATGTCTGCTACAGACTTTTTTCTTTAGGCCACATCAATTCTGCACTCAGATCACAAGTTTTAAAACTCAAGAAATCTAGTTCTTCCTAATCCTTCTGAACAGGTTTTCTCTTTCTAGACAACTCCAAACTCATAAGATTTCCTAAAAGCAGATGTATTACTTACCCTGGGTTTACATCTACTGAGTTTGTTCTAGGACCGTGATAGCGAACCTATGGCAGAGCACTCTCTGTGGGCACTCCAGCCATTGCCCCAGCCCAGCTGCACTGCACATGTGTGCACGCCTCCTGGCGAACAGCTGGTCTTCGGGCTCTGCTGCACATGTGTGGGTGGGTGGAGGTGAATGTGCGGGAGGGGGCTACTCTCTGCATTTTGGGGGTTCATGTGTGTGTGCGCCCCCCCTGCACTTTTTTGGGATTTGGGAGGTCTCCTGCACTAACCTGGAAGCCAAAAATGGGCAAGAGGTGGGATGTATGTATGGGGGATGGGGCGTCTGCCTGGAGGGGCACTCGCATTGCATTTTGAGGTTGTGTGCGTGCGCGCATTTGGCACTCAGCACCAAAAAGATTGGCTCTCACTGTTCTAGGGTAAGAAAAGGGAGAGTAATAGAATGCTTCAACTTCCAAAAGACTGAAAGAAAAATGTTATATAAAAGAACAATTTTAAAAACCCATTTAAAAATAATTACAATTTAATTCACTTTACAATCACTTACTTCTTTTTCCTAGACATAGCCTTTTTGAGAGGTGTGGCAATCTGAATCAATGACACGACATGTCATTGAAAATGTATCTGTGGCCTTTATTCACTCTCCCTGCCCCCCCCAACCCGGCTGTTTGTGTGTGTGTGTGTGTGTATTTACATATAGCTGCCTGTAATCAAACTGGTTTGTCCTAGTTCTGAGGCCAGTTCCAAAAGTAATATTTAAAGAATAATATCAGGGTAATGAAACAGTAGAGTTACACTTGGATTAAAAGTGGAAAGTAGGTGAGTTTATTGTAAATTTTAGTAAAATAACATTTCTAAATAACTTAACTTAAAATAATACATGACATACCAGACACTATCAAATACTCTTATAGTATAAGCTATTATCACTATGTTCTGATAGTGTATCATTTGAAATGCTCTAGTCAAACAAGATAGCCCATTTAGGTTACTTCTCATGCACTAATTTATTTAAGTATTACAATTAAAAGAATAACTAGCAATGCAATGGCTAAATTGGTGTTAGCCCCATAGTGGGTAGAATTGTGGGTTATATCCGCCTTTCCCTTTCTCATGTTTCATACCTTTATGCATTGGGGAGTGGCAATTGTCAAAAATATCAATCTTAGTTTCATCTGTCTAGTGGCAATAAAAAAGCAACAAAAACATATTAACCATCTTATGGTTGTTTAACATATATTAACAGAGAAAGTTAATTTTGCTCTGCTTATCATTGATTGGTTATAGCTGTTCACACAATAGCAATAGCTCTTCAACTTATATACTGCTTCACAGTGCTTTACAGCCTTCTCTAACTGGTTTACAGAGTCAGCATATTACCCCCAACAATCTGGGTCTTCATTTTACCGACCTTGCAAAGATGGACGTCTGAGTCAACCTTGAGGCTTGTGAGATTTGAACTGCTGGCAGCCGGCAGTTGAAGCCTGCAGTACATTGGATTTTTCTTGTTTCTGCATGCAGCTAATACTTCCCAAGATTTGTTTCAAGATTTCCCCTAAGTCTTAAAATATACACTTACCTCTCATTTCTGTAACTGACATCAATTGCACTTTTTGACATTTCTCAATAGAGTGTAAAAAGTGTTTTATCTTCTCAAGAAATTTACCATCAATGTAATTCACTTCTAAGGCATCTAGATAAAATAAACTGATTCTATAAGAAAATTACTAAGCATGCTTGAAAATAGATATAATAAACGTATCTGAAATTCTTCAACACTTTCTCTGCAATTTTTTGTGCCTTCCAAAATACTATAGTACCATTGCCTTTACATGTCTAACAATAAAGTTCAAACTTGGTAATTTTTTTCATTCTGAATTTGTCTTCTCTTTTATTTGAAATATATAATTGGTATCTTTTAATAGGAAATTTGCGTTAGAAGCAGCATAGAGAATTAGGAATTATTCTAATAAATTAATGCTAGTAACTTACTATATATATCCATATATTATATGTACAGGTACTGTAGTTCTCACAACCATTTGTTTAGCAACCATTTGAAGTTTCTTGTGATGGTCCTTTTTCATATATAGTATCCCTATGGCCCTGTGATCAAAATTTAGGCACTTGGTAACTGGCAATGAAGTGTCCTAGAGAGTCATGGGATTGCCTTTTGCGATCTTCTCAGCCAGCTTCTCACAAGCAAAGTCAACAGGAAGCCTGATTTGCTTTATAGCTATGCGATTTACTTAACAACAGAAGTGATTTGTTAAAACTGGCAAAAAAAATCATATGGTTGGGCATGACTCAATCATTTTGCTTAGTTAATACTTTGCCTTCAACTGAAATTTTTATCCCAATTTTGGACATAAGTTCATTGCCACTTATAATATAACATTAGTAATCTGTATATTGCATAAAACTGTTTGGTGAAATGAAGAAGTATATATGTAGTTTAAAAAACCTAATTATGTTAGTCTGTGGAAGAAATTATACTGCAAAATTCTAGGCATGTGTGCTGTGATTCTCTCCCTTCTTGAGTCTTTTACTCTCCCCCCCCCCGCCCCCCCGCACAGCAAAATTATCAATAAAGCTACAACCTTGAAACAGGTGAGAGAGGACTTTGGTGCCACCAGCAAACAAGATACAGTACATAATAAAAGGTATCTTTCCTTCAGAAGTTTCAGATGGTCCAAAAGACAGGAAAACAAAGCACAGTGGCCCAGGAGGACAAAGAATAATATTTAAAAAATGCAAGAGCTCCACATGCTGACCATTAACAGGAAAAAGAGAGGGATGGGGACTTAAGACAGAACAGAGTTAAGAAAGAAATGTTGATAGTTGGAATAATGTATGGTAGTGATTTTTGTTTGTTTAATAGTGTCCAGTTCTAGGAGATACCTTGATTCTTGCAGAATATCGAAATAGGAAGTGAGTACAATTTTGGAACACTCAGAAATTATGTTTTTACTAACTAAACATTTCTCCAACAAACATAATCTCCCTTATAAGGAGATATAAAGATACACACTTGTAGAGGGACCTGTGCTTTTGTCTCTTAAATCTCATTTAATCTAGAATCCATGAGAGGGTCAAATGAGCATCTTTTGCCATATATTAATTACTTGAAACATAGTGGAAGTTTCTTTAGAAGGTGCTGACAAAGCACCAATAACATAGATGCTATCAATAAATTCAAACCAAGTTAAAAGTTACTGTTTCCATGTGGTCTCTTCTGTAGAGATGTGTTGTACAGAGGACATGAAATTATTGATTTAATTATAATCCATATACTCATTTTACAAAAAGATTTATCATTTTTCAAACATAATTACATTAAGCACCTGGTCTCTTTGAGTCTTAGTTGTTAACTGACTCATGATTTTATCAGAATCACTTGACAATGAACTTAATACAATATAAATAAGTTTTAGTCCATTCTTACTTAATCCTTATGTAATTACATATTTCTTTTAAGAACACTAGATTTTATCTTTAATGCACAGCTGGCTGAATATGATCATTTATATTGATAACTATTTTTTCTCCATCTTACAGCCCAGATCAGATGAGCTAATATTTTTCTTTTTGAACGTATTAATTCCTTTAGGCTTTATAAGTGATAATCAGCACCTTGAATTCCATTGAGAAGCCTATTAGGAGCCAGTGCAATTAGCAGACTAGAGGTAAGTATATTGAGGCATGTCCATAATTACCATGCCTCTGCATTCTAGTCCACTTGCAGCTTCCAGATTGTCTTTATGGAAAGCCCCATGTAGAGACATTGTGATAGTATAACCGACATGACTGATTGACCATGAGCAATTCTTCCAGGTGCAGGTAAAAGTACATTTGTATAGAATTATACAAAAGTCCTCCTGGCCATGATTGTCTCCTGCTCTTCAAGCAGAAACTGTGAATCAAAAAGAACTCACAGTTGCACAGAATAAGAAAGTGCAACACATACAAAAGATGGAAGTATTCCAGTTCTGGGATAAGGAGACCCACAATCATTTAGATTTGTCAAGACTGAATCAAAACCTTTTTGTTTAAAAAATTATGCCAAATCACAGTAGCCTCCAGACACTGGAATAGAATGTTTACAACATTGCTTGGATGTGATGATACGGGTGAAATTCGACTGGTTTGAACCGATTCAGGCGAACCGGTAGGGACAATTTCAATTGGTTCGCTGGACTGATAAAAACCACCCCTGGTTGGCCTTCAGGTTGCTCACTCGCCCCTTCCTGCCATTTGCTCTGCCTAACCACTCCCACTCTATATATGTTGCCTTTACCACGTGGCCTTGCTAATTGTCTCGCCAGTCGCCTTGCGCACTCAGCTCAACAAAGGTAAGCAATGCATACTGCCCTCTCACCTTTTGCCTTGAGTCAGGGATCAAGACCAAGGGACGCGCCATTTCCCGAGCCGCCACCCACTTTGACCAGGTTGGAGAATGCACCAATGTGAGCCAATTATTCTTTAAGTCAACCTGTTAAATATTAGACTTCTAAAGTTCATAAGTATTAATAATTGTGTTGCAAATAGCTGATTGCTTTTGTTTGGGTTTGGTTTGGGCGTGAGTTTTAGTATTTTAAAAGCCATTTTTCTAAAGAGTTTGTTTATCAATGTGGTAGCAGTCACTAAATAACTCACACTTTATTATCTTTGACATGCTTAACTGTTTCATTTTTTGGAAACCAAATAACAAGAATATATTCTCAGATTGCAAATTTTCCTACTAAAATTTATATGTAACCCCCAAGTCAATATGGTGGAGCTTTCATGGACATTTGTAGACATGCACAAAGTGGTGAATTTGAGAAGGGTGACACATTCCCAGCTGAAAGTCGAACAAAATGTTCTACTTTCTTGTTTTAGTTTTCCTCCTATGAACAAGCATTCTGTATTTCCCCGAGGAACAATGTTTCACTATTCGTTAATTCAATGTTTACAGCTATTTTAGAGAAATGACTAGATCAAATCTGAGAGTCAATTGGATTTCAAATTACAAGTGACCCAATTAATTTAATAACTGTACCCCAATAGCAGAGTTTATATTTACATTTTTGGTTAATTGTAGAACTATTAATTTCATCTATTTTTGTATGAATTTCATAAAAATGTTTATGTTCTAAAAAGGAAAATAAAATGTGAAGCATTAGAAGTCTAAGTCCAAAGCACACTTCTCCATTTTTTAGTCTGGAAATATTACTAGGAAATAATAGATATAAAAAATAACACAGATTTATAAAACAATTTTTGTATATATTGTAAGTTGTTTTCCACTTTTTAAAATAATATGCACATTTATTTTAATTAGTTAAAAGAATATGATTAATCAAAAATTTTAAGTAGGCTGGCAACCACAAAATCTATGTGGCCAAGAATTATGACTAATTGTCTTATTTGGTAAAAATACCCTTTTACTTCTTTCCCTAGACAGAAAGTTATTTGGTGGGTTGCTAAGTATCAATTTGGAAGTCTCTTATCTGCTGACAGCTGCACTCTCTAGATGTCAAGGAATAGTACTTGCTTAAAGAAGAAAAAATGATGGTTTGTCTTCTAAAAAACTATCAATTGGTATAGAAAATAGTCTTTGTAAATCCATTTCTAAGTACAAGTATTGCTTGCTATCCTGTACACCTTTACTGAATTGGGAAAAGTGGCTGCAATTTTATCTGACTCTGGTAAAATTGTCATTTCTTCAAAATGTGTATCAATCTGCTATGTATTTCCAAGGGCAATTTCTGTCTTTTAAAGTGCAGAGATCACCTGGCACAAAAGAATCTGAACTCTAATAGGGGTTGTCTCGTGCATTATGTAGAATATTTATTACTGTCTCCTCTTGTGACTGGGATTTTTCTCATTCTCTATTTCTCTGGACTTAAAAAGAGGACAGATGATCTTTTTTGATTAGATTTCAGAAAGCTATATTTACTACTCTGTGTGGGATACATGGCATCATACAAAGTATTCCTGTGTATTATATTTAATTCAAGAACATTTAAAGAGATGGAGAGAGAATTATGTGTCACTTCTCTACACATTTCAGATAAATAATGCATAACAGAAGATTTTAAACTAGTGGCATGTAAACTTCTTTGTCCTCAGGCAACATTTTCCCCTTGAATCATATACCAAGGCCCACATCCTAAGAAGTAGTAGAGTGAGGATACAAATTAAATTTGATTTAATAGCATTTAATTATAGGTTATGTGCCAGAGATTATAATATGTTTCAATTAGTGGCCAACTTCTGGAATTAAGAGTTCTTACGATGTTCTGAAGGTGAAGTGAAGGAGTCCATAGAGGAAGAAAATGAGAACATAGAAATTTTCTTAGCTTTACTGTTAATTTATGGATCTCTGCCCACCAGAAAAACCAACTTCTTCTCTTCTGTGGCTTGAGGAACTTCAGTTATTTGCTTATTTCTCACATTTATGTGACATTTCACAAAAAGTGACTGCGCAGTATAGGTTGCTTTAGATTCTATTTTTGAACTTTCAAAAAATCAAAATTCCCTTGTTATTATCACAATACCAATAATCAATCTGGAAGAATCTGTAAAAAAACATAGATAGCTTTTGTAACAAATACAGGTAGAAAAGGCAGAATTTTTGTAATTTAGCTAACAAACCACAGCTGTATTTGCATATGTGCTAAGCCGTGTTTTAAATACGATTTGTAGGAAAAAACCCACAATAACTGGATTCATACCACACGAAAAATAAAAAGTGAAGAATTGCTTTATAAATAGGGTGACTGTTATATATAGAGAGGGGGGAAATTACATTATGCTCAGTGCAAGAACTATACCATTTCTAAGTCAATGCATTCAACATAAATCTGCTGTACTTGTTTCTACATTACAAATTTGTTCTCCATTCATAGATTTCCAATAATCTGTGTTTCAGGATTTGTTTATTAAGTCTTCTAGGAAATGGATGCCAACCAGTAGTTGATTCTAAACAACAGTCATTAAGACATTTTTTCCTTAATTATAGTTTTGTACAACTGTCTAAGTCTAAAAATGACTTGATTTGAGCTATGGTGTGAATGCAGCCTATATGCAACAAATAGCATAGGCTTAATTTTTATCTATTAGTTTCAGATACTATGTGAACACAATTTCCTGTATTGCTTTCTGGCTCTCCCTTTCTTTTTATTTTATCAAGAAGTTCGGATATCTGAGGATTTGGGATAACTAATCATTTTTAAAAGTAAAAACTTACACTGTTTCTCAGTATTGAGATTGGCATGAAACATGAAACTCAAGAAAAATGCCTGATTTGAACTGAATGTTTATTATAACATTTTCTTGCAGACATAATGTACATAATGGCATGGGTCCAGGTTACATGAGGAACTGTCTCACCCAGGAAGTCTTAATGACTGTTGGCCCACTCCACCTCCGCCAGCAGAGAGGGCATATGTGGATCCCATTGATCAAGAAATTGTGACTGGCAGTGTCTAGGAGAAGAGCCTTCTCTGACGTGGCTCTTGCACTTTGGAACATCTTACCAGCTCAGGTCAGATTGGCTCCCACCCTCCTGACTTTTTGTAAGAGCTTTAAAGCCTGGTTCTCCCAGATGACATGGGAACCCAATGCGGGAGTCTGACTAATTAAAAGCTAATCTTTCCTCCCCCCCATATATATCTGGCTCCAGGGATGGGTTGCTTCCAATGTTTCTACCAGTTCGTTTTCTGCATGCTTTGAGCACGTGCTGCTTGCTTCACTCATGCACACGCCTGGTTCGCTGCAGTGATGTGCGGTCAGTTTTAGCCCTGGTGAGGCACTTTTTAGACTTGTGGACTTCAACTTCCAGAATTCCATAGCCAGGCATGCTCAGTTCCGATTTAAAGCGACAGCATTTTCCCCCCTTGCAAAATAAGTTTTCCCATTCTTTTTCTTCTCCCTCCCCCTCCTTCCTCCCTCTCTCCCTCCCCCCTCTCTCAAACAGACACACGCACACAGAGAACTTTGATCCCTCTCTCATTCACTCACCCTCAAACACAAACACAGAAGTTGGATTGGATATATTTTCCAAAGGCTTGAAAGCAGCTCCTCTGCCATACCCCCCTTCCCCTGCTGCCTTCCGATCAAACTTTTTGAATTCCTCCCCCCTCCCCACAAACGGATTTTTCTGTTAATAGGTTACATAGGTTTGGGATTGGTTAATATTAATTTATTAATAATATTAATAATACAACCAGGATATTGTAAACTAGTCTAGAAAGTTGAATAACATTCCAGAAGAAGCAATTCAATTTGCTTAAAAACAATTGCAAGGAAGTCAGAGTTGAGGTCTACTCAAAGGCAACTTTTCCTTTAATTTATCAAAGTTATTACCTGTATTTTATTTTCTATGTCCTTCTAGAAATAATGCCAAAGAGACAAAAAAAAACCCCACTAAGCATCAGTGAGTAAGAAATGCTGAAGTGTATAATTGTTATATGAAGAAACAACTATAGTTTTAGAGAGCATTTAGACCATAATAATGCAATCTGCAATGTTTGTAAAATATTTTCATTTTTCTAGGTTTCTTCAATTTAATAATTACTTTTTGCATTTCTTTACTGATTGTTTTTATATCTTTGTTGCTTTATTGATTGTGGTATATTGCCCAGAGTTATTTTTTCAGACATGGGCAATCATATAAATAACAAATAAAATAATTGGCTGAAAGTTTGAAATAACTTACAACCCAAGTAGCTATCAAAAACACCATATATTATTATTTTGAATCCATAATCTTGCACTGTAATTTCAATAAGTAGAATATATACAGCAACATCAGGAAATGAAGAATGTTGCTAGATTTATAGGTTCACGTTGTTGTATTATTCCTCAGTATCTAAAAATGGTGGCATCCTCTGTTTAAAGAAGTTTAGAATTCTGTTTGGTTGAGCAAAACTTCCTTAGACCGGGCTGTCCAACCATAGCAATTTTAAGACTTCGGTACTTCAACTAGGAGTGAAATACTATTGGTTTGGAGTGGTTCGCCCAAACCAGTAGTAAAAAATGCTACCAGTTTGTCCGAACCAGTAGCTCCGATGATCAGCTGTGCAATAATCAGCTGTGCCACTTAATTTCTAATTGCGCTGCACAGCTGATTGTCATACAGCTGATCATCGGAACTACCGCTTTGCCTGAACCAGTAGCATTTTTTTTAATTAATTTTTTTTTAATTTTTAAGTTAAAACAAGTACAACATCTTTCTTTACATGCTATAGAAAGTGTGTCAGTCGGTCACAAATAAACTTTCGTGCATCTCCTCCACAGTCAACAAACATAACTCATGTTAACTCGAGCATTTTAACTCAAATATTCATACATATCACCATCATCATATATCCATTTTCATTTGACTGTAATTATTATTTAAAAATATTAATAAAAATAATAATCTTAAACAATACATGCCCACACCAGTGGGAGAAGGGGAAAAAAAAGACAGAAAGAACAAAAGACAAGGCAGGGAAGAAAAAACAAAACAAAAAACAAAAAACAAAAACAAAAACAAACACAAACAAACAAACAAAAAGAACACAGGTATATATTATATATATATATATAAAAAGTATATCAGCTGGTTACAACATGTTTTGGTGCATCTCTTCCATTAATTCATATTAATTCAAATATCTTAACTCAAATGTTTACCATATTAACATCATTATACCTCCACTTTTAGTTGACTACAGTTATTTAAACATCCTTCATCCTTAACTATGCCAAAGAATTAATCCATAACACCTGCTGACATTTCATTTACTTATTTGTAAAATCCTCTATTAACATCAAATCCTCATATCCTATTTTAGCTGAACATCCATAATATTTAATACCAAAAAGTCCATCTTCCATGCAGTATAGTTTATTATCATTCTCCCTTCTTTATGTAGTAATATCATATATCATAACATTTTCCCCATATTAGTTAACATTTAACTGTATATATGTTATTTTATTTTTTAATAGTGATAATTATTGTGATTAATAACCTTTGTATATAATCCAAAAATATTTCCAACCTTCCTTTCTCATATCCAATTATTATTTATCATATCAACTCCACATTATATACATTACTATCAATATCAATTATTATTCAGCTATATCTATTACAAATAAGAGTAATTAGATTTAGCTAATTTTCAATTGTATTCTTCAATCTATCAGCCTATGTCTCTCCAATAGCAAACTTCCTTAGTTCTATTGCCATTCTTAAAACAAGTTCCCCAAACATTTTTATAAGCAAGTCCAAACAGAAATATCTTCGCACCTTTTGCTTAGGATGCCTCTGGTATAGTAACATTGTCCTTGGCTTGTTCCACTCAATTTGTCTTTGATTTTCAAGGGTGGTATCAAAAATTCTGCAAATAATGTTTCATAAAGTATAGATTCTTTAATGCTTCTCATTCCTCCTGCAATCTGTCTTTTGAGATAACTTTTTTGTATGGCCGCCCCTCTTTCAAGCGTTGCATCTCTTTCTCTTTCTGCCTCCGAAGTAGACCAGACGCCCGACGTGTCAGCAAGTTGAGAGACTTCCTTTTTGACATTCTTCGTTTGAATTTCAGGAGCACGCAAACGTTCAACGTTCTCACTCTTTCTTTCATATTTTAATGTTAAAAACAACAGATAGTCCAGTTTTTTTTCAGATTTTTCATATGTATCAAACAACTTTTGAAAAGCGGAAAAAATCATTTGAAACGAATCACTTGAAGCAAGTACAGACGCCATGATGTGACGCAGAAGATATTTGCAAGTAAGGACACGCTGGGAGCTATGCAATCTTATCTGATCTTAGACCAACATAGCCAAGCAGTAAAGTGTCAAGTTATAAGAAGCCAATTATAGTAAATTGGTTTACAGCCCACTTAAAGAGAGCCTGAGGGAGTGTTGAAGTAAAGTAAACTTTGCTTTATCCACGTAAACAGCATTCAAAACATTTAAGAAATAGGGTAACCACCAGCCATCAATCCATTAAAAAAAAACCAATTCGCCGCTAGATTCTTCTGTTCTTTGGTTTCAATTAGCTTAGATTTTAATGTGGACCATCTCTCTTTGAGTAATAAAATCAGCTTACCAGTTGAAATCACTTCTAGGGGCTACCTGCAGTTTCGGTTAGCATACAGCTAATCCAGAAAGGGTTGGCAAAAGGGGTTGAATTCCGAGCCCCCCCGAGATCTGCGAACGTCTCTGAGGTCACTGGATCTTCCCAAACCTTCACTGTCTCTCCAGGACAGCTAGGATCGAAAACGACCCGTCCAATTCTTCCGGAATAGGGGAATTTCAGGAATGGCCTGAAACTCCGTCTTCTCACTGCTGAGCCCCGCCTTCTCCAACCAGTAGCATTTTTTATTATCGGTTCAGACTAACGATGCACACAGATAGCAAACCAGTAGCAGACTTAAGAGCATTTCACCCCCGACTTTGACTCCCCAACTGAGTTCAAGTCTACAAATCTTAAAATTGCCAAAGCAGAAGACTCCTGCTTTAAGATTGATGTAGTGGCTGTTTTAGATAGCAGACACTGAAAGCAGGAGGAAAAACCTGTAGAGTTTTGGGATTGCTATAATCATTACAGGTAGTCCTCAACCTGTGACCACAAATGAGCCCAAAATTTCTGTTGTTAAGTAAGACATCTGTTAAGTGAGCTTTGCCCAACTTTATGACCTTTCTTGCCACAGTTGTTAAGTGAATCACTACAGTTGGTAAGTTAATAACCCAGTTGTTAAATGAATCTGGTTTCCCCATTGACTTTGCTTGTCAGAAGGTTACAAAAGGTGACCTTGGGATACAACAACGATCATAAATATGAATTTGCCAAGAATGTGAATTTTGATCACATGATCATGGGGATGCTGCAAAGGTCGTAACAATGAAAAACAGTCATGTCACATTTTTCAGTGCCATTGTAACTTTGAACGGTCACTAAATGAACAGTTGTAAGTCAAGGACTTACTTGCACTATTGATCCAAATTTTAAATTCTTCTGGATTCATTTTATTTAAAATTTGTGTAAGAAAGGCCACTCCAAATTGTGAAAAGATTTTTCTGCATCTAGGAATATTACTGCCACTTTTTTATTATGTTTGATTCATTTTATTGCATTTATCATAAAACTGCTGTTTTCATTCATCTTCCTCTTGAGAATGTAATCTCAACAACAGTAGATTATCCAAATTCAATTTATTCTTAATGATTAAAAATTATGCAATATTATTTCCCAATTTCATGAATTTCTGTTTAATTCTTTATCTGGAACCATCAGATAAAGAATTAAACCTATTGAAAATATTTGTACTAAGAACATGACTTCATGGTTATATTACTTATTTCCACTGGAGTGCTTGTAACAGGCTATATAAAAAAAATATATAAATACTATATACTATAAATACTATAATCTAGATTTCATTTGGAATAAAGTATATGGGCATCATATTTTCTTCTGTTTCTATCTGTTCTTGTATTTATGGCTATTCTCTTACATCAATGAAAAGTGGGTACAGTTTATATTTTATGCAGCCCAATCCCGTTAACGGTTAAGCTCAATACAATGTATGTATTATTTTTTTGGAAACGTTCATGAAGCTACTATAACTAAAATAATGACCTATTATTTTAGGCATAGTAGCTTCATAAATGTTTCCATATAAATAATTATACATTATCAGCTTGCAGGGTTGGCTGAATTTCATTATGTAATGTGTATGTATATAGGTACATACATATATGCATGCATACATACGTACGTACGTACGTACGTACGTACGTACATACATACATACATACATACATACATATTGTATTCCTCTCGGAGCAGTGGAGTTATGATCTTGGTCTGAGGGGAAATGAGATCATTCCCCTGTCGTGGTCAGACCACTGCCTACTGAGGCTAGACCTCCGGAGGCCAAACCCCCACCGTAGGGAGGAGGAACCGACCAGGTGGTTCCGCCCCAGGCGACTTATGGACCCAGTAAGGTTCCAGACGGAGCTTGGGGTTACTCCAGATGCTCTCGCCCACAGTTCGGCGGAGACTCTTGCTGCTGCCTGGCACTCGGCAGCATCAGAGTCTCTGGACCGGATTGCGCCACTACGGCCCCTCCGGGTCAGCGGCCCACGGAGGCCTCCTTGGTTCACCGAGGAGCTCCGTGAGATAAAGCGCCGGAGGAGACGCCTAGAGCACCTGTGGAGGTCCGATAGGTCCGAGTCGAGCCGGGCACTGTTGACAGCTTGCACCAAGGAGTATATTCGGGCTCTAAGAACAGCCAAAAGATCACACATTGCCTCCTTGGTAGCGTCCGCCGAGTCCCGCCCAGCCGCCCTGTTTAGGATAACCCGCTCCCTCCTAAATAGGAGGGAGACGGAGAACCCCTTACAGGGTAAGGCTGAGGAGTATGTACAGTTCTTGGCGGACAAAGTTGCTCGGTTTCGATCGGACCTGGACTCCACTCCTGCAGATCCAGCCGAGACACAAGGGAATGATCTGGCAGACCATCTCTGGGTTGAGTTTCAGGATGTTGCCTCCGGGGATGTGGACAAGGCTATGCGAGCTGTGAGTGCCTCCACCTGTATACTGGACCCGTGTCCCTCCTGGCTGGTTGCCAACAGCAGTGAGGTGACACGAGGCTGGATCCAGGCGGTTGTTACCACCTCTCTTCGGGAGGGGCATCTCCCCACCGCGCTGAAGGCGGCGGTGGTGAGACCCCTCCTGAAGAAACCGTCCTTGGATCCAGCAGTTCTTAACAACTACCGTCCAGTCTCCAACCTCCCCTTTGTGGGGAAGGTTGTTGAGAAGGTGGTGGCCTTCCAGCTTCAGCGTACCTTGGAGGAAGCTAACTATCTTGACCCCTTCCAGTCTGGCTTCAGGCCCGGTTACAGCACAGAAACCGCTTTGGTCGCATTGACCGATGATCTCTGGAGAGCCAGAGATGGAGGCTATGCGTCCATCCTGGTTCTCCTTGACCTCTCAGCGGCTTTCGATACCATCGACCATGGTATCCTTCTGCGACGACTGCGGGAGGTGGGGGTGGGCGGCACTGTTCTACAGTGGTTCTCCTCCTACCTCTCGGACAGGTCGCAGTCGGTGTTGGTGGGGGGGCAGAGATCGTCCCCGAGGCCCCTTACTTGTGGGGTGCCGCAGGGCTCGGTCTTATCCCCCCTACTATTTAACATATACATGAAACCGCTGGGCGAGATCATTCGGAGGCACGGGATAAAATACCATCAGTACGCGGACGATACACAGTTGTATCTGTCCGCCCCGTGCCAACTCAATGAAGCGGTGGAAGTGATGAACCGGGGCCTTGAGGCTGTCAAAGACTGGATGAGAGCTAACAAACTGGTGCTCAACCCGGAAAAGACCGAGTGGCTGTTGTGTTTTCCTCCCAAGGATTTGGCTAATGTTCCATCAATCAGGCTGGGGGGACAAAATGTATACCCCTCAGACAGGGTCCGCAACTTGGGAGTCCTCCTGGACCCACAGCTGAGTTTCGACCATCATTTGTCAGCTGTGACCAGGGGGGCATTTGCTCAGGTTCGCCTGATGCGCCAGTTGCGGCCCTACCTGAATCGGGAGGCACTCACAACAGTCACTCGAGCCCTTGTGATCTCCAGGCTGGAATACTGCAATGTGCTCTACATGGGGCTGCCCTTGAGGAGCATCCGGCGACTTCAGCTAGTCCAGAATGCGGGCCGCGCGAGTGATCGTGGGCGCACCACGGTTTCGCCCACATAACACCGATCCTCCGTGAGCTGCGCTGGCTACCTGTTGATCTCCGGGTGCACTTCAAGGTCCTACTTACCACTCACAAAGCGCTCCATGGTAGTGGATCTGGCTATTTGAGAGACCGCCTTCTGCCAATTACCTCCCTGCGTCCCATCAGATCGCACAGGGTAGGCCTCCTCCGAATTCCATCCGCCAGTCGGTGCCGACTGGCGACTACGCGGAGGAGAGCCTTCTCAGTTGCAGCTCCGACGCTATGGAACAATCTCCCTGTGGAGATCCGCACCCTCACCACCGCCCAGGCCTTCCGCACGGCCCTTAAGATCTGGCTGTCCCGTCAGGCCTGGGGATAAAAAATCTTAGTTCGTCCCCTCCCGAATGATGAATGAATGTTGTGCTCTATTTTTAATATTATGTATTGTCTTATGTTTTTTGTCTTTGTACCCCCTTCCCCGTGTTTTGTAAGCCGCCCTGAGTCCCCTCAGGGAAAAGGGCGGCCTATAAATTATAATAAACATTCTAAACATTCTAAACATACATACATACATTGTTTCATCGACAGTAGTAGAAGCTTAAACATGTCCTTTTGCATTTGGTAGAATCTTAATCCTTGTATGTTTTAAATTAGTTTGTGTAACATAAAATTCAACTCAGGCTCTCTGTGATTGAAAGGGAATTAATCTCAAAGCCTGTAAAATGCAATTTGTATGCAGCAACAGTGACATCTGGTGGCTCTTTGTACATACTACAATTTGCAGGATACACAAAATATTTTAACCCATTATAGAAATTCTGTTGGCAGTTCTGTATGAGTACTGTGCACCAGTTCAAAAGCAGTTTTTGATCTCTACACTCCCATGGTGTCCACTGATTTTGACAGCCAAGCCAATTTATTTTGAGGTAAATTACAATGCAACCCAAATAAAAGTTCCAGTTTCGCAGTCATGTAGCTCTGGAAAGCTTAGAGGCAGTTCATTTGCTCAATGAAGGGGAGGCGCAATCCCATTCTTTTGCTGGCTCCTTGGAGCTGCTTAATCAGGTTCCTTAAAGGGAATAGCGTAAAAGCAGAAATAGGAGAATTCCAAGGACTTGATCTAATGGGCTTGGAGTTGTGGCATTTGGAGGACCACAGATTCCCAACTCAATATTAAATGAAGGCTATTAAAGTATTTTCACTATTGACAGGTAGTATATAGACAGATTTGATGGATACGTTAATTCCAGTTAATATAATAATGTCTTTGGTCCTGTATCAAAAAGCATCCCAAATCATTGAAATGAATATAATATTTTTCTTTAGGAAAAGCTCTACATGATGTAATATAAAGAATTTCTGTCCCAATAATCAAGTTTAAACAATTGCAGAGTTTGTTTCTTGAGCTGCTGCTGAGCACTTAGGCAGGACCTCCACCAACTGCTTTGTTTTTTTTCCCAGTTTTGTTCTGCTACTCCTTCCATATTAGCAATTGCCATTCATAATTTGAATCATGAATGTTCACTAATCATAATTCTGCATCATGAATTAGTTTGTAGCCTTACACTGAAGTGTATAATTCCCCAAGTACATCGTTATTTCATGCCATAGCTGGTATGGAAAGATGTGCATTGACTTTGCAATGCTTAATACTGCAAATATTAATATATTGTGCAAATAATGCAAATGTCAAAGAAAGCATATATAGTGGTCATTGATATAAATAGAATATCAATAAAATATTCTTATACCAAAGTGATGGACAGTGGGCTCTTTATCAGAAGGGTGGAATTCTCTGAATATATTAACCTTATTTTTTTTTAAAAAAGGATGCATAATACCAGTAATTTTAATATAGCAAAGGTATTAAAGGATACTTTCCAACATCTATCAAATCCTCATTAGTGTGATGTCAATTATTGCTGAAAAAATGGAGCAACAGCAGATATCAGAATTTGTCTGCTGGGTACCATGTTCCATGTAGTGGAAGTAAAATTACAATCTGGAAGATAAGGCTCTCATTTTGCTAAAAAAAGTGGATATTTTTGCGTTCCACAGCCACGAATGCAATTGGCTTTTCAACTTGCATTAGTTAATAGAATTTTGTCCTCCAATTCTCTGAAGAGTTTTCCTCCCTCAACATCTTTACTGACTTCTCACAGAAAAGGAGCAATTGCCTCAAAGATATTTGAAAGGAAAGCATATATTAAGCTACATATAGGACCCAAAAGATCATTAGTTGACTTTGCTTTGTTTCTAGTGCAAAAATGTGGAATTAAGGGCCCACGGGAATACTGTAGGCCTGAGTTCATCAAAACTCATTCCGGTTAGAAGCTCCCTTGGCATTTGAGCTCAAGCAATTAGTATTATGAGCTTTGATTAAACTGGTTCACTGCTGCATTCATCATTAACCATTCAGGGTAAATAATTACAAACTTTTTCAAAGGTCTCAGAACTATCACTCTTCATTACATTTTATATTATTAGAAAAGAGCACAAGATAACTTAAAGCTGTCCTATTTGGGTTGCAAAAACTGGATAAACATGAGATGGCAGATATATTTGCTCCCATCTCATGGTCGTCAACATTTTTGCAGTTCAGGGCCATAGTTAAGCCCTCCCCTTCACCTTTGCCTTCCCCTTCCTTCTAAAAGAAAAAAGTCTTACTCCAGACAGGGCACCAAAGACAAGTAGAAAACCAAGAGCTTTCTAAATCATAGCTCATTACTTTATCACCAGACTTACTTATGTTTCCCTGAACAACTTTTCTTCCATGTAGTTGGCCACAAATATACTTCTTCCAAGTGATTTGGCAAAACCTCTCCCTAGGAAAGTTTGTTCTAATTTGTTTTAAAACAAATATCATTACATAATAAATATAATCTAAATGCAAAAGGCAATAGAAATTTTCCTTACAAAGAAAGTAATCATGTGCAATCATAAAATATGACCAAAACCTTAAAATTTAAAAATTTATGTATTATTTTACAGCCGTACAATAATTTTCCTTGTATTACTGTTGCATCTCTTCCTGGCTGGGTTCGGTTAGTTTTTTTGCAATTAAGTCAAAGAGGAACATCCTTTGCTAGTACTTTACTGTTTTTTATATTTGCTTCTGATAACATTTTGGTGGCAATTTATTGATAGTTTTCAACTTATGACCATAGTTGAACCCAAAATTCCATCCAAAGTTCTATATATGTATATCAATGTCATCAAGAACCATCTATGACCAATATTCAGAATATAGCTTACAATATTAAAGCTAGTTACTAGCTGTAAACCAAAAAACTGTTCTACTCTTGCCTTACATATGAAATCGAGCTAGGAGACTGGGCATCACTTCAAAGGGTTGTTGTGAGGAAAATAGCAGAAAGAAGGAGCATTGGATATGTTAAGTTATTTGTAAACATAATAAAAGCAGAATAAAAAAGTGGGTATGGCTAGCATGAATTACTCTGCATCATCTCACATATTCATTTTGTCAAGATAGCATTTTAGGGCGAACCAATAAAAAAGCATTATAAAATATCCTGGACTTTAACTAATAATCCAATTTACAGTACCATAGAAGTATATTCTATAATTTTTTTCCAGAAGCTTTCTAAAATCCCAGATCATTTATTATGTGTAAGGATGGCTGAAAAATTAAAACTTGGTTCTACAAAATAAGATGATAATTGCTATATTTTGGAATGTCACACCCAATTAAAAAAAAACAGCCCAGTAGTTTAGTTGTGTGAAAACTTTGACTAATTTTAACAAGATTGTTTTTCAAATGTTGAAAAAGTATATAAGAACATATTTGAGATCATTGTCTGTAACAGCCAAGACAATATAGTAGTCAAATGGCAACATCACTTCTAAAAACACATTGCACTTTCCTTTGAATGAAAGTGATTGGAAGAGCATCATTCATCAAATTCTGATTAAAGATAGATATGGCAGGGAATAGCAAAATAAAATTTCATCTCAAGCTAGAATCATTGGTAGGTACAACATACATGATTATTAAAGAATTGACTAATCAGTGCTCACCCTGGCTTTTTTTCATGCCATTTCCATAATTTTAGAATAGATGAATAAAAATATATGAATTTTAGAATATATGATAGAATACAATTCATAATATTATTTCTTTCAGGTCCCACCTGTCTGCCTTGATTATTTTGATAGTATTTTACAACTGTAAATTAATGATAGACAAATTCACAGATTTGATTCAGATGGGCTCCCATAAATTGAACTATTTTTTCCCCAAAACTGGGAAATATCTTAATTCTAAACAAAACCTAATAAAAGCTCCCAATTGGGAAAAATACATTTTATAAGCCCACCTGCTGGCCCAGATCAGAAAATTAACTCTACAGAAAAGCTAGAACTTATTTTGCTGAGAGTGACTATAAAAACAGAATCTTGCAAAAATGTAAGATTGATTGTTCTACCTCTTTCCTCTTTTTCTGTGAATCAGAGGTATCTGGCTGAGTCTTTTCAAAGTATTTTTCTGTTATAGACTGAATATATTGTTCTCTTATAACCTGTATTTTCCTATTCACTTAACACTTGGTATATTTCATTAATATATGGCCATTAATATCCAACCAGATGGTGGATAGATACAGAGAAAATCACCATATTTTCCCAAGCTTATTATATCTGAACCAGGAAACCAAGACTCTGCTATGATGCCTCTTCTAACAGTTACTCTCAGGTAATTTCATAGTCTAAATAAAGTATGCCTAGTTTTTTGCTTGGTTACTTAGAGTTACTTAGGTTTTTCTCCACTACAATCTTCCTCTGAAAAGCATAATTCATGTATATGTAGTTTTTATATATCTATATCTATATTACATTTATATTTTATATTTATATTGCGTGTATGCATGTGTTTATATGTATATGTATGTGTTTGTGTGTGTGCATGTGTTTATAATTCCATTCCATTCCATTCTAGTAGGTACCTGGAGGAACTTTCACTGCTTTTAGAAGCTTGCTTAACTAGGAAAACTACCAAGGAACATGAGGACTGTAGGCTATACTGGGAACGTAGACAACAGATCAGAAAGCAGTAGCAAACCAGGAAAAATGCATCTTTGTGTCCTTTTAGTAGCCATGAAAATGTGTCTTTTTAAAAAATACATATGAATATGTATATGTCTATATATCTTCGTTGCCAACAATGGAATGTACACATGCATAACTAATACAACGTATATTTTAAAAGTTTATTTGATACAGAGGAAAAAGAGGAATGAAAGTTATATCTCAGGTGGGCAGAAGAAATTTCTTATTGCTGCCAAAGATTTGTATTTATAAATTATAACTGCCCTCCATTTTTTCTGTTATTCATATGTATACATATTGAATACATATTCATATATATTTAAGCATGCATAAAGATTGCTTATATTCATTCCCAAGCCAGCAAAACCAAAATGAAGAAGGGATTTAGTTTTCTGGGCCACAAGAAATATCCCTGAAGAGCAGCAAGCTCCATATTTGATGACTGCTAAAATAGTTGGTAATTCAGTTGTGTTGAACACCATCAGTTTGTTCAGATGTTTCCTACATCATATCATTTTACATTTTGCATATCCATTTGACTAATGTATTGTTATTAATATTTTTCTATAAAAGTAAAATATATTAAACTTGGAGCTTTTGTTACTCCATATTATTTAGCTCTAAAAGATCAAATTTTATTTTTGTCTGTCTGCATTTAAATAATATATCTTTAATGTCTACTTAACCTTCTGTTAACCTGTTCCATTAAAATTCTTCAGACACACTGTAGTGATGCTCATAATCTCTAGTTCATTATCTTAATTAGATCTATCCTATATTGTCCCACTCTTCATTCTCATTAGTTTAAAGGTGATCAGCCTTCAAAAGGCGGGTGGACGGAATTCACTATTGTGGCCATCTAGCATTCACCTTCTTTTGAATCTTTCAGGTGTAATAATGATGCCACTACCTGACAGATTTAATTAAAAGTTGCTTTCAAATGATGTGAAGAGTCATTTTGGAAAATGAAGACAAAATTAATTCATGGATGTAAAATGCCTACACTATAATGGATCTGAATTGAACTGGATTCCTTATTAAAATGTAAATGACACATTAAAAGTGGCATGAAAATTAATGTCCCTGATCCAAGAAGCACTTTTAAAAACCTTTTCTAGACGAAGAATATTTATTCAAGTAGGAATACTAACAATAGTGTCTAAGTATTATTGTTTCAGTATTCCATTTTTAAAAGTCTTTCCTTCGAAGAATTTACCAGATTCTACTGACTTTAAACAAATCTCGATGTACCATCACTTATCTATTTGAACATTTTAGTTTGTATCTCCAGCACCAACTTTTCATACAACACTTCCATTCTTGCCAAAAGAAAACAGGACCCTTTAATTTACTACATCTAAAGTCTTTTTTTCCACCTATATAAGTTCATTTTCATATAATCTCAAACAAGAAAATTGAACACACTATGGAAAGTGGGTCTCTCTCTCTCTCTCTCCCTCCCTCCCTCCCTCCCTCCCTCTCTCTCTCCCTCCCTCCCTCCACATCCAATGTGTGGATTCTGGGAATTGAAGTCCATATCTTAAAGTTGCCATGGTTCAGAAACACTGTTGTACTAAAGATAAAACACTTTTTTCTGCTGCAAATTATCTTTCTAAAAATATTGATTTAGAATAGGTAATATTTCAACAAACTGGTGTAGTGCCACCCCTGAAAGGGCAGCTAAAGTCTGGATCCCTCTGTCCTTTTGTCCAGGCAATTGGGGCTTCCCTCACTCCTTCAGTCTTGTCATCTACTCTGTATATACTGTAACATCATCTACTGTCATCTACTGTGTATTACTCACCTTGCATCTCAACATCTGTCTCTCTATCTCTCTCTTGATCTGTCAGATTATTGGTTCCCCACTGCCCATTTGCTTGCTCATTCTGCTTGCTCGGCTCCCCTCAGCCATTCTATGGCTCATCTGGATGCCCTCTGGCCTGCTTGTTCTACTTGCTCAGTTTGCCTCTGTTGTCCTCTGGCTCATCTGGTGTCCTGACCACTCACCTCCTCACTCTACTCACTGGAAAGTCTTCCCCCATCCCACCCCCAACAAACCCTAGGACATCCAATTGTATTTGTAGAACCCAGTGGGCAAATGGAAGCAGTCTTTTCTTGATCAGCTAGATGCTTGAGGATCTGATGGTAACCACTTCTCAGATCCAACAGACTGAACCCCCCCCCCCATAAGCAATGTAAGGTGGCCTCAATCTGTAGGGTAGAGTATAGATCTGGAATGGTCCTCTGGTTGAGAGTGCAGTAATCTGCACATTTTCAAGAATCCATTCTTCTGTGCCACAATTATAGGAGAGGCATAGGATCTCTGAGACTCTTGGATAACCTCTTTAACTCTGCCAGATGCTCTCTGAAGTCATCCAAGTCATCTAAGAGAATCTGCCAAGACCTTTCTGAATGCCCTATCTTTTTGTAATCAAATTTGATGCTGGGCACTCATAGAGCAGCCTATATTAAACTCATTTTTGAAGAATAAATGCCATCATCTCAAAAATTGGTCTCTAGTGTGCTCTACCCATTCTGGAATAAATGGGATATTTTGTGGGTAGAATCATTCTATTGGGATCTTCTTCTCGGCCCCTTCCCCTGATGATGCAACAGGGATAGCAGAACTTTGACTTAATGACATCCAGTCCTTCAACCTCATCAGGAGATCAGTAGCATTTTGGACCCCAACCAAATTTTCTTTTGGGTATGTTGCAATGTCCATGTGGAAACCACCTCAGGGATTACATGCACTCCAGAGGTGGGTTCCTACCTCAAACCAGTTCAGTAGAACCGGTTTGTCAAATCTACCAAACCAGTTAGAAGAGTTTCCACCAGTGGACCCGGAAAGCAGGCCACACCTACAGAAGAGGTTCCAAAAAGTTTTGAAACCCACCACTGGTGCACTCCAACATCTCCTCTTGTGTGATCAGTTTTGAATTTACCCTAGGGCCCCGACTGTTTTCTGTTTAGCTTGAAAACAGAAATGGATGCTCGCAGATACTCTACCTCCCTTGATTGCAATGCCTTCCTCACTCAGCTTCCAGAGCTTCCCCTCTCCTTCTGCAGGGGCCTGTTGCTCTTGCACCATGCATTGGTACACTGCCCACAGTGCCTAGTGAATGCCCCCTGATTCTGGGT
Organism: Thamnophis elegans; assembly: GCF_009769535.1. Taxonomy (NCBI): domain Eukaryota; kingdom Metazoa; phylum Chordata; class Lepidosauria; order Squamata; family Natricidae; genus Thamnophis; species Thamnophis elegans. The sequence continues at coordinate 33,396,402 of NC_045558.1, forward strand.
TACTTGCTGGAACAAGAGGTATGAGCAGTCACCTGATTAGATCGGTATTTGTCCCCACAATCCGGACCTCCAGGTTGCTCTTGAAGAGCAAGTACATACAATGGCCAAGGTGTCAACAGGTTTGGAATGCTGCACAAGCAGGGGGACAAACATTAACTGGATGGGGAGGTAACCACTGTAATGAATCCTCTCAGTTCCAGTGCCCCAAATCTTCAAATTGCCCAACTTCTATAGGTGCAAGTGTTTCAGGTGCCTGTCATAGACGTGCCTGTACAATAATGTCACTTGCACATCTGAGTCAAGGAGAGCCCTTGTGTAAATGCCTTTGAGTTGCACTGGCACTATGGGGGCAGGACCTATTAGTTTGCTGGGGACTCTGCCAGCCAGGGCCAGTGCACCTGGTTTAGTAGTTTATGCTTAGAGTGGTTTATGGAGGCTTTTGTGCAATGTCTTGTTGCTTGACTTTCACTAGTCTCTCCTGGATAGAGACCTGACACAGAAGAAAGTATTCCCATTGATTCTGTGGCAAAGGTTTGATGAGGCTTCAATTGCCATCTTCCATTGCCTTAAAGAGAAGGGGAAATTATCGTGGCTTGGGTGAGCGAATTAAGCGGCGATTAGCCACCACCATCATAGCTCGCCTGAACGCCCACCCCTCCCCTATTCTGTGCTGTGGTGCCTACCTCTCTCGCCGTTGTAGCCTCTCCTTTTATCCTCCCGTGTGTCGGACAATTCCTTTCCCTGCCTGCCCCTGCTGCTGTGGAGCCTTGCTTGCCTGTTTACCTGTTTTTTTTCATTCAACACGAGCTTTTTACTGCCTGGCCTGCGACCATCGGCATTGGCCTGGAACAACCGCCCTTCTCCACCACTTGCTACCACTGCTGCCCTGGAACACCCAATGTGAGCAGCGACCACCTGTTTAACATTTGACACCTTATGGTGTACATACTTATGGTGCATTTGGTCTGGGGAAAGGAGTGATAGAGGATGGCAGCTTCAGGGACAGGGACTTGGCATTTTAAAAACTGGGCACCAAGCTGGCACCCTCCCCTTCCCCCTTTCAACTGGTTCCAGTCATTTGTAGACTTTAGACATCTAGACTTTGGCCCTCCCAGGACTTTAGGAGAGGGGGAGGACAAGATACCCCCCCCGCATATCATCTTTACATCTCCTATGGACCGTTATTGATGATTATTCTACGCTTTATCTTGACTTGGAGGGTGTGAGACTACAAAACTGGTGCTTGTTAATATCTGGGGCTTGCGCTTTGCCCCCCCCTCCATCTACAACCATTCTACATAATACGGACCTTGGACTTTGGCCTTGGATTTCTCTGGAACTTGGAGGAAGGGAGGCTGGCTCTTCCGGAACTCATAATTTAAACTCTGTGTTTGCGCAATTTTAATCGGGTATGTTGAGTGTATGGGATTGAATGTGTTAGTATGAAAGACCCACTTTTAGTATTATTACTGTTGTATTTTTTTTTGTGTTTTTAATTATATTGTGGGGACTGTTTGTGTGAGTGTCTGAGTATGTCTGATTCGGAGGACCTGGCGGGGCATGCGGGGGTCATTGGGGTGGTTGGGGGAATTATACCCACGGGAGAGAGTCGGAGCATTGCGGTCATAACAGGGAGAGGCAGATACGGCGGGGACTTTAGGGCTGGCCATTACCGGGGAAGGAGGGTTCGCTATATCGCAGAGATCCCTCCTTCCGGCCCTATGAGTCCCACTCCAAGGTCAGATGGCGTGAGCAATCAGGACCCTGGTCTCAGGCTGCTGTCGCTAAATGCCAGGTCTGTTATTCATAAGGCTCCCCTCGTCCGGGACTTGATTGTAGACGAGGGGGCAGACCTGGCATGTATTACTGAGACATGGCTGGGCACGGAGGGAGGAGTCCCCCTCATAGAGATGTGCCCAGACGGGTTTCAGGTGCTTCATCAGCCGAGAGCCCAGGGAAGGGGTGGCGGTGTGGCTATTGTAGTCCGGGAGTCTTTAGCTCCTCGTAGGATCCCTGCTCCGGAGCTTGCCGGGTGTGAGTCCCTACTAGTGAAGTTCGACCTCAAGGGTCAAGTGGGTCTGCTGCTAACGTACCTGCCTCCCAACTGCGTTGCAGCAGCCCTCCCCTCGCTCCTCGAGTCAGTAGCCGAGCTAGCAATTGAGTTCCCTAGGCTAATGGTTCTGGGGGACTTCAATTTGCCTTCGCTCGGTGAACACTCTGATGGAGCGCAGGAGTTCATGGCTTCCATGACAGCCATGGGCTTGACCCAGGTAATCCGAGGCCCTACCCACTCAGCGGGGCACACACTCGACCTCGTATTCCTCTCGGAGCAGTGGAGTTATGATCTTGGTCTGAGGGGAAATGAGACCATTCCCCTGTCGTGGTCAGACCACTACCTACTGAGGCTAGACTTCCGGAGGCCAAACCCCACCATGGGAGGAGGAACCGACCAGGTGGTTCCGCCCCAGGCGACTGATGGACCCTGTTAGGTTCCAGATGGAGCTTGGGGTTATTCCAGATGCTCTCGCCCACAGTTCGGCGGAGACTCTTGCTGCGGCCTGGCACTCGGCAGCATCAGGGTCTCTGGACCGGATTGCGCCACTACGGCCCCTCCGGGTCAGCGGCTCACGGAGGCCTCCTTGGTTCACCGAGGAGCTCCGGGAGATAAAGCGCCGGAGGAGACGCCTAGAGCACCTGTGGAGGTCCGATAGGTCCGAGTCGAACCGAGCACTGTTGACAGCTTGCACCAAGGAGTACATTCGGGCATTAAGAACAGCCAAAAGATCACACATTGCCTCCTTGGTAGCGTCCGCCGAGTCCCGCCCAGCCGCCCTGTTTAGGATAACCCGCTCCCTCCTAAATAGGAGGGAGACGGGGAACCCCTTGCAGGGTAAGGCTGAGGAGTATGTTCAGTTCTTGGCGGACAAAGTTGCTCGGTTTCGATCGGAACTGGACTCCACTCTTGCAGATCCAGCCGAGACACAAGGGAATGACTTGGCAGACCATCTCTGGGTTGAGTTTCAGGATGTTGCCTCCGGGGATGTGGACAAGGCTATGTGAGCTGTGAGCGCCTCCACCTGTATACTGGACCCGTGTCCCTCTTGGCTGGTTGCCAACAGCAGAGAGGTGACACAAGGCTGGATCCAGGCGGTTGTTACCGCCTCTCTTCGGGAGGGGTACTTCCCCTCCGTGCTTAAGGCGGCGGTGGTGAGGCCCCTCCTGAAGAAACCGTCTTTGGATCCAGCAGTTCTTAATAACTACCGTCCAGTCTCCAACCTCCCCTTTGTGGGGAAGGTTGTTGAGAAGGTGGTGTCCTTCCAGCTTCAGCGTACCTTGGAGGAAGCTAACTATCTTGACCCCTTCCAGTCTGGCTTCAGGCCCGGTTACAGCACAGAAACCGCTTTGGTCGCATTGACCGATGATCTCTGGAGAGCCAGAGATGGAGGCCATGCGTCCATCCTGGTTCTCCTTGACCTCTCAGCGGCTTTCGATACCATCGACCATGGTATCCTTCTGCGACGACTGCGGGAGGTGGGGGTGGGCGGCACTGTTCTACAGTGGTTCTCCTCCTACCTCTCGGACAGGTCGCAGTCGGTGTTGGTGGGGGAGGAGAGATCGTCCCCGAGGCCCCTAACCTATGGGGTGCCGCAGGGCTCGGTCTTGTCCCCCCTGCTATTCAACATATACATGAAACCGCTGGGCGAGATCATTCGGAGACACGGGATTAAGTACCATCAATATGCGGACGTTACACAGTTGTATCTGTCCGCCCCGTGCCAACTCAATGAAGCGGTGGACGTGATGAACCGGGGCCTTGAGGCTGTTAAAGACTGGATGAGAGCTAACAAACTGGTGCTCAACCCGGAAAAGACCGAGTGGCTGTTGTGTTTTCCTCCCAAGGATTTGGCTAATGTTCCATCAATCAGGCTGGGGGGACAAAATTTATACCCCTCAGACAGGGTCCGCAACTTGGGAATCCTCCTGGACCCACAGCTGAGTTTTGACCATCATTTGTCAGCTGTGACCAGGGGGGCATTTGCCCAGGTTCGCCTGGTGCTCCAGTTGCGGCCCTACCTGAACCGGGAGGCCCTCACAACAGTCACTCGAGCCCTTGTGATCTCTAGGCTGGAATACTGCAATGTGCTCTACATGGGGCTGCCCTTGAAGAGCATCCGGCGACTTTAGCTAGTCCAGAACGCGGCCGCGCGAGTGATCGTGGGCGCACCACGGTTCGCCCACATAACACCGATCCTCCGTGAGCTGCGCTGGCTACCTGTTGATCGTCGGGTGCACTTCAAGGTCCTACTTACCACCTATAAAGCGCTCCATGGTAGTGGATCTGGCTATTTGAGAGACCGCCTTCTGCCAATTACCTCCCTGCGTCCCATCAGATCGCACAGGGTAGGCCTCCTCCGAATTCCATCCGCCAGTCAGTGCCGACTGGCGACTACGCGGAGGAGAGCCTTCTCAGTTGCAGCTCCGATGCTATGGAACAACCTCCCTGTGGAGATCCGCACCCTCACCACAGTCCAGGCCTTCCGCACGGCCCTCAAGATCTGGCTATCCCGTCAGGCCTGGGGATAGGATTTTACTCTCACCCCGCCCGAATGTTGAGTGAATGTTGTGTTTTATGGTTAATTTTTTACTCACGTTTTTCTTTTATGTCTTGTCTTGCACTCCCTTCCCTCATTGTTGTAAGCCACCCTGAGTCCCCTCAGGGAAAAGGGCGGCCTATAAATGTTCAATAAATACCAAAAATACCAAATACCCATTGATTCTGTGGCAAAGGTTTGATGAGGCTTCAATTGCCAGTTTTGATGCCCATTTCTGTCTTCTTAAAGCTAAAGCTAGTTGGTGTAGGTGGGCATCCAGTTGGCTCTTCACTGGGGCCCTTGGGAGTTTCTCACTTGGATGTGACTTCTTGGTCTGGGCAGCCTCATGCAAATATGTCTGTAAATATCTTTATCCCCACAATTATAGCAAACCAGTGAGTCAATAAATTCTTGGCTGGAGCAGTGGAAGGTTCCCCTCTTTTAACTGATCCACTTGCGACTGTGGTAACTTTTCTGATAACGTCACAAGGTCAAGGTTTGTTGATACATGTGCTCAGACTGGTAAATCAGGCAAGAAATTGTCTTTGTTGATCAAACACTTCTTGCAATTTGATGAGGTAATCATAAGCCATACATGACTTCCAACTAAACTTTAAATTTCTATTGGCTTCTGCAGTGAGACTTTTCAGGATCTCTCTGATCCTCTGTTTCTTCTGTGTCTCTGGGAATTCATCTACTGCCTGTATGACTCTTTCATACTCCTCCTCCCCTGTGGGCACAGGCTGTATCCCCAATATGCAGTTGCCTGTACCCAACTCCCAAATGATTGTTGCTTGCACATGGTCATAGCCTTGAGAAATCTTGTCCCTGGTATCCCTTGTGTGGGTTTTGTGCTTCCTCTTGAGGACCAATGGCCTGTCCAAGAGCATGTGTTGATCATGACCCCCTGATTTATAGTCCACGAGTCACTGGTCTGGATGTTTGGGTGGACCAACTACACCTGGGGGGTATCTCAGTCCACTTTCATGTCTACAATAAATATCCTCAGATCTGGGGATGGGGCCCTCACCACTTGTAGAACCTGCTCTTCTGTTCAGGCATCTGCTTAAGTCTACCTGGATATTTTGTTTCTTGTGTTACTTATTAATAGTGATGGGGTTTATTTTACCTACTTAGCTCATGTATCTGGAGCGATCACCTCTCCTGCAAAAAAGGGCTAGAAATAATTATGGATAAGCCTCCACTTGTAGCATCACCCCCAAAAGAGTCACTAATGTCCAGGGAAAAATTCTCTATCTTTCTCCAGGAGATTGGGGTTCCTCCCCACCCTCAATTCCCCTGCATGTATCACTCAGCTGGCATATCAACATCTCTCTCCTTCTCCCTCCCTCCCTCCCCCCCCCTCTCTCTCTCGTCATTGTCTCATCTCTGATCACTCACTTCTCTACCCTACCAACTCACCCCCTCTCTCCTCTTTCCTCCTTTGTTATTCTGTCTTTTTGCCCCTTTTTTTCTGGTCCTGTCCTATTCCTTACCTTTACTCTCCCATCCCATCTATTCTGCTCTAGTTTCAGTCATTATTTCCTCGCTTGCTTTATCTTTCTCTACCGATCCTCCCAGCAGCTCATCCTGCACCATTTTTCTTCTCCATGGTACTTTCCATTCCACTTTTCATTTTCGTTGTCCACAGTTCACATATCATTCTTTCTTCCCCTCTTCTCTCTCTCATCTTCCTCTCCTTCCCACTTTTGTTCTCTCTTTCTCTTTCCTCTTCTTTGTTCTCTCCCTCCTTCCCCTTCCTCCCTATTTCCAATCAAATCCCGTCTTTTTAAACCTCTCTCTGTCCTTCCCCTCAAATTTCTGAATGAACTCTACCTGCTGGCCATCCCAAAATGCTCATATTTGACTACTGTTATTCAGAGTTGACTGCACTGCAGAGGTGGTATTCAGCAGTTTCTGACAAGTTCTGGAGAACCAGTAGGGAAAATTCTGAGTAGTTCAAAGAACCAATAAATACCACATCTTGCTGGCCCCACCCCCATTTATTCCTTGCTTCCCAAGTCCCAGCTGATCTGGAGGGAATGGAGATTTTATAGTATCCTTCTCCAGCCACGGATACTAAGTCACGCCCACCAAGCCATGCCACGCCCACCAAACCACACCCACAAAACTGGTAGTAAAATTTTTTGAATCTCACCATTGCTATACTGGTGACTCCAACATAATAGATTATTATTTCCATAATACTGCCATAATCCTCCAGTCAAAACAACTCTACTTGCTAGGCCCTATAGGATGGAAATCTAACATTTTTTCAAGGGCATAAGTTTATTAAAAGTTAGTCCTTGCATTATAGAAAACTGCCTATTTAGGGCAAATATATTTTGAAAGAGTTTTTCTCCCAAGCTACAGATTGTCTGAAAAGATGTATAATATTATAGCAGTTGTTCCCAAAGAGGATTTACACTGAATTTTCATATTCTGATTACATGTTTCCACAGAGACCAGATTGCCCATTATCTTACAGATAATGGTATCTAATTTAATAAAACAGAATAAGAAAGAAAATTGTGATTATTCTCTTTGGTCTGCTGTCTCTTTAACAGATACCATTGCTTTCTTTTTTGAATCTGAAATTGATGGAGTTTGATTCTATTTACCAAATAATAATATTAGAGAGGCTCACTATCTTTTAAAAAATAACACCTGTTTTTTTTCTAACATGAATTCTGTAAAAAAGCCAAGTTCTACAGCTAGGTGGTGATGTTTCTTCTTAGCAGTTGTGAATAAAATATAAGAGAGACTCTTTGGGAATATTGTTTCTTTTTAGTGCTTCCTACTGCATGCAGGGTCAAACAATAGCAGGCATTTTAAGGGTGCAAAGATTGTCTCATTGGAACAAATCCTTTGCCACAGATTATAGTATCTTCCTACATATAGCAACTCAAGATTTTAGAAGCACTGTCCAGATTTTGGTGTAGGAATGTAACGGACAAAAATACTTCAACAAGGAAGTTTTCTTCCTGAGCCACATTTGAGATATAATACATATTTTTCAATATCTCAGGGTTCTATAATTTGGTTCTGGAGTAAGAGAGAAATTTCTCTCAGTACTATTTCTCTAATGAAAATCTTCATGAAGCCATTATAAAATAACATATGATACTTATATTATACCTGTATGTTTTGGTCTGCAGAAGGGTGTTAATAAAAGAGTTCAGAATTAACCATCTTCTTGCAGTACTGTTTCCCAACCCCAATCATTCTACTAAAGCAATGTATAGCAAGCAAGATAATTTGCATTCAAGTAAACCTGATATTTGTTACCAGAAGACCGCCAAACCACCCAGCAGCCACATCTGGAAGTCATAATTTTAATATTTTATAATATTTTTTGCTAGACACCATACTGAAAAATATTATGAGAAGTTACCATGGTGGTCAATGGCTAGTGCAGATAAGAGGATACTCTCTGTTGTTGTGCTTAAATAGGTATTTATGGGTTTTAAAAGGCCATGTTTTGCTTTAGGCATCTGAAATAATGTCTCAATGATTTTTGCATGGAACCTAAGAGATCAAAATAATTCTAATACACTGTGACCAGTTTTGGGGAGGGGTATGCGTGCGTGTGTGCATGCGGGAGGGATAGAGAGAGAGAGAGAGAGAGGGAGGGAGGGATAGAGAGAGAGAGAGAGAGGGAGGGAGAGAGAGAATATGTCTATATAACTTTGATTATTTCAGTTTTCTTCTTATGTCAAGTCATATCATCCTTATTCTATACGGGGCCCTCCAGATGTTTCAAGACTGCAGCTTTCAGTATGCCATAGTCCAACACAACTAGACAATACCAGATCCCTATCATTTCTCTCTGTAAACATGAAACTGGTTGTAATAAGGGGAGATAGGAAAGAGGTAAGAGCAGCAGATGACTGAACCAATCCACCAGTTCTTTTGCCTGGGATTTGCAGAGTGTGGAGTGGAGGATCATTAAGGCCAAGCAAGCAGCCTGATTAAGGAAATTGAAGCCCTGCTCCTTTAAAATAAATCTTGCACATTAAAAAGGGACGGATTTTGATAGCTGCCATCTTGACTTTTCTGAACCCCCTGCAGCTGAAAGAAATATGTAAGAGTTATATCTTTAAGATTAGAAAAGAAAAAGTACTGTATACTCACTGAAACACATTCTTCAAGGATAGAAATGGAGAAATTTGATAGTTGTGCAAGGAAAATATTGAGATGGATAGAATGAACGTTAAATGCTTGTCCCCAAAGAATAATGAAAATGGCTTGCATTCATAATATTTCCTGTCTTCAGGTCTCATTATAGTCATTTTCCCAATGAATGCATGCACGGTGTTTCATTTCCTTTTTTCATCACTATCTTTGTCATGGAAAAGAAGCTATCAGAATCCTAATGACTTAGTTATTTAAGCCATTTCTGTATTCTTTATATTTTGAACAACCTCTCTGTTTCACTTCTCCACAGGTTATTAATGCTAAGAGTGGGAATTGCTATCAAATTGCCTAACAATGAAAAGGCCAAAGTATCAAAAATTGCTATTATCTCTGCAACAAAGATTATATGACATGTGCGAAGAAAAAGCCAGAATGAATTCAGCGTATGTCTCCTGAAGGCAAATGATATTAACAAATATTACAAAAAGCAGTAGCAGTAAACAGAAAATATTTCAAGGTGTTCAGTTCCTTCTCTGCAGACGAGGTTTGACATTTGTATTCTCTGAGGGCCTCATTTCCCTGAACAATGGGGTAGTTTCATGGAAGTACCTATTTCATTTGGGTTTTTTTTGAGAAGAAAAGTGGCTGGAAACATCCTTTTTGCAATATCTGAATATATTTATTAATATCTATTGCATGTATGATAGAAAGGAACAGCTTAACATTCAACAATGACAATATTTACTTTCCAGATCACTGATCCTCAGAAATGGGCCCTCTTATTCATCGCAAGTAGCTAAACAGACACTTCTGCCTTTCTTCAATCTCTGCATTTCATTCCCTTATCCCACTGGATTCTATAACCTTCTTCTTTTTTGTGCTGTTAAAGAATTTGCTCAAAGAGTATTGCTTTTTGTGGAGAGAATTATACAAAGACCATCCAGTAAGGATGCTGTAGAGAGGTAAAAAAAAGTAAACATGGTAATTACAATTGCACAAGCAAAGCCCTGCTATTTTTTAACATGAATTACATATTTAAGAGGCATGAGCATCACTCTGTTGTTGCAACCACCATACTCTCCTTCTCCATGAATGATGCTTCCCCCCCCTTTTCACAGCGGTCATAACTCATTTCTTAATCACTGTGAAATACTGTCTTCTAATTTTGTTAATGAATTTCAAATATTTGATCTGCTGATATGATGGACATGTATCCTACTTTGTTAAAATGGACATCTACTGCAAGCAGTCCTATTTGAAAAATCCTCTAGGCCAAGCTCAAGATTAAAATCAAGATCATAACAATTGTCCAACTTCAATTAGCACTCAGACAATAGGCTGCGATAGCTGTCAAATGGAAATGTTCTACATTTCTATTTCATTGGAGTAAGAGTTTCACAATGTTCATCTATTTTTATAAATGAACATATTCACATATTATGTAAATATGACTGATCAACAGCAAACGTTATTTAATCTCTTCTATGCAATGCTCCCCCCTCCCCGCAAACTAGGGTTTGATTTTGGTAAGCTTTTAGCATTTGTGACATCTCCCCCTCCATTGTGTGCCCTTTTAAATTATCTACTGCAGGAAATGGTCAATCCCTTGTTGATATGATTGCTTTGGGCTAAATTTAGCTGACAACTAGCAAATCTCACTGTTCAATTGCTTTACATGGAGAGGTGGAGTTTGCATTTGATCTAGCTACTTAAATAACTGCTCTGGGATGAAGAATCCAGGATAGAGGGGACCATTGAAAATCCTTGGGGTTTCCAGAGGAAAATTGTTCCCTAATTGCTAATTTGCATATGACAGAAAGACAAAAGTAGTAATTATTAACTAGAAAGTTATATTGATATATTTAATGACATTGAATTTTAGGTTTGGTTCTGACCACACCCTCTCTTTTTAAAAAGTGTAACCACATAAGGGGAATCTAGTAGTCTTTTGCCAAAAAGAAGTTGTGCAGTTTTTTGATTGAAGGCTGGCTAATCTTCAAAAAGCAGGTGAGTCACTCAGATACAGTAGTGTGCGTATTGCCCATAAAACAGGAAGGATTTAATAATAGAGAAATGTGTGCCAGAGTGACAGGTAGGCAGATTTCATTGTTTAGTTTTGGGTTTTTTTTCCTGTGCACATTCTTAGCTCATTCTGCTTAAGGAAATTAAATGTAAAAAATAATAGTTACAATGGTTGTTGTTATTATTGTTATCACTGTGAAGTGCGTTGTATGTAAAAGGAAGATGTTTTAGAATACACTTGGTGCACACATAAGCACCTCTTGGCAACTCCTTAAATCCTATACATCTTTTTTTGAGACTGCCCAGCACTGCAACTGCAAAAACAAAAAAAAAACAAAAAGTCCACTAAAAATATACGATCCTGTAAAATTCACTGCTGCTTTAGGGAGTTCATAAGTGTTATATGAGCACCTATGCATGGTGCAAAGCATCTTTTCTTTCTCTTTGAATCCAAAGCACAATCTTGATAATTATTCTTACAGCTCTATAAAAAATACCTTCACATTCTACATTTTTATAAACTAATGATTTATTATTATGTGCTGTCAGGTCAGTGTTGGCTCTTAGTGACCATAGAAATAGGCCTTCTGCAGGGTCACCTATCCTTAGTCTGCCTCTTCAGCTTTTCCTTTGGTGCACCAGGTACTGCCATAATTAAGCCCATGAAACTTGCTTTGTTGTTTTCTTCTGTTTCCTTCTATCTTTCTTGGCATTATAAGCTTCTTAAAAAACTTTGTATAATCTATCTGAAGCAGGATGATTTGATGAGTTTATATTATTCTTTTGTTTGTTTCCTTTATTATCCATGGTATTGTCACAAGTTTGAATACCAAAATTCAATATAGTCTGGTCACGAACAGTTCTGGTCACGAACAGTTCTGACCATGACCAAATCATGTTCTGACCCAAAAACTCACGATTTTTTTGCAGCCGATTTCCCTTGAATGAATTGAAATAATTCACGAGATGGAAGTTACATAATTATATAAGTTACAAAAGTTTCACAAATATGTAATGGAATTGGTAGCACTAATTATTTATGCAAATATTTTTAAAAATAGGTTTTTAAAAGTTATGAAGTGTCTGAATGTACCTGTTGGTTACATTGAATGGAAAATATACTTTGCAGATAGTGGAGCCCTGGTGGAACAGTGGTTAGAATACAATGTTGCAGGCAAACTCTGCTCATAGCCTGGAGTCCAATCCTGATAGGGCTTGAGGTTGACTTGGCCTTCTATCCTTCCAAGGTCAGTAAAATGAGGGCCTAGTTTGTTGGGGAAAATATGCTGACATTATAAGCTGCTCAGAGAGTGCTATAAAACACTGTAGAGCAGTAAATAAAGTATCTCTAAATGCTATTGCTATTCTATCACTATTTCGACAAAGGTTATTTTCTTATGAAAGAAGCAACAGTTTCAATAAAGGTAAACAGAAATGCCACTGTGTCATCAAATAGTACTTGTTTATAGAATCCTGCCTTTTTTGCATAAATAAAGGGGTGTCTTGGGGTGTGTTTTGATATTGATGTAATTTCCCCACAATTTGATGCAAATATATTTGAAAGATATTGTTCGTCCCTCAAATGAGTTACGTTGTATTGCCATTGCATTGCTTTCTGACCTGATTATTTCTGCTTTGTGGGTTCCATGCCTCACTAAACAGTGTGACTCTATGTATTATACATCTGTCTCACTGTAAATATAATGCCACCTTTACAGCCTATAATTTCATTCCTCTTTGTTAGTTAATGAAACTCAGGATGTTTTCCAAAAATGATTTAATATTAACAGGGAGTTGAACAAAGTCAAGATGGAAGCCATCAAACAATTCTATGTAAAATTGGAAATGCTTTGATTGTATCCATGTAATCTCTGTGTTGATTTATTGTACTTCTTCCCTGTAGATACCTCTGCCTATGATCCATTTTGCTTCTTTTGCCAGCAGGGAAAGATTGTAAGCAGGTGAGAAGAGACTAAGTTTAGGTAGAGGCACAAACCTTCTAATTTCTAATTCTTCAATAAAAAAAGAAATAATGCTCCCTCTTTGATTATAAGAATAAATCTAATCATTTCAAAACACTACTAATTAAATTACATGCCTATTTTTGGCATATAAATCTTAGCTGCAGTAAGATTCCTATATTTCGAAGGTCACTGAAGGGCACAAACTGATCCTACTGTGTTTAGTCAGGTTATTCCTGATATTTGGAGAACAATAGATTGCACATTGATCACTGCACACTCTGTTGTTCTCCAAATATCAGGAATAATGTAAAATGAAAGCAACACTTTGGGCTGTAATACAGATACATGTGGTACTCATACAGATCACTGCTGATCGTATACTACAAAGTGATGAGAGTATTTTGGATTCTAACCCTCAAAGTTTAAGGCTAAAACATACAATGTACAGTTGCAATTCTCAGCATGGCTAGTCTAATGAAGAGAAAGACTAGGAGAGACATGATAGCTGTGAAGTTTCCAAAAGATGACCTAATTAATTTACAAGCCTCAAGGTAAAGTTCAAAAGAAATCTAGTCATTTATTAGGATCAACATTTTGGCATGTTTTTCTGTGGAGCCGAAACTGATTCCGCTTAATGGCATCTGACTTTACTCCGTATCCCCTCCCTTCTGTCTGTGTCATAAATCACATCCATCAACAAGGTGCTGCGGCAGGCTATGAACATGCACATTTCACATGCCAGCTGTAGGAATATGAGACCTGACTCTGGCCAAAGGTATGCATGGAATTCTCCTCCCTTTTCTCCCTTTTTCTATGTCAACTTGATAGTAGTCATGGAAACACTTTACAAGTTGACATCCAGCTCTCCTCACTTCCCAAAAATGACTTGTGTAAAACAAAACAATTTGAGTACAAGTTAGGGATGCGTCCCTCCCCCTGGCTTGCTTAGATTTTCTGCATAGAATTTTGCTATAAGGCAATCAGCTTGGATATTTCTACTTTTTACTCAAGATGCCTCTGATAAGGGGTAGCCCTTCCACTTGATTAAATATTGGAGTTGTCTCCTGTGCCACCTCGAATCAAGGACTTGTTGAGCTTCATAATGGGTTTGGTCCCCTATGACCACAGGGCCCGGGGTCTCCCGGGGTCTTGGTCTCAGAGTGGATCCCATCACGGGTTTTAAGAGGCTACTATGAAATGGCAGGTGTACCTTCCCCAGCAATCGAGGCAGTTTCAATTGCACTGTGACTGGGTTGATGATCTTTACTATGGGGGATGGCCCCATAAACTTTGGCCCCAGTTTCTTGCTAGGCAGTTTTAATCTCAAATATTTTGTGGAAAGTTAAACCTTATCTCCCACCCGGAATGGCCATTGTAGAGCCCGGTGTTTATCTGCCTATTTCTTATAGGTTTTTGCCACTTTAGCCAGTACTTTTTTGACATTTTCCCAGGTTGCTTTCAATATTGACATCCAATCAGTCAAGCTGACTGAGGAGGGGGGATCCCTTGGATACTCAGGCATTGGGACGAAGTCCATGCCACTCACTAGTTTGACCAGTTTGAGTCCTGTGCTACTGTAAACAGCATTATTGTATGCGACCTCAGCAAAAGATAAAAGGTCTGCCCAATTGGACTGCTGATAGTTCACGTAGCACCTCAGGTACTGCTCTACCATGGTGTTCAGTCTCTTTGCTGCCCCATTGGTGCTCGGATGAAAAGCTGAACCAAGACCCTGAGATGACCCATTGGACTGCAGGAACTCCCTCCAGAACTTAGCCATAAACTGGACCTCTCTGTCTGAAATAATTCTTCAAGGTACTCCATGCAGTTGGTAGATATGCTTCACAAACAGGTTAGCCAGCTTGTGAGCTGAGGGTAGTCCGCTGCAGGATATGAAGTGTGCCTGTTTGGAGAACAGGTCCAAATCACTGTTTCCCACTTTTCGGCAACTGTACTATAAAGTCTATTGCGATGTCCTCCCACAGCCTTGTCGGCTCTGCTACTGTTTGCAGCAGTCCAAGGGAGGAGGGTTTCCCAGTCGTCTCTTCAATGTGGTGCAGATGGTGCAACTTTTCATGCAACTATCCACATATTTCTTTATGCCAGGCCACAACAATTGCCTCCAGGCTAAGTATAAAGTCTTTAGGAACTCTAAGTGGCCTGCCAGTTTGGCGTTGTGGCTCCTCTGGAAAATTAGGGTACATAGGGATTCTGGGACATAGAGTTTCATCCCCTTCCATGCAAGATCATTTTTTTTTGTCAAGATGTATTGGTGTTGGTTGTTTCCGAACCAGGGGTCTGCTAGCAGTTTGGTTTTGAGTCTCGTGGTTAGGTCGCTTGTGGGTTGGTGTTGCCAGTCACGGTGTTGCCACCTAGTGATCACTTGGGCAGCTATTTGAGTAGAGGGAATGATGGTGTCCACTACCTGCTCCTGCTTGCATTTGTACTGGGGCATGCGGGAGAGGGCATCAGCTAAAAAATTCATCCCCCCTGGGATGAATTTTTAAAACAAAATCAAAATGGTTGAAGTATTGAACCCATCGCACTTGTTTGGGTGGGGTCTTGAGTGCCTCCAGATTTTTGTGGTCGGTCCAGACTTTGAATGGTTTCTGGCCCCCTTCCAACAGGTGTCTCCAGGTTAACAGTGCCCATCTTACCGCGAAAGCCTCCTTTTCCCATGAGGCCCATCGTCTCTCTGTATCTGTGAGCTTATGGGAAGTGTAGCGCAGGGTTGTAAGTTTTCTTGGTTGTTTCTTTGGAATAGCACTATTCCCACTACCATGTTGCTGGCATCTGCCTGGATCGTGAAGGGTTGCTCGGGGACAGAATGCTTCAGCATCGGCTCCTTTGAAAACATTTCCTTTAGTGTTTCGAACACCTCTTGGCAGGTTAGGTCACATTGTAGGGGTTGTCCCTGGCAAGGTTTCATTCCTGGGCTCCCTGTCTTCAGGAGGTCTGTCGGGGGTTTGGCAATCTTCGCAAAGGAGGGGATGACTTGCCTGTAGAAGTTTGCAAACCCTAGGAAGTTTTGTAGCTGTCTGCAGGTGTGAGAGGGTTGCCAGCCTAGGAAGGCTTGTACTTTGGCTGGGTCCATCTCTATTCCCTTGGTAACCCAGGTAGTTTAACCATGCACAGTGGAATTCACATTTTGATAACTTGACGTACAGGTTGGCTGCCAGAAGTTTTTCCAGTACTTGGCGGACCATGGGTATGTGGTCGTCCTTGGTCTCAGTGTAGATGAGGATGTCATTCAGGTAGTTGAGGACCCCCTTGTAGAGGTGCTCGTGCAGCACCTTATTAACTGTATGAATACAGATAATTACGGTATGTGGTTACCTGGGCAATTTGCTTGTCCAGGCTTGTTCTGAAAAAATGCAGCAGCAGCTGCTCTGGTAAAGCCTTCCTATGACCCTCCTAAATTCACTGATGTGCTCTTTGATGGGGCGGCCCCTCTGCTTTAGGTTGCTGAGTTCCTCTTCTGCATATGGGTCCTCCTCCACCTCCTCAAATCTGGCCTCTAGCAGTTGCAGGAAGTCATCTATGTCCTGCAGTTGTGGGGCTCTCCTCTTGCGGACGGCTGCTAACCAGTCCCTTGCTTCTTCCTCTAGCCCCTCTGTGATGGTATTCACCATGACTCTGGAGGATGGGTAGAGGTGCCCATAGCATTCTGAGTGGATATCAGCTGAATCAAGGAATAGAGCTAGCTGGTCTGAGTCCCTGTCAAACTTTCCCATGAATTGAGGCAGGTCATTCAGTCCTACTCCTCCAATCTCCTGTTGGCCTCTGCATACTTGTGCCTGATATGGCTGGCTGTCTTCCTCACCTCTAGTTCGGAGGGAGGGAGGGGTTTGCTTGCACTGGGCAGCCTGCCTGCTGTGTGGGAGAGGCACTGGTTTCAGTTTCAGGATCCTTCTCCTTCTATTGGGTGGAGGAGGAGGGCTGTGCTCCAGTCTGCATCTCCTCCCCTCAACAGGATCAGATGTCCCTCCCTCTTTTAGGTGGTATGATGGCCCCTTATCAGCAAGGGTGCCCAGTCAAAATCCTCCCTCTGTTGCTCTATTGCATTCTCAAGGGATTCCATCTGGGGTTTTGGGAGCCTGGCTTGTGCCCAGTCCCACCTCCAGTCCACCCTTGCCAGCTTGCTTGAGATCCTGTATGTGGGGACTAGGGTGTGGAAACTCTACTTCAGCTGCCTTAGTGACTAATTTCCACCAATACTCATCCTTTCTTGCATCGCAGCTTGGCTATCTGGAGCTTTGATGTTTGGAGCTAGCCACATACCTCCAGCTGCAATCAGTCTCTCTTTTCAGCCATGGTTGCCTGCTTTTCCCTCCAAGCACCCAAATATTGGGGGAGCGCTTGGAGAGCCCGGGATTCAGGAAACCCAGAAATCTTGATAGATTTTAAAAGTCAGTTTCGGCTCTCTGTGAAGTTTCCAAAAGATGACCTAATTAATTTATGAGCCTCAAGACAACGTTCAAAAGAAATCCAGTCATTTATTAGGATCAACATTTTGGCATGTTTTTTTGTGGAGCCAAAACTGATTTCTGCTTAATGGCATCTGAACTTTATTCCTGTATCCTCTCCCTTCTGTCTGTGTCATAAATCACATCCACCAACAAGGTGCTGCAGCGGACTATGAACATGCACATTTCACATGCCAGCTGTAGGAATATGAGACCTGACTCTGGCTAAAGGTGTGCATGGAATTCTCCTTCCTTTTCTCTCTTTTTCTATGTCAACTTGATGGTAGTTATGGAAACGCTTTACAAGTTGACAATAGCAGTGTTCCAATATTTGAGGGACTGCTTCAGAGAGGAGAGGGGGTTAAGCAGTTTTCCAAAGCACCCGAAGGCCAGATAAGGAATAATTAATAAAAATTGATCGAGAGATTCAACCTAGAAATGATAAATTTTATGACAGTGAGAACAATCAATCAAGGGAACAGCTTGCTTTCAGAAGTTGTAGGAGCTTCATCACTGGAAGCTTTCAAGAAAAGACTGGATTGCCATCTTTCAGAAAGGGTCTCCTACTTTGGTGGTGGTTTAGACTAGATGGGCTACAAGGTCCTTTCCAATTCTGTTAATCTGAATCGCCTATAATTCTGGAGTATCTGAATCTGAAAGCAAAAGACTTTGCTTAACTTAATATCTCTTGTCAAGGAGAGAAAAAGGAATATGCAGTAAATTCTAAAGCACTGCAATTTTTTTCACCTAATCCTTAGGAAGCTCTATTGATTGGATTATTTCCAATCCATCATTTCTCCTAATCTGAATTGTAATTTAGCCATGTTGGGTTTTTACACTTGAGTAAAAGACTGACAAACATTCAATGGTGACCTTTCTCCACTTTTGAAGTTACAGTTCCCCAAACCTCCTGCTCTTTCTATACCCTTTATGGGTAGGGCCTTGGTCCAAGTCCTGAATCACAGTTTTATATGAGTTGTCATTACTATGGATATTTTAGTGATTTTATCATTATGTGTGTTGCATGCAAATCTTTTGCTGATTGGCTTCATGTAAGCTGTAATACTGTTTGTTTTTAATACAGTTTTTGGTGTGAACCAGCCATTGTGGCTTGTAAACTGTACTGTATGTTATGGTTTAGCAGAGCTTGCTGCCCTATGGTTTGTGAGTTGTATGTGTGAGTGGAATATACATAAGTGGGATATGCAAAGGAAGGGACTGAATGGGCAAGAATGACAGAAAGAACTTCCCCAACTCTGTTAAGATACTGTCGTCATATTAATTAATTAGACTAAACAACACTTGGAAGTACACTCCTTATCATCATTAAAACAACCATAGAATTAGTGCATCAAAAGTTAAAACAAAAAAATTATTTGAGATCAAATATTTAAAAACTGCGCTGCTCAGTGTTGATTTTTAATTGCACAAAATTGGGATTTTTATTTTTGTGATGTGAAGTATTTTTTTATATTAGTGCACATGCAGTAGTGATAATATTGAGAAGTCAGCCCAAAAATATTTTCTCAGAGCAGTCATGGTCCCAAATAGTGCAACATCTAACTGTTAATTCAGTTAATTCTGAATTGAAAATAAAACTGGTGCCAATTTACTTTTAAGAGTTCAACACAGTGGAAAATACAGTGTTTGTGAATTACTGGAATCAATATCTCACCTTTTCACCCAGAAGGCATTTGTAGCAGTCTCTCTTCAAATATTTGAATTTTAATTTGGGACTTTCTTCAGCCAAAACTTTGTTCTGTAACTGAGATAAAATCTATCCCCTACTCCAGCTCCCTCCACCAGTCAGCTAATTCTTTCAACTTCATACTATTTTTTCTTCTCTTCCAAATGCAGTCATGGATTGTAAGAAAGAAACACGTGTGCTCATTCTGACTTCTTTTCAATGGATTAAAAATAGAAGCTAAGGATCAAGTTTAAATAAGTGCCTTCTTTAATCAAGTGTCCTGTGTGCCAAAATAGAAAGAGTGAAGAGCTTGTTTTCATAGAAATGTTCAAGAAATGATTTTGGAAACAATGTAGGCAGAGTGATGAGATTATTAATGAGTTAGTTGCCCACAGCTGGGTCTGAAAAACAGACTCATTTTCCATTTAAAGATGACTCCCCTCCACAAATTTGCTTGTCGGAGAAGGCTTCTTTTGGAAGAAATCAAATTTTCATTTTGTGGATTTTTCATTTATTTCTATGATGTTCTCCCTGACTTGGATCAATGCAGCAGTTGTGCGCACGCGTGCGCGCACACCCACACCCACACCATACACACATATATACATATACTGTAAACACATACATGTACACACACACACACAGAGAGAGAGAGAGAGAGAGAAAGAGAGATACAGTATGTATATATACACACACATATAATTTATATTCTCACAGTGACAATCCTGGGAGGAAACAGAATAACTATACAACATATTCTAGTAAAATGAATATCAACACAATTTTATGAAAAAGTGCCTGACCACTCAACCCAATACAGCACAACTCAACCCTAAAATAATAATACTGACATAACATCAAGAACAGAAACCACCAATAGATTAGTACAACCAACCACAAGGAATCAGGGTAGCACACAAGCCAAGTAAAGTCTTTTTAAACATCCTAAGTAAACTAATAAAAAAACCTAGCAGCCCCAGAAGAAAAAATAGGCATCATCTATAATATAATGATTGCAAAAAACACTACACAGGACAAACAGGCAGGAGACAAGCTGAAAACATCCATGAACACCAACTAACAGTCAGAAAACATGATGAAAACTCCTTAATTTCACAACATAGGTATAGACTCAACCCTAGTTTCAGCTGGGAAACCTGGACCCATTGTAGACCAAACCAAGTCCAAATAGGCTAGGGAATTTCCAGAAGTTTGGCAAAAAGCTTCTAGAAACTCTGATAAATTAGCCATCAATAAATACACAGACAGAAACAATATTTATACACTATACAAAGAGACAATCAGCAAGCCAACAAAAGGGAATAAAAAGACCAAATCACCTTCCCACCAGCAATTAGAATCCAGATAAGCATAGATAAACTCCAATATTGACATCAGAGCAACAATCAAGTAAACAATGTCCCAATCCAGGAACTTTCAAACAAGTCAATAGTAAACAGCCCAAACACAGAACAACCAGGTTCCACCACAAAACCGCGGTCGACTAAAGCGCGCTCGACGAAACCGCGTACCTGACGTCATCACAGTGCGACGAAAAAAGCACGCTGTGAGCGGTAAAGCTAAAATTAACGCGTAAACCTAAACCTAACCCCCCCAAACCTAACCCTAACCCTAACCCTAACCCTAAACCTAA
Source organism: Thamnophis elegans (assembly GCF_009769535.1). NCBI lineage: Eukaryota > Metazoa > Chordata > Lepidosauria > Squamata > Natricidae > Thamnophis > Thamnophis elegans. Next base: position 33,416,924 of record NC_045558.1, read on the forward strand.
ACCTAACCCTTAACCTAACCCTAAACCTAACCCTAAACCTAACCCTTAACCTAACGCTAAACCTAATGCTAACCCTTAACCTAACCCTAAACCTAACCCTAACGCTTAACGTAACCCTAACCCTAAACCTAACCCTAACCCTTAACCTAACCCTAACCCTAACCCTAAACCTAACCCTAACCCTTACCTTTACGTGAATCGGCTTGCTTTAAAAGTGCTTTTTAAAGCGCCCTTTTTTCTCCACGGTGGTTGTTGTCGCGCTGCTGATGACGTCAGCGCCACGCTTTAATTGGGCGCGCTTTAGTGGACCGCGGTTTTGTCATGCCACGGGCTCAGAGAGCACCAAGGGTTAGAGTTAGGGTTATCTAAACCGTAAGCCAAACCAGCTCCGCTTGCCTATCTGCCTAACGATATTTGTTTTATCTTTTATTTTATTATTTATTTTACTGCCTTGATTTTTAAAAAGTCAGCGGATAATGCTTCCCCTAAAAAGCAAATTACAACTCTAGAGACAATAAGGAAATAATTGAATTACAGTGAGCGACTGGAAATCTCTTAACACCAGTTTCTATGCTAAAATGCAAAATATCAAACTCCATGTGTTTTCCTTTCTTTCTTGGACTGTAGGATTTTGACACAAGATAGTCCAACATTTTTGTATGTGTGTGTGTTAACAGCCAAGCTCCTACTATGGACTTCTTCTTTGTTTCAGGCCATACACCCTATTTCTCCTTGGTAACAGCTAGGCTAATGGACTCTTATTATCTCTCTCTCTCTCCCTGGAAATTATGCCAGTGCTCCTTTAGAATTGGCCAAGAACTGTGCTGAATCAATGAGGCAGCTGGCACCCTCCCCAGAGACTGAATGTTTTACCTTTTTGATTCATGCAGTCTGTGCTAGCTAAGATCCATGAGGCCATGAGTGATTTCTCTTTGAGGCAGGTGAGAACAAAAGAGCTTTGTAAACCCAATTCAATAGAAGCTGGAGACATGGCGCTCTATTGATTACAAAAACACAACCACAGTCCAGAAGCATTTTCTTTGTAATTGATTTCTGTGTGAGGTACGGCTGAGAATCCTAACAAAACATTCCATACCTATATTGTCCTACACATATCAATAAGTAGGTGGGATCTCAGCAGTAGCATTTTAATGAAAGGAAGTGTCAAAACTTTTCTCCGAACAAAATTTGCTCACTGTAGATTATGTATTTTGGAAATGATAGAGTAATATTGACTTTTCTTTTACACTTCCTTCCTTCAACTTGTAAGTCACTTTGTACCCATAAAGATAATAAAACTTAATTAAATGGAATTAAATAAGCCCACAAACTCAGTACGTAGTAGTGAAAGTATCAAGAATAACAAACGTTAACAGATGAAAAGGAAAATAAAAGCTTCAAGGCATAATTGTTCAGTTACATGTGAATGTTAGTACGCTGAGCTTACCAAGTTGAGAAGCCTGACAGAATACAAAATCCTTTGCCTACCTCTGAAAAATGATCTTAAATTCTATAGAGGTAGTCCTGCTAAATTGTTACAGCAAACAAACAACTCTATGAATTGTACCTATTAAATGTATTGTGACTGATGCATGAAGTGCTCCTCACAATAGAAATAACACACAGCACACAGAGAGTTGTCAGGTCTCTCTACCTGAATCAAATCCAATACTGTTCATAGTGACAGATTCCAGAAAACAGCTATAACAGTCTGCCGTAGCAAAACAAACTAACAAACACATGAAATATGTCATTATGAAGAGCTCTGGGTTTAACTGCAAGATGCAGAAATCCATCAAGATCAAGATTCCAAAGGCAACACAACTAGTTGTCATTTCCTCTTATTCTCTCTTTTTATTATTTGGTACAATGAATCTTAGGATCAAAACCACCACCATTCACTATATTTAAAAAATTACAAAAATTACAGGGTATCTCTCAATTATTTTTAAGACCATTTCAATTCATGTTTGGTCGGTGAGTCACCACATACTAATTTACCTGATTTTTTAAAATCACATTTCAATTCAATTCAGTTGGAATCTGGGCACATAGTAAAACAGTTGTCACATGTGTTGAACATTGCAAAATTATTGCTAGTCTCAGGGCAGTGGAACAAGGCAAAATTAGTCATGTAGTCCCACTGGAAAAAAAACCCCAGTAATCTTAATAGGACAAAAATGTAACTAATACTGAATGATCCAATGAGTTTAGTATATGTATTTATGTGTGTGTATCAGGGGTGGGTTTCTCGCCCCGTTCCAACCGGTTCGGTTGGAACGAGGCCGGCGTCGTCCTCGCGCATGCACGCGGCACGTGTGTGCACGCGCGCAGTGCGCGCATGCGTACTAGCGTCTGTGCGATGCTCCAGCTGCTCCTGGAGGATCACGCAGGCGCTGTATGCGTCCTGCGCATGCGTGGAAGCGCAGAATTCGGCAAAACCGGGTAAGGAGTGGGTGCGGGCAGGCGCGGGCGCGGGAGGGGGGCTTTGCCGTTCCCGGAAGTTACTTACTTCTGGGTTCGGCGACCAACCGGATCGCGGGGACCGCCGCGAACCGGTTGAAACCCACCCCTGGTGTGTATGTATATATACATGTGTATATAACATCTGTATCTATTGCAGTGTGAAATAACTTTCCCACTTAATAGGAAACAGGCAAAAGGACTCAATTTCAAAGTAACATAATTGGTCAAAAGTACATATATGGGCAGTGGGAAAACTATGGTAAAATATAGTACACTTGTATTTGCACTTCTTTATAACTTTTTCTTTTCCCTTTTTCTTTCCCTTTTCTCTTCTTTGGTTAAAAGAAATATGTAACCACCCAAAACTATTAGTTAAGCAAGTATCTTTGGTTCACAAGATAATGTAGCAGCTAAAGAGAATTTGGAATAACCATTGTGGGATTGGTATTCTTTGTGGTGGGAAATGTCAGTGAACCAAACAATTAATTTCAGGGATTTTTAATGTACTCTTATCTTAGATTTGAACTTTTAGCTTTCAGGACTTTGATTGTTTTGGGAATTATAAGAATACATTGTGGGTAATAGCCATTATGGAGGACAAGCCTGCTCACAAATAACTGTGAAACTACTCACCACAACACAATGGTCTAAACCGCTAAAATAGTAAAAACAATACAAATTTTAAAAGATAAAACTAAAGAAAAGAACCACGATCCAGACCTTCCGCGCAGCCCTCAAGATCTGGCTCTCCCAACAGGCCTGGGGATAGGCTTCCAATTACCCGCCCGAGTGTTTGATTGCTGAATGAAAGTTGTGTTTTATTATTTTTCTTTTGTTCACAAAGTGTTTTGTTTTGACCTTGCACTTCCCCTCCCCTGTGGTTGTAAGCCGCCCTGAGTCCCCTCAGGGAAAGGGCGGCATATAAATCCCAATAAAACCAAACCAAACCAAACCAATAAGTAAACGGGAAAAAGTGCAAAGAAGAGAAAAGGGAAAGAAAAGAAAAAGTTATAAAGAAGTGCAAATACAAGTGTACTATATTTTACCATCTTTCTCTAATGTTACAGTATAATTTTATTTTTCCATAGTTTTCCATTTCTAATCACAAAAGCCATAAATCACAAGCATAAGGGATGGCAAGGAGCCATGGTAGCACAGAATACAGTATCACAGGCTAACTCTGACCCTTGCCAGAAGTTAGAGCCTGACTGGCTCCATGTTGACTCATCCTTCCAAGATCGGTAAAATGAGGACACAGATTTGGGGGGGGGGCAAAATGCTCATTCTGTGAACCATGTAGAGCAGTGACAGTGAACGTTTTCAGCACCGAGTGCCAAAACTGGGCCCCAGAAACACGTGTGCATGCGTCCGTGTGCCGGAGTGCCGGAACCCAGAAGAGAACATCTGACCAGTGCAAATATATGAGGCGGCCGGTTGCTATTCCGGGTTCCATCACACACATGCTGGCTTGGCGAGCATGCACGTGATGGAACCTGGAAGAGCAGCTGACAATGGTGCATGTGTCCACAGAGAGGGCTCTACATGCTATCTCTGGCATACTTGCCATTGGTTCGCCATCACGGACGTAGAGAGTTCTGCAAAAGCACTATGAAGTGATCTATACATCTAAATGCTATTGTTATTGCTACATAATTGGTATATAACAACTATACACCAACCAAGCATTGGGTCACAAAATTTACCATTCTTATTTTCTAAGATGGCTTATATTGGTTTCAAAGAGCTTCTTTTTGAAGAGAAGGTGTTAGCTGTGCCTAGGAAACCTTTACATTGACTATTGTGATACATTCAATATGATACTGTACATTCCAATAAACCTGGAATTTTTAACTAATCTAGAATATGATGACACAAGCAGTAATGGGTATCCCTTTATATGTCTGTATAACATTCCTGCTTTGTGATCTGCACTGGTTGCCCATTTAAAATTGTTAAAAACTTTGGATGACTTTGTTTATGCTTATCCTAGGAACCCAAAACTGAAAGGATAGCATCACTCCAACCTCACTATCACTTTCAAATTCACTGCCTTTGTATGCAAAACATTGTATTGCCTCAGAAGAGTTAAGCATAGGCTGCTTTGTCTCTAATTCTTTTTTCTTTAATTTATTGTGGTGGTGTATCAAATGCTGAATTTCAAGAAAGGTGTCATTAGCAGCAAGGATCAACTATGACTGTTAATACTATTACTTCATATTTGGATACAAACCAGTTAAATGAAATTTTATTAAAATATTAAGAATACTTCTCATGAATTAGAAATCAGGGTTACTTTGCATATTGTAAAACCTACCTGATAATGAATGATCTAGCAAAAAGGGCAGCACCAGGCAACTATAGGCCAATCACCTACTTACTAACAGTTTTCAGATTGATAACTCGTGTGATAGCTGATGCAGTCCAAAAGTAAAAGACAAAATGATTTTGGAAAATTGTAAGAGAAGGAAGACTATCTTGAATGTAGCTTGGAGTGATTATAAGAAACCACCTGACTCTCAGCCACATGACTAGATAATCAATTGCCTAAAAATAACTGGAGTCAGTAGAAACATCAGAAGCTTTGCACAAAGATCAATAGCACAATGGAAGTCACGGTTGCTGGTCAAAGGTGATATACTGGGAGAGGTTAATATCAAGAGGAGAATCTTTCTAGGAGACTCAGTATCATCACTATTGTTTGCCAGTGCGTCATTTCCTCTGTCAACAGTACTGAACAAGTCAGCCAGGATGTTATCAAACATCAAAATCATCTGCCAGGCTATTCCATTATATTATCAGAAGCTGTATGGAAAAGCATAATCTGAAATAGAATTATTGCTAAACACCATCTGTATATGCAGCCAAGGTCATTGAGTTTTGGCTGGACAAATGCGCCACCCTCACCGTCAACAGGAAAAAATAGTGAAAAATAAAGGAATCAAGGTGTCTTATAGAAATTACATCAAGTAGCTGAATGAAGACTATTATTACAAACATCTGGGAATCCTTCAATATGATAACATAATGCACACCAAAATAAGATTAGTAGTGAGAGTAAAATAGATCCTAAAATCCAAATTCAGTGGAGGAAGTACCATCAAGAAGATTAACATTTGAGCAATTCCAGTCATTAGATGCACAGCTGGTATAATGGTCTGGACCAGGGGTGGGTTTCAAAAAAATTTACTACCTATTTTGTGGGTGTGGCTTGATGGTCAAGTGACTGGGTAGGCGTGGCCAACTTGTAAAATGTGGTGAAACTCACTTCACAACGCTTTTGCTTAGCAACCAAAATTTTGGGCTCAATCGTGGTCATAAGTCCCGCCCTCCCTCTCTTTTGTGTCTTTCTCTCCCTCTTTCTTTTTTCTTTCTTTCTCTTTCCTTCTTTCTCTTTCTCTCTCTCTCCCTATCTTTGTCTCTCTCTTTTTTCTCTCTCTCCCTTCCTTTCTCTTTCTTTCTGTCTTACTCTTTCTCTTGCTCCCCCCTCGCTCTTACACACATACCTTCCAGTTATATTCGTAGATATATTCTATGAACTAAAACCGATGCCAAACAAATCCTATGATCATGGCCATCCAGCCAACCCACAGAACCCCCAATTCAGTCTCTTTCCGCTCGGGGGGGGGGGGTTAATGGAATATGGTTAGTCATCCTGTTATCTCCTGGCTGTGGTTCCCACCTTTTTAGCAGAGTGGCAGAGAGGGCTAATTTCAAATGGCTTTTTTTTTCTTTTGCTGAAGCCTAATTTCTCTGCTTTCAGTGGGTTACCTGGTTGGTGTCCGGAGGTGTTGTACATGCCATGGAAGGCATGTGTGATGTTGCAGCCAGTGAGTGAGGCTCTTCAGTCCAATTTCACTGGACTTGCCTCTGATGGCACGCAAGCAGGCGTGGGCATTTAATTGATTTCGACAGCTTGGCTGTGTGGAGAGGTTCTAGCAACTGACGGGCTGTGCACACGAATTGCCATGCTTGCTTCCAGGCTCACAGACTTTGCCAGCTTGTGGGAGGTACGTGTGAGCAGGCGTGGCCATTCCCAGCCTCAGCGGCAGCTCCAGTTCATGAACCGACCTGCTTGTCAGAGCGCTGGCAAAACCCAGCCACCAGCCAGTTTTATTGTGTCAGAACTGCGTGGAGAGGTTAGGGAAGATCTGGGAATCTTTCAATATGATAACATAATGCACAGCAAAATAAAGAAGATTAGTAGTGAGGGTGAAATAGATCCTAAAGTCCAACCTCTGTCAGTGGCACCAGAGGTGGCTCATTTTACCCATAAGGCTCTTTGGAGGTGAGCCCAGGAAATTAGTGCTCAATCCAGGAGAGCAGCTCCCATCCCACCCTCTCCCGGTCACCCACCAGAAACACAGTAACACACAGGAGCCATGCCGGGTGATGGAAAGGACTTCATGCTAGGCCACCTCTTTCCCATGAGTGGCTGGAATTTCTATTGGGCGATTCCACACTCACATGACTTCCTCCGCATAGATGCGCCTGGCAGCAGCAGTGGTGGCAGCAGTGTGGGGAGAGCGTGCCTTGGCTCTCTGCCATCCTGGAACTGTGCCACGCTGGGGAGTTCTCCTGTGTGGATGCGCCTGACAGCAGCAGCTGCAGCAGCAGCAGCAGTGGCAGAGCGCACCTTGCCTTCGGGGGCCATTCCCCCAGCTAAATCAACCACGGTGGCACCAACAGATGACAGGATATTTTTTCTTTCACCAGTGGGAGAAAGAAGAAAGTGCTCCAGGAGGGCAGGCGTCAGGTGGATGTCCCAGGGCTGCTGCATATGTGCACCGCCTGCCCTCTGGAGCTCTTTCTTCCTTCTCTCGCTGCCCGTTGGTTCCATCGCGGTTGGTTTGGCTGGGTAAACGGGCCTCTGAAGGCAGGGTGTACTCTGCCTCTGCTATTGTCACTGCTGCTGTCAGGCGGTCCATGCAGGAGAACTCCCCAGCACGGTGCAGTTCCGGGATGGCAGGATATTCTTTCTTTTGCTGGTACAGGGGAATGGCCAGACCGCCATCACTACCAGTCCTATCCAGTACACCGGATTTTTACTACCTCTTCTGGCATACTGTATCGTACTGGGAGGAACCCACTTCTGGTCTGGACTCATGCAGAATGAAAACCCTGGATAGGAAGATCAGAAAATTAATGACAATGAATCATGCCCTTCATCCATGCAGTGATGTTGACAGACTTAGCAAAGAGCATAGGTTGGCATAGAATGTTGCAAGTATACCAGACTTAAAAATAGGGTATTGGAAGGCTATATGAAAGACAGTGAAGATGATGCACTGAAGCTAGTATATATCAAAAAGGTTTACTGAAAACCAGACCGACCAACATGGCCTACAAGAAAGACCAAATGAAGAATAGAAAAATGTAGAAGAAATGGAGAGCTTAGGGGTGGAATCAAAAGAGGAATCAGGTTAGATTCCCTATGTTGCCACAAGCAGACTAAGTTCAATCCTTCTTAAATTCCATTAATTCTAATTGAGCACCAAAATAGTTTATTTATTAGACTAGATTCCTGTGCATAAATGAACAATAAATCAGTTTAAGTGGAGCTTTACATGTGCCCCTGGTCATTCATGCCTGACAACAAAAATAGATGTACAAAGCAAAGTACTATATGGCATGGCAAGTACACACACACACTGACACACACACACACACACACACACACACACATACGCACACATACGCACACAAGCATAGGGGATAACAACAAGATTTGGCAATGGTTAATAGCAGAAAAGTTGAAGAAAGAAGTAGAGGGGCTAATTCTGGCTGCACAAGACTAAGCCTTAAAAACAAATGGATACAAAGCCAGAACTGGGAAGATAGCAACAGAAAGCAAATACCATTTCTGCATAAAAGCCAAAGAAACAGTAAAATATCTGGCTAGCTTCTGCAAAAAGATTGCATGGACGTACCACAAGCAATGGTATAATAAAGTAGCAGCAAGGGGGCACTGAAATGTCTGCAAAAATGCCATTTGACTGGAAGTATGAATTGGTGAAATGACAAAATAATAGAAAATGAAGAAATTAAAGTGCCTTTGGACTTTTGAATTCAAATAGAAAAGTGTCTGCCACACAACACTTTAGGGTTAATAATTGCCAATAAAAAAAGACAAATAATAATGGATGTGGCAGTACCTGGAGACAGCAGAATAGAAGAGAAAGAGTAGGACAAAATAACAAATGGAGGTAAATAGAAGTAAAAACAATTATATGATTCTATGTGTCTATGAAGATTCTCAATCATCCAGGTCATGGTTATCTAAAATGTTTTGCTTCTCATCCAAGAGACCTGAAGACACTTCTTGAGAAGTGATCAGAAGCGAAAAATTTTCAAAGAAAAAACAAAGAAAGGCAGTTGTTTTTTTTTGGAAAAGTGCCTTTGGGAACTATGATTCTACTTCTAACGATATCAAGCATTTGCCAGTTCCCAGCTCCTTGGGAAGGAATTGATAAGTAAAGAAAAATGTCAAACCCAATCTAAACGTCTGACTGACTGTGTGTCCAACCATAATAATAATAAAGTTCTGAAAGTAAACCATGTTTCTTTGAACACTTATGTCTGATGAAGTTGAAGCTGTTGAGATCCATGACAACCTACTTGATAATAAATGCATTTGTCCTTAAAGCACCACAGGATTATTTGGTAGCATGGTATTGTGACAACAAATGAACATGGTGATTTTTTTTGGGGGGGGGGATACTAATAAAATACACATTTTAATTCAAAAGTCATTCTGGACGTAGCAACATTTATTATAAAATTTCATGATTGATGCCTCCTACAGAATTTCAATGAAGATTATTTCCAATTTCCTTTGAATTTTCTTTGAATAATAATGATGGAAGCAGATGTTTCTCATAGATTGGCAATATATATGTTTCCTGAATTCCCTTTTACCCAATTTTCCTAGAACAGTATTGGCAGTAGATATTTATTTATGTTCTGTGCTCCAATCTGGAACAACAAGCAATATAATGACTTGTCAACACAGAATTCACAAAAGTCTCATTAATAATATTTGCATACAGTTAAAGTGTGAATATTGGAATATAACTCAGGTGCTTACAAATAAATTCTTCTATTTATGGATCCTAAGACATCTTACCAAAACTTTCTAGATTCACAATTATCCAGGATACTCACTATATACTCTGAGGCCCAAGGAGGCATGTTTTTTCTCTTTGTCCTACCTACAATCATTACCCCCAAATGGAAGTCACCTGTAGTGCTCATTGCTATATTTTATGTAGGCTAAAGATTCACCATCCTCAGAATATACAGTTTGTCTTTGAAATTTCAAATGTATATACTTCTACATGTTTGAAGGCCTTGGCAGGGGTGTCAAACTCGATTTCATTGTGGGCCACATCAGGGTTGTGTTTGACCTTGGAGGCCCGGGAATGTGGGGTGGGTATGGGGCATGGCTGGGGTGGCTGTGGCCATGGTGGGCATGACATGACACTGCAGCTCTGCACACATGGTTTTATACATTTATAAAAATAGAGAGGCATACATTTTTGTGATTTTGTTGATCTACTTGATCACTTCATCTACTTGATCACCCTATGAGAGAGAGACCAGATCAAGAAACTGACCCCATAGGAAGACTAGAAGTATAAATTATTGATGGCTAACCTTTTTGTTGAGGCATGGCAAAAGCGGGAGGGAGCATGGGGGCCATGTGTGTGTACCCATAATGTAATGCCCTCCCCCCATGCATGCACACACAATCCCCCCCGCATCTGCTCAGGCCTTACTGAAGTCTCCAGACTTCCAGAAGGCGCGTTGGGCCGTTTTTTTGCCTTCCACAGGCTTTCGGAAAGCCTCCTGAAGCCTCCGGAGGGAGAAAAATGGCCCAATGGCCAACCTGGAAGTTCATTCCCAAAATTCTGTTGGGCCCCATTGGGCCATTTTTCACTCTACCCAGGCTTCAGAGAAGCCTCCTGAAGCCTGAGAAGGGCGAAAAACAGCCCAACAGGCAAACCCAAAGTTAGGCTGTTTTTCTCCCTCCGGAGGCTTCAGGAGACTTCCCTGAAACATCCGGAGGGCAAAAAACAGTTCAACGTGCAAACCGGCAGTCCGTTGCTGAACTTCCGGTTTGCATGTTGGGCAGTTTTTCGCACTCCAGAACTTCAGGGGAAACCTCCAGATGGCAAAAAATGGACAAAAATCAAGGCCAAAAATCAGCTGGCCAGCGGACGCATGTGTGCTGGAGTTGACAGGGCAACACATCGCGTGCCCTCAGAAATGGCTCCACGTGCCACCTGTGGCACTTGTGCCATAGGTTTGCCATATTGGACATAGCCTATAGTAGCAGAATTCTGCAAGCCTAACAGGTAAAATATTTTACCTTTCCTTCCTTTTATAAACTTCTGAATCAAGGACTGCAGCACTCTGACAGCCAAAAGGAGGCACAGATAGCAGAGGCACCGCGGGCCGGTCCTTTTCTATTTCCAGGCCAGCCCCTCAGGCCAGATCTAAGCACCCTGCAGCCAGGATGTGGCCCGAAGGCCTTGAATTTGTTTGTTTGTTTGTTTCTTTGTTAGGATTTATAGGCCGCCCTTTCCCTGAGGGGACTCAGGGCGGCTTACAATCATTAGGGAGGGGGTGCAATTCAAAAATAAACAGTATGTGAACAAAGTAAAGTAATAAAAACACAACTTGCATTCAACACTCAACACTCGGGTGGGGCAAATTAGAAGCTTATCCCCAGGCCTGTTGGGATAGCCAGGTCTTGAGGGCTGTGCGGAAGGCCTGGACGGTGGTGAGGGTGCGTATCTCGACGGGGAGGTCGTTCCACAGGGTCGGAGCTGCAACAGAAAAGGCTCTCCTCCGTGTGGTCGCCAGTCGGCATTGACTGGCGGATGGGATTTGGAGGAGGCCCAGTCTGTGCGATCTTATCGGTCGGAGGGAGGTACTCGGCAGAAGGCGGTCTCTCAAGTACCCAGATCCACTACCATGAAGGGCTTTAAAGGTGGTCAACAACACCCTGAAGCGCACCCGGAGATCAACAGGTAGCCAGTGCAGCTCGCGGAGGATGGGTGTTATGTGGGCGAACTGCGGTGCGCCCACTATCACTCGCGCGGGCCGCATTCTGAACTAACTGCAGTCGCCGGATGCACCTCAGGGGCAGCCCCATGTAGAGCACATTGCAGTATTCCAGCCTAGAGATCACAAGGGCTCGAGTGACTGTTGCGAGAGCCTCCCGGTTCAGGTAGGGTCGTAACTGGCGGACCAGGCGAACTTGGGCAAATGCCCCCCTGGTCACAGCCGACAAATGATGGTCGAGAGTCAGCTGTGTGTCCAGGAGGACTCCTAAGTTACGAACCCTATCTGAGGGGTATAAAATTTGACCCCCCAGCCTGATAGATGGAACATTGGCCAAATTGTTGGGAGGGAAACACAACAGCCACTCGGTCTTGTCCGGGTTGAGTACCAGTTTGTTAGCACTCATCCAGTTCTTAACGGCCTCAAGACCCCAGTTCATCACGTCCACCGCTTCATTGAGTTGGCACGGGGCGGACAGATACAATTGCGTATCGTCCGCATATTGATGGTATTTTATCTCGTGCCTCCGAATGATCTCGCCCAGCGGTTTCATGTATATGTTAAATAGTAGGGGGGATAAGACCGAACCCTGCGGCACCCCATATTTTAGGGGCCTCAGGGACGATCTCTGCCCTCCGACCAACACCGACTGCGACCTGTCCGAGAGGTAGGAGGAGAACCACTGCCAAACAGTGCCTCCCACCCCCACCTCCCACAGTCGTCGCAGAAGGATACCATGGTCGCTGGTATCGAAAGTCACCGAGAGGTCAAGGGAGAACCAGGATGGACGCATGGCCTCCATCTCTGGCCCTCCAGAGATCATTGGTCAATGCGACCAAAGCGGTTTCTGTGCTGTAACCGGGTCTGAAGCCGGACTGGAAGGGGTCAAGGTAACTAGCTTCCTCCAAGGCCCGTTGAAGCTGGAAGGCCACCACCTTCTCAACAACCTTCCCAACAAAGGGAAGGTTGGAGACAGGATGGTAATTATTTAAAATGGCTGGATCCAAAGATGGTTTCTTCAGGAGGGGTCTCACCACCGCCGTTTTAAGTGCGGCGGGGAAGTGCCCCTCCCGAAGGGAGGCGGTTATGACCGCCTGGATCCAGCCACGTGTCACCTCACTGCTGTTGGCAACCAGCCAGGAGGGACACGGGTCCAAAATACAGGTGGAGGCACTCACAGCTCGAATGGCCTTGTCCACATCCCCAGAGGCAACATCCTGAAACTCAACCCAGAGATGGTTTGCCAAGTAATCCTCTTGTGTCCTGGCTGGATCTGCAGCGGTGGAGTCCAAGTCCGAATTTGACATCCCTGCACTAGTATGTATGTTGAAATTGCATAATTTAAGGTCCCATTCTTGTTTCTTAACTGCAAATTGCTCAATACTTGATATTTTTACTAGGAAGAGCAACACACTAAGCCATAAGAACTAATTACATTTTAGAAAGATATTTCTAACCTATGTCATTAGGTTATGGTTCTGTAAACTCTGAATATTGTGTTCGTTTATTTAAATCATAATTCATTTAACTATGATTAAGTGCATTATAAGAACACAGCTGTGGAGATATAGGAAACAATGTTGATCAGAATGTTTTCCTTCAATATACTAGACTTGGCAGTGGAAGAGAAAGGCATGGCAAATAATCCTAAATGAATGATAGCAATAACTCTTCACAGACATCACATTGTAGTTTTAACACATGTGTAATCTGTCCAGATTTGGTTTGACTAAATAGAGAAAGCCTAGAAAAGGATTGATGAAAACAAAGAATAAATAATAACTATCTTCTAGTTATGCCTGGCTAATTGTTAAAAGAAGTCTGAATAAGTGCTTAAACAAGCTCTTTTTACCTTTGCTTTATGGATGGGGATGTATGTTGTCACCATCCATTTGGGCCTAACATCTCTTAAGTTCTCCTCCTTCCTCCCTCCCCCTCCCTCTCTCCCTCCCCCTCCCTCTCCTCCCTCCCCCCCTCTCTCTTGTAGTTAGGGAGAAGATCCATGCAGTGGTGAGATGAGGTATAACAGAACCATTACTCATTTGTGAATAGAGAAGTGAGCTAAAATCATAGACCAAAGTCAATTTGTCAGGGTAGCCATTATCCTGAGAGTGACAGACAGGGTGTTTCTTCTTAGGATGTTGAAGTTTGATGTTTAGGTCTACTGTGTAATTTTCTTGTTCTAGAGTTTCATGCTGAGGTTTCAGCAAATTTACCTTTGACTCATGTAATCCTTTATATGCATTTAGGCAAGGACTTTTAACATGTAAAGGTACGAAATTCAAGGGATAAAAACACGGCTGGTGCCTTTCTGTGCGACGGAAGTGAAGTTGAAACAATCCCTCTACCCTGCTGAATCATTAGCCAGCACTCACAATCAGTATTTTAAAGGATTTTCATTACTTACTTTATCCAACTGTTCCTTAAATTATGTACTTGATGATGACCTTTCTTGTAAAATGGATAACATCTAGGTTGTTGTTGATCATAACTATTAGTTTATGTCACATTTTGGTTACACGTTGTGCACCAGATGTAGTCCAATAAAAAACTCTTGCAGATTACAGAATTATTAACTAGTCTCAGCAATGATTAAGCTTTCTTTTTCAAACTAATATTAGTGTTAATTTCTATAGCAATGCTGCTCCATTTTCTTGCTTAATAGGCAATATTGAGAGACCAATTTGGATGCATGTATATTTGTTTAATATTAAAAGGAGGTACATAGTCCTACACTAGTGCCTTCTCTTTATCTCATATTGCTGCTCAGTTGAAGGTAAGCTTGATTCAACTTTCTTAGTTTTTCAGCATATCAGAACTAAGGTACATTAGGCATTTCTTCAATGCCTTCAGTTCTGGGCTCCTTTACTGCAGGGATGCCTCAGATGCAACTTTCTTATTTTTGTGGTGCAAACTGTCCCCATCCTCATCCTTACCTATTCCCCATCACATACAGTCCTTCATTTATGATTGCAACTGGAACTACAATCTGGTTGTAAATCATTATAGTCATAAGTTGATGCACCCACATGAATGGAAGTGATTTTATGACCCTTTTGTGGTGGTCGCTAAATGGATGGATTAGGTAAACCAATTCATTTTAATGGATTAAATATGACAAAAATGTCAGAATCTGGCAAAAAAAATGGCACAAATTACAGTCATGTGACCATGACTGGGCTCCGGAGCCTCCTGGAGAGCAAAAACGGCCTTCCCAGGCTCCGGAGGCCCTCTGGAGTCTGGAAACGGGCCCTGTCTGGTCTTCCTGAACTTCTGGTAGGCCCATTTTTCACCCCTCCCCAAGCCTCCGTGCTCTGCACTTACCCGCATCCAAAATGGGCAGGGTGGGGACTCCTGGGAGGGGAGGGTTGGGTAGGGCCAGCCAGGAGTGGGATTTGGGGGTTCTGTGAACTGCATAGAATCTTAGCTAGAGGTTTTCTGAACCCCTGTGAACCCCCAGCAGCCCACCCCTGATGTTACTGCTATGACAAAAAAAAAAGCAGAATTCATTCCACTTTTATCTATATTAATAAAAATGTAAATGTTTGTTTGTTCAAAATCTTAAACCTCCAAAAGTTCTTCACCAATTGCTTTGAAATTTTGCACAACGTGCATTTGAATATGCACATGATTTATATACCTATATTATATAGATGTCACACCTGTGACAAGTAAAAACATGCTTTTTTGAAAACCAGTGCCATCTGTTGGATGTAAAAGCAACACACGCTATACTAAATATTTTATGATTCCATTTCAATGTTTCCGATTGCATTGTTCATAGATTTCAATTATTTTCATTTTGATTTGATTATTTCGTGTGACATTGCATTGGAATTGAGCTGTGTCATTTACCATAGCGTTCATTTTGTGAGTATAGTATATTCGGAACAGTTCGGCCTCTCTCCAGCTTTATCCCGACAGTCCCTTTATATGTGTGGCTGGGCTGCGGCCATACCCTTTCCCCTTTCCACCCCTCCTCTGATGAGCTTTGGCCATTTCCCGCCAAGGGGAGCTGAAGCCCTTTGGTCTCCACCTCCCCTCTCTCCCCTCCCCTCCCACCGGGCCTTTGCTATCTGCAGCGGAGCGGTGACTGTGCCATCCTTGCCTCCTCCCCCCACCCTTAAGCTGGCCTCCCCCCCCCCGCCCAGCCCAGCAGAGCTCCATGCCATCCCTTTAGTAGACTATGGAATCCAAACAATGCTTACATTAAGCTGGTCATTAGGACAAAAAATCATCCAATAATTAATTTGCAAAAGAATATTATTTAATGAGTGCAGATCCTGAACTAACAAAACTCCTCTTATTCATATACAAATCAAAGCAAAGAAAGCCCAGTATCCTTTCTATCCATATTTTTATTTCATCTTGTGTATAATAAAAGAACACCTTAAATTTGAGCAATTGCTCCAAGGAAAAGCTTTTTGGTTTCCAAAATATGTTTCTTCCTCACTTAAAATCATATTATAATATGTAAAGCTGCAAAGATGAAAGCCATGAATATGTCAGCCTTTTGCAACCAGATGCCTTGTATGTCATTTAAACCATGGTTGCATGCTTATGTTGACTAGATTGGGGCGGGGGGGGGGAGAGAAGAGACATTCTAACAATGTCTGCAGACAGATCTCAGCAAAGTACACTGAAGCTCCAGACAGGAGGCAAATGTTCCTACCAGTTGAGAAGCAAACTTCCCACAAGTTCCCCCACTCTTAAACTTGAAGCTTTGCAGTGGTTTCAGATAAAACTTTGTGGAACCAAGAGGAAAAAAGAAAAAAGGGAAGGGTAGGAAGGGTAGGAAGGGAAGGGAACATTCTTCATCACTGGTGATGCTGGGATTCATAGTTCATTCTAAACTGACTTTATTACGAAGGACACTTCTCTTCATTCACACCATGAATGTGGTGACTCCTTTCCTTTCATGTTTCATGCAGGGAAAGTGGATTTGAAGATGAAAATCCTTGTTTAAAACTTCACTGCTTGTATCCTGTCTTCCAGTCTCCCCCTGCAGTAGAACTGCTCCTCCATACTTTGCATTAGCAATTTCCTGCTTCACTGCTTCCCCACTATAAAACAAGCTTGAAGATTTAGCGATCTCACTCAGCAGAGCTGTGCAACAGCACTTCCATTTTTCTTTGACAAAAATTGGCATCTCCCTTCCCTTGCGAATGCCTCAGCCCCTGTCAATCAGACTTCAGATGCATCAAGCGCGTGGAACAGCAAGGAAAAGGGAAAAAAGAACAATGTCAGCCATTTTTTGCTACAGCACTCCGGCTTTTTTTATTTCCATCCTATCTTTCTCGCACCATGGATTCATTCTGCAGCATGATTCTAATTGCCTGAGCACCTGCTCTATGAAAAGAGATATATTTTCAGGTTCCAGTGAACTCTATATAACAAGCACACAAATATCATCTTAGCGCATTAGTTTGGAAAGCACAATTTTGAGCCTTCATATTGAGACTTGCCTTCTGCATGTTGAAGTTTTTGCCTTGTGTTTGCAAAAGATTAGAGCAAGAGATAGACAGAACTCAAACATTTTGCCATGTGGGGCAAAGTTGTTTTAGATCTCATGAACCTAGTTTTGCTAGTAAGCTTAGGTTTGCAAAGTCTAACAGCCACTCCAGCACAGTAAGTCTTTCCAGGTAATTTCCAAAATTTTCTGAGGTGGTATGACACACTGGCTTCTCTCTCTTCAACATGCTTTACCTGGAGTAAGAGAAACTAGAATTGATCAGAATTATTAAGGAGTGATTTGTATAAGAGATTGCATAATTGAGAGATAGAAAAAGGATGAGAAGGAAATTTAGAACACATCCCCTTGATTTTAACATAGATAAGATAGAGATAAACTTGGACGACTGTCAGAATTGTACTATTATAGTCTACAACAGGTGTGTAGAACTGGATTCCTTTGAGAGGCAGATCAGCATTGTAGTTCTCCTCTGCTGGCTAACTGGGTGGGGGAAGACGTAACCAACGCCAGATACAGCACTCTGCTGGTCAAAATGAGGTGTGGGGGAGGGCGCATGGCCTGTTTGAGATGGCAGAACACTACAGGAAACTGCCAGGCCAAAATGGGGCTTGGGAGGGGCTCACGCAGTCCCACCCTATTTTTGCTAACAGAGGCATCCTAGGCTGGTAGCAAAGGTTAGTGGTAATGGTGCCTCTGTCAGCCAAAACAGGGTGCTATGCCTGCCCCCGCCCCATGCCCCATTTTCCAGGCTGGCCCTGTGGGCCAGATTTAAGCACTCCATGGGCCAGATCCGGCCACACAGGCCTTGAGTTTGACACCCCTGCTCTACAACAATAAAACATCATTCTCAAATCCCTGTGGTTTCTTTTTCTTGACCAGGCCTACTTCAAAGTCATTGATCCCTCCATCAATCTAGCCAAAGCTCTATAATCTTTTGACATGTACAATCTAACAGGCTGGAAAGTCACTCATTTTGAAATTATCAGAGCTCTGCCTATTTCACTAGAATGTTATAGAATCACAGAACTGTAGAATAGACTACAGGATGATCTAGTTCAGTGATGGCGAACCTATGACACGCGTGTCAGTGCTGACACGCGTAGCCATTTGGGGGTGACATGCACAGGATTTCATGCGATTCATCCTCGGCTCCTGCACGGCCGCCGAGGATGAAAGAATCTGTGCTGGAGGAACGGGGGAGGGGGGGCGGGACGTGTGATCTCCCCCGCCCACACTCACTTACTGTATCGCCGCCGCCCCTTTCTGAGTGCAGGGGGCTGCTGGTAAGGCGTGCGTGCTGTGTGCACACACGTCATCAGCGTGGCGAGGGAGGACCCGCAGGAGAGGACGCGGGAACAGTGCGCGCCTCTCTCCAGTCAGGCCGGCACAGAGAGTCTACTCCTGGGACTGTCGGTTACAGCCACACCACAGCAGGGAACAGCGAGTGCCAACGGGAACTGTGAGCGCCATTAGCAGCAACTATTGGAGTGCCATGGACTTGTAATTGCCCACAATAACTGAGATAAGTGAGGGAGAGGTTGTGTTAGCTTGTTAGGCTAGTTAACCCCTAATTGGCTATCTATAATTCTATCTGCTGTCACTGGCCCACTGATGGAGCACCCAAAAATAAAAAACAAAGGTTAAGTAAAGGGAGTGGTAGTGGCCGTGGCCGACCCTTTCAAGAGACATGGAGAGAGATGTATGGCATTATAGAAAAAAATGGCAGATCATTTGCGTTCTATGTACTGAAACGGTAGTAAGCAGAACGTGGAATAAATAGACATTTTGAAACTAATCATTCCAGCTCTTGGAAAAAAGTGAGGGATGAAAGAAGTTACTAAGCAGATATGTTAAATAATTGTTTTTGATTTATTAAATACAATTATATATTGCAATTATACATTTTGTAGTTTAAACTATAAATTGCACAAAATTATGTTTTTGTCGAAGTGACACACAACGCGAGTTATGCTCGATTTTTTGCCGATTTTTGACACCACCACGCCAAAAAGGTTGCCCATCACTGATCTAGTTCAACATTGTACAATGTGCAGAAAACTAATTAGCCTATTCATGAAAAGTGGCTGTCCAGCTTCTTCTTAATATCCTACAGATATGTAGAATTCATAACCTCCATAAATGTACCATTCCACTCTTGTAAGGTTTCTACAATCAGAAAGTTTGCCTTATATTAAACAAAATCTAGGTAGTTCCGCTTGTACTCATTGTTTCTAGTCTTACTCCTTTACATACCTGAACACTGTTATCATGCCTCCCCGCAGTCTCTTAAAAATTCCTAGTTCCTTGATTCATATTTGGGTAGGTATGTTTTGTGCTGGGAGACTTTAGTGTGAGTTTTCCACTAGAGATTATTTTTTCATGCTTTATCTCTCCATCCTTCTCTTTTTGAAAGACTAGATATGCAATTGATACGGTAGGTTCAAGTGTCCTCCACCACCCAGGTGACTGGGAAGTTGTCTAATCCTATGTGTTCTTAGGTTTGTTGAGGGCAAATTTTATCTCCTTGGGTAATTGAGTGAGTCAGTTGGTTCCTTTTTGGATTTCTCACAATACACAAACCCTCATTGACCAGGTAAACATGTATGGAAACAAGTAATGAATCATATGTAGATTTCAATTCTATAGGATGGTGTCATTTCCCAATTTCAGCACAAAATTCCATGTTAACAGTGCAAGTTCTATAAGACTACTTAATTTTAAAGCTTCACTTTCTGCATGTACAGATGTCCAAGTGTTCTCTGATGCCAAGAGGCATAGTAAACAGTTCTGAAACTGCATTATAATGAGTGAAAACATTGTTCAACTAGCCTAATTTTGTTCTGTCTGGCAGCATCTGTCCCAGAATCACAGGGATAAATCCTTCCCATTATCAGAAGACTGATCAGGAGTTGAAACATGGGATTTAAAGCAAGCACTTTGTTCCTTGAACTCTAGAATCATCCCTGAGTTAAGCCAATAAATTCCACTAACCTGCTTTCCAGCTCCATTCTCCTGTTTAGGGCAACAAAAGATCAGGTGGGAGGCAGCAGGGGCAGGGCCATCCTATTTTCCGGTTCTCCGAACTACTCAAAATTTCCGCTACCAGTTCTCCAGAACCTGTCAGAACTAGCTGAATACCACCTATGGACACAAGGCTTGGATGTAAACAGAAGGGCCACCAGCTTCTTACCTCCTCTTGTCTAGTAACCTGCTCCTTGGAATATCCTTATTTCTGGCTATCTGTAGTAAAGTTTTCTGGTTCTCCAGAAAGATGTGGAAAAATCTGTCCGAAACATTTCCTGATTAATGTTGATCCTACTGGGCGAGTTGGAACAATAACCTGACTCACTGGAGAAATTTCTTAAATTTAGCAGCCTGAAACTTGCAAAATTATGATGTATTGAGAGAGTGTTAATTTACTATTCTAGTCAACCATACAGACAGTCCTCAATGTAAAATGATTCTCTTACTAACCATTCGAAATTACAATGGCATTATCAAATATTACTTAACAACTGATCCTCACACAACCATTAGAGCATTTCCCACAGTCAAATGATTGAAATTTAGGAGCTTGACAACTCAGATTCATTTACAATGGTTGCAACATCTTGGGGTCATTTAATTGCTATTTGTGACCTTTCCAGGGGCTTTCTAACAATCAATGGGGGAAGCTGGATTTGCTTAAAAACTACATGATTCACTTAAAACAGCAGTGATTTGCTTAACAACCATGGCAAAAAAGATCAAAAGTTAGACATGACTCACTTAACTAATTGCCTAGCTTAGCAATAGAAATTTTGGTCCTAATTATCCATGAAGATTCTCAATCATCCAGGTCATGGTTATCCCAAATGTGCATTTCCAAAAGCCTTCTGAACTTTCTTTTCTCTCTCTCCCACTTTGGATGAGAAGCAATATATATATAGCCTTTTGGAAAAGCACTTTTTGAATCTCTCTTCAACTCTTCTCTCTCCGACCATTTTAGTCAACAAAACAGAATGCTTAGTTTTTTGTAAGCTGTTCTGGAGAGTTTTTCCCACTCTTTCGTCTTTTCTCAAGATATTCTAAACCGGAGGGTGCCTCCAAGCAGTTGATGTTTTTCTTTTGTAGCTCTCAAAAACCATTTTGACTGCTCAGATAAAAGTAATCATGCAAGTCAGTACATCAATAACAGAAAATATCTTGTATTTTTTTCCCTTTTAGGTAAGGCTACAACACTGTGAACCCAACAGTAAATGGAATAAAGAAATAACTATACCTGAACTGATTAAAGTTACCCTGACTGTATTCTACCCTGGGATGCATTCTGCAGTATTACAGATTGACACAAGATGGAGATAGAGGATTTATAATAGCATTTTGCAATTACCACAGCTTTGTAAATCACATCTTTGTCAAAGTCAAAATAGAAAAAGGCTTTTACATTAAATGAGGCAATCCATGCAAATTGGTCATTTCTCAGATGCAGTTCCACTGTCTCAAATTCTTCTTAATGTGCTGTCAAGAGCGAGACAGAAATGGACTAATGTGCAGTACGGAACTATTCCATGCAAAAGAGCAACTAAAAATTACATTCTTTAAGCAGTGTAATATCAGATTGGCAGCTGTCTGCCTTATTTACCACGATCTCTTCTCAGAACTCAGAAACAGTCTAGTTGGGTTGGAGTTAGGTTTGTAAGTGAGGAAAGCAAGTGTAAAAGGTCACTGGAGTTTTGGAATAAGACATTAATTTAAGGGACTCCACAAGAATGTATGTGTGTGTGCATCAATTATATAATGGCAGGCATGAGTGAGCAACTGACTATAGATATGCATATAGATATGCATATAGATATACAATGTAATGCACATTAAAAAGGGACGGGGTTTTAATCTACCCACTGCGCCTGCTATTTGATACCTTTGGCCCCCTGTGGCTTACACATTGTACAAAATCTTAATGTAGTTTTCTTATTTATGTCTTCATGTAGCATGTAAACCCCATGCAATGAAAAGACGTAACCAGGCTTATTCAAAACCCCGGTTAGAAATATTTATTTTATTTATTTAGTGTATGGCAAATACATGGACTTATAGTAGTTCAAATGTTAATGTCCAGTTCACCCAGCCATTCAAGGACAGGATGGTCTACATGGCAATGGATATGTAGCTTAGTATAATATATGATCCTGCCCAATCTTTCATGCCATAGCTATCTCACACATACATTGTAAAACTAAAAGAACCTCTCCTTTAAAGGCAGAAGAGAATAGAACAAACAGAATAGAAAGAATTCTTTATTGGCCAAGTGCAATTGGGCACACAAGGAATTTGTCTTTGGTGCATATGCTCTATATACATAAGAAAAAAATAAAATACATTAATCAAGAATCATAAGATACAACACTTAGTGATAGTCATACATTACTAATAAGCAATCAAATCGTATTAGGAAACAAAACAATATAAATTGTAAAGATACAAACAACATAGTTATAGTCATAAGTGGGAAGAGATAGGTACTAGGACGGATTAGAAGAACAATAGTAATATAGTTTTGGTAAATAATTTGACAGTATTGTGAGAATTAGTTGTTTAACAGAGTGATAGCATTCGGGAAAAAACTGTCCTTGTGTCTTGTTGTTTTGGTATGCACTGCAGTGTCCTATAGGTATATGAAATGTCAAATATATTCTTAGTTGTAATACAATCAGGTGATGATTGCTGCAAAAAAAGAGCATGTTCAGAGAATCTCTGCAGTTTGCAAAAATAGAAATTATTGTCCCACAATAAAAATTGACAAAGGAAAGCGTCCATACCTTAGATCCATCATATTTAGCTCTCAGACAAAACTAATGGGAAAAGATTTGAGTTTGTTTTCTTGCAGAAACTTAAATGAGCTGACTCTTGCTCTGTTCTTTCTTGACCCCAAGTAGATGTCAGCAAAATATTTGTTTTATTCCTGCACTAAAAATGACAATTTACATTAAAATATGTAGTAAAATCACTTTAATATATAGCATTGTTTTAAAAGGTGATCCCCGCCATAGTATGAAAATACAGGTATCCTTATTTAATGACTGCCTTATTAGTGACTGTAGTTATGACAGTGATAAAAAAAGAATTTTATAGTTTTATAACGTACCTCCACAGTTATGAACCGTGAAGCAAAAAGAAAGAAAGAAACCTGAAGTAAGATTGTAAGTATGACGAGGTTTACTTATCACAATGATTAAGTTGCCAGTCTCTCTCCCTCTTCCCTTTCCTCTCTCCCTCTCTCTCTTCTCCATCTTACCAAGTGGCTCTGAATGACATCTAAAAAACTAATTACAATAATGCAAAAATTAAGGTACATAGGATAAGAGCTGAGAATAAATCATACACCACAATCCCTAAATTAATCAAGAAATAGTTCTCTGCACATTTAGAACACAATTTTGGTCACCAAACGAGGAGTATCAGCGTTTTCTCTTTCTGTTTATAGAGGAGTGCTAAAGTTAGGCAATGAACTATCAACAATGCTGCTTATATGAACTATTGACTCATGCAAAGAACCGAAGATGTTAATTGAAGAGAAAGCGGGAGAAATTATTCTCATTCTAGGCACAAAAGACATTCAAATTATCTTATTTTGGACATGTGATGTGAAGATCCAGCTCTCTGGAAAAAGCTCTAATGCTGGGAAAGTTGGAAGGAAAGAGAAGAGAGGACCACCAGCAGCAAAGTGGATGAACTCTTGGAAGCCCTAACAGACCAGATTAGGGATAGATCATTATGGAGAAAAATCAGTGTGGTTCCTAAGAGTCTACATAACCCAATGGCACATAATCAATCAGGCTTCCTAATTCTGTGCAGAAATTACCTATTTTTCCCACTCTCCAGGATAACAAGGAGGGGGCCATCTTCAAATGAGAAAATATTCCTTAATGGCAGTCAGAGAAAGTCATTATCCCCTGAACCTTATTCCCTTAATTTCACACAATGGAACAGAGTCAAAAGCAGGTGGAATTTATAGGATGGACATAGTCTTGTTAGTAAAAAAGAAAGAAAGAAACGATTTCACATTTATCTAGGATCTGAACTTTAAATTGTTTTTACAGATAACAACATTTTTAATAATATTTAGGCTTGTGCAGCTCTCACAATATAACTGTTATTCCACTAAAATTAAACTTGGTCCATCACCAGCTGCATTTGGGTCAATTGTATTTTTAAAGATCAGGTTCAAAGGCAGCCTCATGTTGAGCAAATCCTGATAAATCAACCCTGACACTGTGCCATTGTGGCTGACTCTCCAAAGCATCCCACTCCCGAAAGAGATACATCTAAACTAGGCAAAGTTTTCCTGACCATAGAACATTAGCTGCAGGAATTTTGACCATTAAAAGAATTCCCATGCCATGTACCTCTCCTTTCAAAGGAATGTAACTTCATTGGGAGCTACAAACAGAATTTAACTGGTTATAATGTTTTCTGGAAAAACAGCTACTCTGTCTCATCGGAATTTAATTTGGCTGAAATGGCAAAATTGACTACTTTGATTAAAGAAAATAACACAAGTACTTTGTTTTCACATGGAAATCACTTCTGAACTTCATGCTTGATGTGGAAAAGAATGAAACTTTGACTTTAGGTTTTACAGATTAGGTTGATAGATCTTTATAGAAGTACTTGTTCATGCTATTATAGAAAAGCAAAAAGCTGTGATTTGATGCTAATCAGTGGTGGGTTGATAGTTTTTTTTACTACTGGTTCGGGCATGCTTGCGTGATGCTTCTGTGCATGTACAGAAGTATCCGGGCTGGTGGGTGGAGCCTCCCGCTGCTGTACTACCATTTCTTCCAATCCGGGCTAAACCAGGAGCAACCCACCTCTGACGCTAATGCCTTATTCTGCTGCAACAGAGAATGTAGAAAGTCAGTGCTTCTGTTTCATTTCTTTTCCTACCTTTCCGCACTTTTCTTTCCCCCTTTCTCTCCCCGCTCACTGCTTTTTATTTAATTTTGTATTTTATATTTATAATACTATATAACTTAATAAAATGTTTTTTTAAAGGAATTTAATTTGGGCCCAATTCTCTCCATGAAATTCCTCATAGCATAAGGAAGAACCTCCACAGCCTTTCCTGTACAATAAAAGATGGGAAAATAGAATTGGGATCTACTAGGCCCAGAAAGGCCAGAGTGCCTTCACTCAAAATACTGCGACGTATAATCCATATCAATTAGTGCATTTTTTTTCACCTGCATCTCCAGATCTGAAACCTGAGGGTAAGGAATCTAGATGATTTGCTTCCCTAAGATTCTCTTTAGCTAACTTCTACACCTTCTCAACAACTGTCCCTCAAAAGGAAAGATTGGACACTAGACAAATATTGTCTGTATTACTGGATTAATGGGTGGCTTTCTTAAGAGGGGATGCATTACTTCCCTCTTCAAGCTAGAATCAATGTTTTCAAAGAAATCCTCCTTGAACTCAGTTGTCTATTCCATTCTGGCCAGCTCAAATGCATACTTGCAAAATATGCCACAAGTATTATCAATCAGAATAGAGCTGGAAGGGACCTTGGAGGTCTTCTAGTCCAATCCCCTGCTCATGCAGAAAACACTACACCATTTCAGACAAGTGGCTGTCCAGTCTTTTCTTAATTATATTTATAAATTATAGTTAGAACAACTTTACTAATTTAGTTGCCTCAAGCTGTATTGGGCCTTTCCATGAAGGAATGCTTGGAATTGCTAATCAAGTATATTTGGAGGGTATCTAATTAGGGGGATCTGATTTATAGCTTCTATGAAAATGGTTGCATGAATCAAGCCCACTAGGAACATAACCAGTGGACAGATGTCCAATATTCTTCTTGACGCATATTCAAAGTGAGTAGTAGAATGCTCCTACTTACAAGAAATTGATCAGACATTTTGAGTTCTGCTGAGTAGGTCTTTTTCAATGGAAAGCACGAGTATGCTAACCCTAACAATGCTGGGGCATGGAGAAGGTGTTGTGGCTCACCAGCTGCCAGTGGAGCTGGTAGCAGACTCGGACTATGAGGAGGTTGGGGAGTAACTTGGGCCAGTTCTGGAGTCTGGGGAAGGCTCTGATGGATGCTCTGTGTAAGACACAGAGATAGAGCCAGGGCCATCTGATATTTCTCAGCCATCAGAGAGGCAGCTGCCTTTGGAGGCTGATACGAATGAGAAGGAAGAACAGCTTTGGCCTGTTCCAGATGCAGGAATGCACAGAACAGTTAGAAGAGATGAACAATGGAGGCCAAGGAGTCAACTTGGGAAGCAAAGCAAACATGGATGCTGAATGGGCCCTCTCTGGCTGGGGAATAAATAGAAGGAAAGGGGAGTGGTTGTTGTAGGAGACAACAGTTCATGTTTCTGAAGATTTTGCTCATTGTGTTTCATGCCACAAAGACTGCTTGCCAGAACTTAATTTGCAGTCTTTTGGCTGGGAGCTCATGGCCTTGCAATTATCACAAGGAACTGATCAGCTCTGTTGCTGCAGTTAATTCCTTGAAGGGGAAGCTTGTCTGTGATCAGGTACAAGATGCTTTCCATATATACTGTATTTTCAGAGTATAAGATGCACCAGAGTATGACGCACCAAGGTTTTGAAGAGGCAAATTTAAAAAAAGTTTTTGCACTCTGCAGCCCTCCCCAAAATGGACCATTTTTGCCAAAATGGGTCCGTTTTTTAGACATTTAGACATTTAGACATTTATTACGATTTATAGGCCGCCCTTCTCCCTGAGGGGACTCAGGGCGGCTTACAATCACGAGAAGGGGGTGCAATAATACAAGACAAACAGTGAGTAAACAAGATAGATAATAAAACACCAACTTGCATTCAACAGTCAACCAACACTCGGGCGGGTAATTTAAAAACTTATCCCCAGGCCTGCTGGGAGAGCCAGGTCTTAAGGGCCGTGCGGAAGGTCTGGATGGTGGTAGGGTACGAATCTCAACGGGGAGATCGTTCCACAGGGTCGGAGCTGCAACAGAAAAGGCTCTCCTCCGTGTAGTCGCCAGTCGACATTGACTGGCAGATGGAATCCGGAGGAGGCCCAATCTGTGCGATCTAATCGGTCGAAGGGAGGTAATCGGCAGAAGGCGGTCTCTCAAGTACCCAGATCCACTACCATGGAGTGCTTTAAAGGTGGTCATCAATACCCTGAAGCGCACCCGGAGATCGACAGGTAGCCAGTGCAGCTCGCGGAGGATGGGTGTAATGTGGGCGAACCGTGGTGCGCCCACTATCATCGCGCGGCTGCATTCTGGACTAACTGCAGTCGCCGGATGCACTTCAAGGGCAACCCCATGTAGAGCCCATTGCAGTATTCCAGCCTAGAGATCACAAGGGCTCGAGTGACTGTTGTGAGAGCCTCCCGGTTCAGGTAGGGCCGTAACTGGCGGACCAGGCGAACCTGGGCAAATGCCCCCCTGGTCACAGCCGACAACTGATGGTTAAAAGTCAGCTGTGGATCCAGGAGGACTCCTAGATTACGGACCCTATCTGAGGGGTATAAAATTTGACCCCCCAGCCTGAGTGTTGGGATGTCAGCCAAATTGTTGGGAGGGAAACACAACAGCCACTCGGTCTTGTCCGGGTTGAGCACCAGTTTGTTAGCGCTCATCCAGTCCTTAACGGCCTCAAGGCCCCGGCTCATCACATCCACCGCTTCATTGAGTTGGCACGGGGCGGACAGATACAGTTGAGTATCGTCCGCATATTGATGGTATTTTATCCCATGCCTCCGGATGATCTCGCCCAGCGGTTTCATGTAAATGTTAAATAGTAGGGGGGATAAGACCGAACCCTGCGGCACCCCACATGTTAGGGGCCTCAGGGACGATCTCTGCCCCCGACCAACACCGACTGCGACCTGTCCGAGAGGTAGGAGGAGAACCACTGCAAAACAGTGCCTCCCACCCCACCTCCCACAGTCGTCGCAGAAGGATACCATGGTCGATGGTATCGAAAGCCTCTGAGAGGTCAAGGAGAACCAGGATGGACGCATGGCCTCCATCTCTGGCCTCCAGAGATCATCGGTCAATGCGACCAAAGCGGTTTCAGTGCTGTAACCGGGTCTGAAGCCGGACTGGAAGGGGTCAAGATAGCTAGCTTCCTCCAAGGCCCGTTGAAGCTGGAAGGCCACCACCTTCTCGACAACCTTCCCAATAAAGGGGAGGTTGGAGACAGGACGATAGTTGTTTAAAATGGCTGGATCCAAGGATGGTTTCTTCAGGAGGGGTCTCACCACCGCCGTCTTAAGTGCGGCGGGGAAGTGCCCCTCCCAAAGGGAGGCGGTCACGACCGCCTGGATCCAGCCATGTGTCACCTCCCTGCTGTTGGCAACCAGCCAGGAGGGACACGGGTCCAGAATACAGGTGGAGGCACTTACAGCTCGAATGGCCTTGTCCACATCCCCAGAGGCAACATCCTGGAACTCAACCCAGAGATGGTTTGCCAAGTAATCCCCCTGTGTCTCGGCTGGATCTACGGCGGTGGAGTCCAAGTCCGAACGAAACCGAGCAACTTTGTCCGCCAAGAATTGGGCATAGTCCTCAGCCCTACCCTGCAAGGGGTCTCCCCGCCTCCTATTAAGGAGGGAGCGGGTGATCCTAAACAGGGCGGCTGGGCGTGACTCGGCGGACGCTACCAAGGCGGAGATATGCGTTCTTTTGGCAACTCTTAGTGCCCGGATGTAATCCTTGGTGCAGGTAGTCAAAAGTGCTCGGTTCTCCTCAGACTTATCGGACCTCCACAGGTGCTCTAGGCGTCTCCTCCGGCGCTTCTTCTCCGGAGCTCCTCGGTGAACCAAGGAGGTCTCTGGGATCCGCTGACCCGGAGGGGCCGTAGTGGCGCAATCCGGTCAAGAGACTCCGACGCCGCCGAATGCCAGGCGGCAACCAGAGTCTCCGCCGAACTGTGGGCGAGAGTGTCGGGAATTACCCCAAGCTCCGTCTGGAACCTCAAAGGGTCCATAAGTCGCCTGGGGAGGAACCACCTGGTCGGTTCCTCCTCCCTACGGTGGGGGTTTGGCCTCCGGAAGTCAAGCCTCAGTAGGCAGTGGTCTGACCACGACAGGGGTATGATCTCATTACCCCTCAGACCAAGATCACGCATCCACTGCTCCGAGAGGAATACGAGGTCGAGCATGTGACCCGCTGTATGAGTTGGGCCCCGAATTACCTGGGTCAGGCCCATGGCTGTCATGGAAGCCATGAACTCCTGCGCCCCATCAGAGCGTTCACCGAGCGATGGCAAGTTAAAGTCCCCCAGAACTATAAGCCTGGGGAGCTCAACTGCCAGCTCGGCTACCGACTCGAGGAGCGAGGGGAGGGATGCTGCAACGCAGTTGGGAGGCAGGTACGTTAGCAGTAAACCCACTTGACCCTTGAGGTCCAACTTTATCAGCGGGACTCACACCCGGCAAGCTCCGGAGCAGGGACCCTACGAGGTAACAGAGACTCCCGGATAATAATAGCCACACCGCCACCCCTTCCCTGGGCTCTCGGCTGATGAAGCACCTGAAATCCCTCTGGGCACATCTCTACAAGGGGGTAAACAACAACAACAATGGTGTTAGGAGAGCTTATAGAGAGCTCCTGGGGGTTGGGGGGGCAAAAGTAAGCAAAAATGGCCCATTTTTCGCTCATTTCTTCCCTCCCCAGCCCCCAGGAGCGTTCTGCAAGGGTCCTAAAGACTATGCACTACCATTTTGGTGAAGGGAGCGGGGTTTTGGGAGGGAAAAATGCTGTATTGAGTCTGTAAGAGGCACCCAGATTTTCAGCCTCTTTTTTGACGGAAAAAGGTGCATCTTATATGCTGAAAAAAATTAACTGTTGTCTCTTACAACAACCACTCCCCTTTCCTTCTATACAGATATGACCTTCTTTAGCCTATTTGTATGCATCTATTTCTCTTCTATTATTTCAATCAACTTTTTACCCTAGTCAAATAATATTGTACTTTTTTTATTCTAGGCAATATCACCCAGTTTTATGCCATCTTTATTTAATAAGCACCTTCTCATCAAGTCAGTTAATGAGTACAGGATCCAGAACTGAACCACAATATCTCCTCTAGCTTGATGAAGAACTATTGATGAGTATTGTTTGAGTGAAGTTTTCAAGTTGGTTCTGGAGTCAATTTTTAGACATGTCCCCCAATTCATATTTAATCAATCTACTAATCTGAAAGTCATTGAGGATATTGTCACACATGCTTTGCTGAAATGAAGATATATTATGTTTTCAAAATGACAACAGTCTGGAAATAAATGGAATTAACACATACCTGCCAACTTCTAGTATCTACCACATTATTTTCAAGGTGCTTGTAGATCAATCATTTTATAAAAGTTTTTTCACAGGTATCAGTGTCAGACTGATTAGAATCTAAACCCTCTTTTCCCTTTTTGATAATATTTGTCCTTCTGTAGTCATCTTGGATCCCTTGCCCAGAATAGGGGTTTAACTAGAGTATCTGCAAATACATTTGCAAATATCTGCAAATATTCTAGGATCCATTTTATTTGAATCTGTTATGATTCAGGGTCTGTATCTAGAAGATAATTCAAGGTCAGTAGGTATTCTCTGATTATATTGATATTAAATATGAATCCATCTTTAACCACATCTTCAACATTATCTGATGAAATGAACATCCCTTTTTTCAATATGATCATGAAACTAAGAGATATGGGGTGGGCTTCAAAATTTTTAGTAAGGGGTTCTCTGCCCAGTTGCTGGGTGGGTGTAGCCTAATCAGCCTCCTGCACCATGGTGGAAGGGGTGTTTTGCCCTCCCTGGCTCTAGAAGCTTTCTTAGAGCCTCCGGGAAGGCAAAAATGACCTCCCCAGGCTCTGGAGACCAGGGCAGTTTCTGGACTTCCTGAACTTCCAGTATGTCCATATTTAGCCTCCCTCAGCCTCCACGTGTGCTCTGCCCTTACCTGCATCCAAAATGGGTCAAATGGGGACTCCTAGGTGGGCAGGGCCAGCCAGGATTGGGATTTGGGGGTTCTCCATATTGCATAGAGTCTTAGCTAGAGGTTCTCCCAAAACCCTGTGAACCTCCAGCAGCCCACCCCTGGATTTGCAGAGGAGAAAGTTCAGGTTGGCTTTCACTTCTGGCAGCTACATGGAGTTTTCTAGGCAACAGGGAACATAACATAGGAATTCATTTCACTCATCAGGACATGAAAGATGAGATGGTTTAGGAAATTTTGAAATCACCAGATAGACAATTTCTTAATAAGTACTTTTGGGGTGGAGGGAAAGAGGAGAAAATTTGGAGCTATTGCCTCCAGAACCATTATATGTTGTCTAATTACAGAAGAAATTAAACATCTGAAGTTGTAATATTAACTCTCTATCCCTACTTTCTCCCATTTAAGGAAAAGTGGAAGGTTATCTTTCCTCTTACAAATGCATGAATTACATGCTGTGGTAGCTCTGCTGTTTAATATTTTATGCTTATGTCTATGATTATGATCATTAATACTGTATGCTAATATTAAACCTCAAGCCAGTTGGATGGGAAAATAACTCTGTCATGACATCTTATTTCTCTGTTATAGGTAAATATCCTTGAAGTCTATTTCGTTTGGATCGCCTCAAGTTTGTATAGATATTTCTACTATGCCTGTAAGTATCCCCATTGCAAGATGTGACTGGCAGGCCTAGATGAATAGAAGAGTGCTGTAAAGGAGACTATGGATTTTGGCCCGTTTTTACCTGCAGACTCATTTATTCATGGAAAAGTGCAAGATCCTTTCTATGTGAAGGGGCTATGGAGAGATTCAGAGGCACTACCTAAGTCAGACATTTGCCAAAGGCCCTTCACAAATCTCTTAGTATTGGGAGCTATTGCTACATTTCCTCTTGATTTTTCCATCATTTTGCTTCTAGTTTCTTAAGCAGTGCTACTCTCTTCATCTGCTATATGAAAAGAAGTCCTACAACTGCTGTTTCACAGATGCCAGAATTCTTTGGGAGAGAAGTACAAGAAAACAAGATAGAAGAGCAATGATGTACCTAGAGTATTTAATACCTGGAGTAAATCAGGGGCTGAGCAGCAACCAGAAGATCTGTAACAGCCCAGCCATACTATTGCCAACCTGTCCTGCATCTCCATAATAATTTTTGCCTCACTAATGACCATAGGCATCTGATTGGTGCTCTAATCTGCTGCTGATCCTCTAGATAGTCTGTAAGACAATGCACCACCTTGTTGCCTATACCTATTTGCCCCTATCCCCCCAGCCTTGCCTTCATTTACCAGTGGAAAAGAATTGAATTAAACATGAGCAATTTCACTGAGAAGATCCATGGACTTTAGAAAACCCAGTATTATAACTAAGGGCTTATCCAAATGGTAAGCAGCATGGTAGCTCATGTGGTTAGGATGCTGGGTTGGCAAGCAGCAAGCCTGCTTTCAAGACCCAAGTGTTATGGGGTAGGGTGGGGTGAGTTCCCCCTTTGTTCCAGCTCCTGCCAGGGACGTGAAAGGAGCCTCCAACTGGGCATCCCCTGGGCAATGCTGGTATCACCAGTTAATCTTTAAACTTGGAAGTGCTTTGGTGCTTCTGACACAAGCGTGATATGATCCTGAATGGTCTATGGCCCTCTGACCTCAAGGCTATGATAGCTTTTAAAAACTTGAGCATGGCTTCTAGAAAACTCTGGCTTTGTAATTTTAATGATTGAAAGAAGGAAATGTATGACTGGAGAGTATTCATATTAATTATGATTTTAATTAATATTGATGAAAGCACATTTGCTTAGTTAATCCTGTATTATGCAGAATACAGCTCCACAAACAAGAAAAAGGTTTGTATTCTGATCCATTGCTAAAACCAGCAATTGCCATTTTCTACCAAAACCTATTTGGCATATATATAATTAACATCATACCTACTTGAATAAAAACAGAAATGCAGAACATTTTATAAAAAAATTCCTATATGCATTTTTTTTCTCGGTTGCTATAGCAGTTTTTAAAAAAGGCCCATTATATACAATATGCAGAGGCAAACCTGGGTTTTATGTTGAATGTTTGCTCAGTAGGGAACTGTGGCCAAATCACAGCTCCTTGACAAATGGACCTGTAGGATATTCATTTGTCACATTCACTTTTCACCCCCTTAGCTATGCAGCTAAACTGTGTCAGCTATTAGGCAGCTTTAAGGCTTTCTTGCATGTTCCCCAGCTGTGCCCCAGGATTCAGATTGCAAATTATTTTGCAGTTGAACTTATAAAGGAAGGCTATACACTTGTTACAACCCCAGCCCCAGACCAATGTTGCTGGATGTGTGGAATTGAATATCAAAGGCTTTAAGTAAGGATCCTTGTTTTTCTGGTGACCTGAAACCCAATGGAAGGTTGGGGGTGGGATTAAGAGTCCCCCACTCTGCTATGCAAGTTGTCCACGTTCTGGGTAATGCACCGATTGAAAGCAGAACTCCGAGGCAGGCAGATTCCTCTAAGAACATGATTGGATACATCATATCAGCACAGCCGGTGAAAACCAACTCTGAAAGTTCCCACGGTTTTCACCTAATTAAAAGAAGAAAAACTCCCCCTTCCCCAATATCATCAGTCACATTGTCCAATGAATACAGTTGGCAAGCTCTTCTCCCCCTTCAACAGCCACCTGTTACGATGAACCTTGGTTCCCATAAGGAAATTTTTTTTTTGACTGTAAGCTGGACTATCTACTTCCCCCCTTCCCCTTCTTTTTCAGTTTCGTGGCAACTGTGAGGCAGCACAAGATGACTTCAGCCAGGTTCACTTCAGAGTTAACACCAGTGATCTGTTTCTATCCAGCAGAAGAGTTTCAGGATTGTAATAATCAATGTCCTTCCCTACATACACACACACACTTTCTAATCAAATCTCACCTTTTGATTCAATTTTGCCTTGCAAACCTGCTCATTATCCAACTTTTCCATGCTTTTGGTCACAATTCACATGCTTCTGTAGATATAATGAAGATACCTCATGATCACATATTTGAAATTATTTTGTGGTAACATTTGAATTTCTTTCCTTACCCGAAACTGACCCAGCACCATGCTAGATCTCCTCCTCCTCCTCCTCCTCCTCCTCCTCCTCTCTCCTCCTCTCCTCCTCCTCCTCTCTTCCGTCTTCTTATAGCTTAGGAATTACAAAGATATCTATCAGAATGGCTTTTGTATGTTACTTCATGTAGACTTTTAAAAATGCTACAGCACCTTGGCAATTGATCCTGCATGCCCTGTCAAGATATCATCTTCCTTACTCCACAGCATCAGATTCAACATATATTACTAATTTGAATATATACTGTTTATTCAAATAATACTGATTCTTTTTTTTATATATGTCTAATTCTCATGTCTTTAGATTGCCTAGACATTATAATTTAGGATTTAGTGCAATGTCATTACAAGGGATTAAGGCTTGTAGTGAGTAAGTTTGATATGGATTATGTTTTTCCTTCTATGTCTTCTGTTACAAAAAGAGAAAGAACCTTTATGGCCTAGTACTCTTCGCAGATGAAATGGGACAACCTGCTATGCCCAACTTGCTGCAGCCAATTTGCCATGGCCAACTCGTCATGTGTCAATTAGCTGTGGGACAATTCAACGAACTACAAAATTTAATTAATCAATTAATTGTAATGAAACTGTGGCCATAATAATAAAATAAAGTCAATCCAGAAAAAAACAGGAGTAGATATAGTACCTCAACCTTTTTTTAATGAAAATTATCAGTACTTTTGATCAGTGACGTCATCAAAGTAAACAAACCCACGTGCTGATTACGTCACCAGATCATGCCCCCTAAGCGGAAGTGACGTGCACAACCCCACAACAACTTATCTGTTAGGGCTACTCATCATGATAGGCTTAGGCCATTACACATATCCGGCTAGGGTTATGATCTTGTGAAAACTGCCACGGGGAGGAGGGGTATGACGTCACATACGGAGGGTGGGGGTTGTGCACGTCACTTCCGCTTAGGGGGCATGATCTGGTGACGTAATCAGCACGTGGGTTTGTTACTTTGATGACATCACTGATCAAAAGTACTGATAATTTTCATTTAAAAAAGGTATGAACTATATCTACTAACAGGAGTTATAATAATTCAATGAAAACATGATCGCCAGTAATAAAAATAACTGAGCGAAGCGATTAATAGTGTTGAATTGTTCCATGGCAAGTTGTCCTGAGTGAGTTGGTTGTGGAAGTTGGACCTGGGCAACTTGGCCATTCAGTTCCCAGAAGTACCGAGTAAGACATACTTATGTTAGGTTTCTACCTGAACCATGGTGGCACAGAGGTTAGAATGAAGTACTGCGAGCTAACTCACTGCTTACTGCCAGGAATTCAATTCTGACTGGCTCAAGGTTGACTCAGCCTTCCGAGGTCGATAAAATGAGGACCGAGATTGGGGGCAATATGCTGACTCTGTAAACCACTTAGAGAGGGCTGTATAGCATTATATAAGTCTAAATGTATTGCTACCACACATGTTGAATTTCCTGAAACATTCTATTTTATCTGAATAGAGAAGTCCCTATCCACAGGTCCCAAAGATTCCCCCCTTCAGTCCAGATTTAGGAAAAATTAAAAAAGAAGGCATCAAGGAATTTTCCAAGCCAAAACTCAGAATATAGAGTTAAGCAAACCTTGTGCCAATCTTGAAAGAAATGGCTAGATGTACAACTGTACAGTCTCACACATCATGAGGTTTTTAAAGAGTGATCCTCTATTAAACTAATAAAGTCAATTTCTTGGAAAACAGAGGAAAAACAGAAAAAGTTTAAAAGAACCCAACAATATCATCCAAGCTAAACTAGTACTTTCAAATTCCAGAGAGTCCAGTTGGAGACAGTTCATATGAACCTCTTGTTGACATAAAGGGCAGGCTATCAACACCAATCTTTTCTCAGCATAACTTTCTTTTCTCTTTTTAGAAATCTAGAAGAAAAGTGAAAACCAGCCTATTGCTGTGATCAATCAAGCAAGATGTACCTTCTATGATGATATAACCAGCAATGAGAAATAATGAGAATAAAATGGCTAAATTCTCTTCCTAATAATCCTTGGTGGAATTATAGAGGCACACTCTGATTTTTTTCAATTTTACCATTGTATAATTTGGATTACCTAAATGGATTTTTAGGGAAATCAAACTTGAATTGTACTTATTCATAGAACATTAATAGAGTTTGAAGGGACCTAAGAGGTTTTCTAGTCCAACTCCTGCTTCAGCAAAGGAATTCAGGTTCCTTTGGAATGTGATACCACTCTCTATCAAAAAGTACTTATTGTTTATTGGGTACTTGAAAATGCATTACAAGATAAGTTACAATTCTGCATGTGAAGGTTCTCTTATATAGATGTCAGAAACCATAACCTACTAAAATGAGCTGCATTGCTGTCAGAAGTGGGGAAGCTGGAGATTTTCCAAATATCTGAACCATATGGTAACCCCAGCCTGAAATGCAAGGCAAAATTCTAAGAATTTGGCATGCCTCGTGTTCAGGCTGGGGTTACTATACTAGCCCTTTCTCAATTCTGGTAGAAGGAAAATTTCACCAGTTGAATTACCAATTATACAATAGGTTAATTAAAAATAGGGGAGATTTTCTGTGGAGAAAAAAAGAGCTGGCAATCAGATATAGAAATAGCTTCCTTCCAATGTTCAAGAATGTAACTGGCTATGGATCAAGATGCAAGAACTATATTATAATTTTGTATTATCAATGTTTATGTCTTCAGCCATGCTGCCTTGGGAATCTGTCAGTTAATAATCCCTAGGGTGACCAACTAAAGAATCCTTTTAATTGGATTTTAATGAAAAAATTCACTTTAGTCACACAGCAATTTTTGAAATCTAATTACGGTATCTCTTTAGCAGAACCACCCAATTCATTGCTTTTCTCAGCAATTTGTTTCCTTGCTCACCACAGGTCTTTTCTTGTTACTTTGCTGTAAGGTATTTTCATGTACAAGTATGTATGAGTAATTAAAACAATGCTATTCCTTAGAGTATTGTTATAGAAGACTTATCGTATCTGATGAAGTGAATATATGACAGGCAAACATTCTAAATATGTATTGTGTATTTTACAAAACTATTCCAATAAAAAACCAACATATTTTTTTGGAGTAGTGAACAAAAAACCTCAATAACCATTTCTGTTAATTTTTTTCAAGGTAGCGCCTCCCCCCACCCGGTGTGTGTATTTATTTATGTATGTACAGTATATACTTACACATACATATGTGTCTGTCTGTGTCTGTTTCTCTCTCTGTGTGTATAAAATCAACTTTGTAATCCTTTCCATTGCTTTTAACAATCTTGATCTTAAATCCTTTTAAATGACATCTTAAAACTTGATTTATTTTTCCCCCTGTTTCAGGAAATTCAACATGTGTGGCAGCAATACATTTAGACTTATATATGCTATACATTATATAATTAAAGATTTTCTCCTTTAATTATATTCTTACTTCTTTTAGCTCCTTCTAGTGTCCAACTTTTCATCAAATTTTTCACAATTTTGGTCTCTTTTGTAAGTTCAATATTTAAAAAATTACCCAAATCCCTCTTCTGGTTGTTTCTTTGTATGTTGCATTTAATTATGAAAACATTGGCTGGTTTTCATCTGTTTATCCAGTTTTTCATCTTTTTTCAGACGATTCTTGTAACCTATCATTTTTTAAATCCACATTCAGATCTACTTCATTCTTATTTGATAGAATTCTTCCATAACATCATTCATACTAATAAGTTAAATAGATTTTCTCCTTTAATTATATTCTTACTTCTTTTAGCTCCTACTAGTGTCCATCTTTGAAAATTCCATCTTACCATTTTTTTTTAAAAAAACCCATTTTCCCAGAGGGAAGACTTCATTAAATTAATTTTAAAATCCCATTCTAAGTCTATCCATATCTTTAATCCATTTGTAATTTTCCAAAAGCAACAGTTGAATCATCCTTTTGCTGTTATATTCCCAAATGACTTATTCCTTAAAGTCACACTTTAGATTTCCTTTGTTAAGGATTAAAGGAAATGAATGCCATCAAACTTGTTGATGAAAAGGTTCTTAATTTTAAAAAAAACATTAAACAATTCCAAAGTTGATTAAGAAATGAGGCTTCATTGAACATTATATACATATATGGTACATCATGAATGCAGGTAGAGATGGAATTCCTTGATTCCCAGCTGCTGCATTCACCAGCCAACTGGAAAAACCCTGGTTTTCATAATTTACTCATGAGTAGTAGCGGTCAGAAGTCCATATGGGCAATCCCATGATCTCTTTTTTCTCTGAACAGATTCATCCTCTCATTCCTGATGCCAGCTGTAATGCCATCCTTGTTTCTTCAGGGACATCTAGCTCACCATGTTGACACTGGAATTTTGTGTAGTATCTTATACAATATGGAAGCATCTGCCATAGCCATCTTCTGGATTTTTTAAATATTTCCCAATCTTGCCTAAAATTCTTGGATTTCGTAGTATGTCCCCTCCAAGTATTAATATATGTGATCCCTACTTAATTTTGAAATCAGCCAAGATGAGGTAGATGCAGCTAGCTGTATGATTGTTGTATGTAGTGTTCAGAAGAGTAACTGTATGTTATCCATCCATGAATATTTAAGAACTGTATTAAACATTGCAAGCAACCAGGAAATTTATGCAGATACAGAATAGAATGATAGTACCCAATTTGCTGAATGTAGTGAGGAGGTCTCGTTTGGGCTTTTGTATGGGGAGGAATGAGAAAGAATAATACTATAAGCATTACATTAATATTATACTGCAGAGTGGTAAGGAATTATTAATTACTTTTTTTGTAATAAGCTGAATGCCTCAGTGGCTGCAGCTTGTTATACAGGTAGAATAGAATGAATGAGCTGGAAGGTACCTCTGAGGTCTTCTAGTCCAGCCCCCTCAAGCAGGAGAACCTATACTATTTCAGATAAGTGAGTGTTTAGACTCCTCTTAAAAATCATCCAGTGATGGAGTGCCCACGATTTGTGAAGGCAAACTGGTCCATTGGTTAATTGTCCTCACTGTTAGGAAGTTTCTCCTTAATTCCAGGTTGCTTCTTTCTTTGGTTAGTTTCCAACCATTGTTTCTTGTCCTGCACTCTGGTGTTTCGGAAACAATTTGACCCTCTCTTCTTTGTGGCAGCCCCTCAAATACTGGTATACTGTCACTATAATGTCATTCCTAATTCTCCTTTTCTTTAGACTAGTCAAACCCAAATCCTGCAGCCATTCTTTATATGTTTTAGTCTTCAGGTCTTTGATCATCTTAATTGCTCTTCTCTGAACTTTTTCCAAGTATCAAGATCTTTTTCTGTAGTATGGTGACCAAATTTGGTTGTAGTATTCCAGCTGTGGTAGTTCTTGATTTACAACCGGCTGCTGAATGATCATTTGAAGTTGCAATACGTCTCCATAAAAGATACTTACAACTCAGTTCCAAAATTCTTATGGCCACTCCCCTTTCTCAGTCATATGATAGCATTTTGGATGCTTGATGACTAGCTCTCATTTGGGGCCATTTGCAGCATCCATGGCCATGCAACCACAATTTAAACCATTTGTGCTGGAAACTAGCACTTACTTGCTATTTTCAGCAAAAATAATCCCATAGTGAACAACCATGATGTTTGCTTAACAACCACTGCTTTATGCTTGCTACAAAAAAATAAGTTATAAAGCCAGGTCCAGTCACATGGTGATCTACTTTATAACCATCCCAATTTACTACTCTAATGGGCAGGATCCATTGTAATAGCAACACATTTGCTCAATCTCAAATGCATATGTTCCTCCTTTTCCAGCCCAACCAGAAAAATAACTTCAGAAGCATTCAATTTGAGGTTTTAATTAGCTACAACCCCCCCATTTCAGGTCAATCCAGTGTGGTTATTCATATGTTTGATAAGCAATAGCTTTGGTTTGGTAAACAAGCTATAGTATCAGGGTTACAAATAATGGTTGGCCATTCTCTGGGTAACCAAGGTCCACAATGGTTAGGGCAGGGATGGCTAACCTTTTCTGGACCGCATGCGACCTGCCCCCCGTGCATGCGCAGCAGAGACCCAAAGACCTGCTGGCTGATGGGAGGTGCACATGCATGCGCAGCAGAGCTGAGCTGGGGTGATGGCTCACGTGCCCACAGAGAGGGTGCTGCATGCCATCTCTGGCACACGTGCCATAGGTTCACCATCACAGGATTAGGGCAATTGTTGAAAAGTGGGATGAACTATGTCACATATGATGACATATGATGCCAGATTTTCTTGTTTAAATTTTAGCTGTGATAAGTATATTTTAGAATTATTCTAAATCCTCATGTGAGTCTCTCTTAAAAAAATAGAAATGCCAGAGTTACCCTTGAGTATGGATTGTTCATTTTTCCATAAATCATGATGCCACAAATAGTAAAGTAATAGTATACAAATAGTGTAAACCACAGTAGTAAAGGTGACACATAGCATTAAATTAAATTATGCTTAAGACAATGTGTGAACCTAGCAAAATGTGCTTAATCTTAATAATGATCTATTAATCTACTGGGACTTCAAATCTTCAGCATCTTATGACCTAGTGAGAAAAAAGTGCAGGAAACTGTAGATAACAAGCTACTGATTTATTTTGTGTTTTATTTGTCCATTTCTTTCTTGCTCTTTTTTTGACAATGCTAATCTCAGTCACCTTCTTCTGCCTTTCTTTCTCTCTGTGTATGCGTTTGTGGTGTGTACACCACTCACACCCCCAGAATGTTGTGATCTCTCCTGATAGGATGTAGTTAGCTAGGTGATAGGCTTTGTTTATCCTTTTAATGCATTTCCTGTAAATAAATCATCTGTCTGTTGTAATTAAAGCCTGCTTCACTAATCATTGCTCAGGGAGAGTTCTCATTTCAGGAATGCTCACCTGCATACATAGAATGCCTCAACAACCAATATAAACAACCCATGTTTACACTGGCTTATTTAGCTAGGATGAGGGGCAGGGGTGAAATTCAGCAGGTTCTGTCCGGTTCTTGAGAACTGGTAGTGGGCATTTGAGTATTTTGAGCATTTCAGAGAACTGGCAAATACCACCTGTGACTGGCCCCAGAGTGGGGAGGGAATGGGGATTTTGCAGTATCCTACCCCTGCCACGCCCACCAAGCCACGCCCACAGAACTGGTAGTAAAAAAATTGAATTTCACACGGATGAGGGGTATCCATAATAAGTCTGATGGTGTTAAAAATGACAATATGTGGATCATGATATCATCACATGAAGGATGTAACCTATATAAAACAATTTACAACGAGTGCACAAATTGTGTCTCTCATATGGTGATTATTAGCTTTTCTTTCTCTCCCCAATGGCTATGCTTAAATCTGGTCACA
This sequence comes from Thamnophis elegans, assembly GCF_009769535.1. Lineage (NCBI taxonomy): Eukaryota > Metazoa > Chordata > Lepidosauria > Squamata > Natricidae > Thamnophis > Thamnophis elegans. Next base: position 33,458,351 of record NC_045558.1, read on the forward strand.
GCTAAGGATTCAGATGATGTGTTGAGGAGGAAACAGAAATGAGGTAAAATGTCCTATTCTCCTCTTTGTGACTAATCCAGTAGATAAGAGATGAAAGACCTTTCATGGGTGGAGGAACAAACTTATTATGACAAACCACATCTACTATGTAGACAGTTTAGATTGGCTTCCCCTAGAATAGATTCAAAATTATGCTGCTTGAAATCCGATCATTTATTCTTTTGAGATGAAGACTCCAACACAGTGCAGGAAAATAAAAAGAGAATTAGAAGAAAAGGATTTTTGTCAGCTTCACTTTAACACTACAAAATTTGAATTGAACATTTCCTACAGATAACTTTTGACACAACCAGAATAAGTCATCTTGTTCACTCTGAACCCTGAAGATGGTGTCTTTTTTCCCCTCTCTCTTTTTCACTTTATCCATTTTACTAATAAAGACCAGTCTTCTTCCAACCTAACCGCATTCCCCCCTCCCAAATAAAAAAAATATTCTGCCCCCTCTATTTTTTGCCAGCCATTCCTGCTCTATAGGCTGAGAAGCCTGCTGTGGAAGATCTACCAAAATATCACGGAGATAACGAGACTCTTCTGCTTGGGGATTCTAGTGTTCACATGCCAGACCATCATTTACCCTGAAAGAGAAGCTGACTCTGTTAAACAAGAGGTGAAAGAGCTTTGATGGTAGAAATAGCAAGTAAAAAAATGCAGCTGTGTTATGTTCTGTTTTTTATTTATGGAATTGCTTGGTTTTAACAGGAAAAATGAACAAGTTACTTCCATGGCATGTTTCCATGTTCATTTGTTAAAAGAAGAAAAACTGTAAGAAAACAAGCAAAGAAATATACATCTGAGCCATAGCTCTGAATCAGGGTTTGTAAAACCATAGGGACTAGCAGCTAAAGATTAGATCCCCATTAATCCATTTGTTTTGCTGACTGCTTGTGGCTGCAGAAATGACAGTTCAGTGCCTGACAACCTTCAGCAGCTGCAGGGCTCCTGGGTAGATTGAAAGTTTTACAAGTCTGCATTAAGTCAAGATATGTGGGTCTTTTATTTACTAATAGTTTTAGGCTGTTATGCCAAAGCAATTTATCTTCCTATGTTTAGTTCTGGCATTCATTTGCCTTTGGCATTACTAGATTATTTCTCTCTTGACCTTTGCATCATCCTGGAGTCACTACACCTTCTGGCATTCTTCTCTTTTGGAGGATCAGGTAAACCTTTTAATCTGCCTCCTAATAGCCAGGGAAACAAACAAAATTCTGAAAGCTGGAACAGAAACCACAGAAGATGGAGAGAACAACCTCTGGCATGAAGTTGTACTGATGAGAAAGTCACAAGAGCAGCTTATGATGATACATTGGATCACTGTTGCTGCCATTGTCATTTAACTTAATGAAGCGAAATCAGCACAAAGTTACAATTCCAAACGTTCTCAGTAGGAAATAAGATACATTGAACTCAGTTGGATTTCCTTCTCAATAAACATGGTGGAATGGTGCTGCCAGCCATACTCCTTCACTTAATTGAGTTGTGGATCAGACTGCCTGTTGTTACAAAGTACAAGAGCATTTTCTAGACCTTCTTGGGTGGTAAATGTACATTGCATAGATTAATGAAAAAGCAAGAGGACACTATCTTCACAATAATCTTCCTTATAAATAACAAATCCAAATACGAACATGTCTAAATGTGCTGTTTTCTTCATTGAATGATATTCATTATCTGCTTTAGTAGCATGCCCATCAAATGCACTGGACTACCAATTTCCTCATCCACAATTGGTATGCTACGGCCATAACATTTCAATTAAAAATGCATTGATGGATTGTGTACGAAAGAATGGTTGATTGTTGATTATGAGAAGGATCCATTACAAGCAGATAGTCCCAATTTATTTCCTAGATTTTTTTTAGGACTACACTTAGTGCTGTTGAGAGCTACTGATTGTTATTGCAGGTAAAATTAGGCTTGATGAAAGAATAACCTCACGTTACAGTTTTCTAGGATTGAGGCCATTTATCTAACTCTCCTTCCTTTATGTAAGGGTTCCAATATGTGAACATGTTCCTATAGGTTTTTTTCATATTCATATTTTCAATAATGGAAGCATTTTCAAAAATATCACATCTCCTCTGTGCATCTGTAGAGATGTTAACAAGATGGGCATTGAGTTAAGATACTCAGCCCTATTTTGTGGAAGAATAATGTTTTCTGTCAAGTTTCTGTGGTAAATTTGATGAGAAGATGTTTGTATTGTGATATTTGCATGAACAAATATTGAAACTCTGCAGGGCTTAACAGAATAGAAAATGTCAACACTCACCCTACTCCTTTAGTACCACATATCATTGCTGTGCACCCTAGGATTCTTGAAGGCTGGGGAGGGGGGGAGAGAGAACTTACCTCCTGTGGCTCAGCTCAGTAATATGAGACTAAGTCACATATCCAACATAATTGTTTCATCATTATTTAAGATTAGATAAGGTAACCTTATTGTCATATGTTTAGCCATACACATATATAACACACATACTGTATATACATGCTATATACTAGGGTGTCAACCTCGTGGTTTGCGGCCTGGATGCATTCTGTGGCTGTCCATGCCCCCCTGGTTTAGTGAAGGGGGGAAAAAGCAGTGAGACTCACATGACAATGTGTCATCACAAGTTTGACACCCTTGCTATATAGTACATATATTATCTACACACACATATACATTATATATATATATATATATATATTATATATATATATATATATATACTATATATATATATATATAAATTGCTGTCTATTTTTGAATACCTAGCAGAAAGAGGAAACTTGAGAGTTCACAAAGTTGATATTATATGGAAGAAAACTGTGCTGAATCAAATGTTCTGCTTCGGATATCAGAAGCCTCCTCCAGAAGGTAAAAAGGAAAACAGATCATGATGTGTAGTGTCCCAGACAATACTGTGGACCCTGCTCAAGCATCACTTATATTGCATGTCCCAGACAGAAGGAAGTGACTACCATAATCTTTTCTGCCATCCTCACCACCCTCTGCACCCCCATTCGGTCTGAAGCAGTAATGTTTCCAATCAGGCAGTAATGTCATATGATGAGTTGGTCTCAATCATCCATCCATAGAAAGTGGTAAGGACAGGGGAAGGAAGATGTACTTTTCTCATACAATGCAGAAAATACAGTGCTGCTGTGCCCACTCACCAGTGTCTCACTATTGAACAAACAAGCCAGTCTACTCATTAGCTGCACACCCAGAAACTTGGTGCTGTTAACTACCTCCACAGGTGAATTATTAATATGTGTATCTGCCTTTTCTGAAAGTGACAATGATCTCTAGTTTTTCCTATGTTTAAGACGAGGCTGTTTTTATTTCACATTTCTTCAAGCCCTGGATTGAAGCAGTTTCTAACATTTTGTAACTTGGAATAGAAAGAGCAAATAATTTTCCTCTACCCAGGATGAAATGCATAGTACCTAGGCTGACCAAGTTTTGGTACATGAGACAGAAAATCCCACAAGAATCTTTCCCCTTACTGTCAGTAAAAATATGGTACTAATTAAAAATAAATGAAATTTGCTGCCCTTCGATGACATTTTAATTCAGCTGTCTGAGAGGATTGCTTCATGTTGCCTAATAAAAGGACTGGCTAAAAGAATTCACTTCTTCATACAATTCATAGTAATGAAAAAGTCGATTGCTGATTCCAAAGCCTATTAACATCTAGAATTAAGGTTCACTTCAGATCAGAAAGATTAAAGCAGATTTATTGATTTCATAACAAAGACACCATACATATGCGTAAATGCATACATTCCTTTATTTGTAGTGTCTGTTAACATTTTTCTGGAGGGCTAAGAATAAAGCAATTCAAAATATTTTTAAAGGATGTATTGCAATGAATGGAAATGAATGGAAGAATTGTTTTAACCCATGGGTGTCAAATTCACAGCATCACATTGCTGTCATGTGATGTATCACAACATTTTCACCCCTTCATGGAGCTGCGGCAGGCATGGCCGGCACATGATGCATCCAGCCCATGGGCTGCCAGTTTAATACCCCTGTCTTAACCACTGCACCAAATTACCTCTGAAACTTAAATAGACAGTGCAAAAGCTCGGAAAGCAATTCAATTAAATTACTAAAACAATCTGTGCATAATAACCCTTTATTAGTGCACCATACTGCAGTTTTCATTCCTTTAAAAAAGTGGCTCCACATTTTCATTTGATCACCCTACCTTGACCAACTAGCCAACAATATCAACACAATCTTAGCAGGGTGGGTTCCGGATGCCATTACTACTGTTTTGGTAGTAAAAAATTTTTGCCCATGCACATTTTCATTTAAAATGATCTGCGCATGTCCACAACATTAATAAATGAATAAAAATTACATTTTAAAATGAAGATTGTTCTGCGCATGTGCAGAACAGAAATCAAGATGGCACCACCAATCATAGAACCGGTATGTTCACGTGTCCACTGGAGTTACTACCTATTCGGCTGAAATGAACCGAATGAGTAGGAACCCACCTCTGAATCTTAGCCAGTCACAGTAAACTAATTAGGTCAGAACTGATCACAAACTGGATAGGAAACTATCAGGAAATCCCAGGGCTGAAGGCTATGCTACCCCCCAATAGTCTAAGACAATTTAAAAAAGAATCCACACAGAATAAAAGTATTTAAAAAATTTTATGCACAATAAATAAATATTATTTTAAAATACATTAAAAAAATAAAAGAAAAAAACCCAGCTCACTTACCAGCAGGCAGAAACTCCAAGTCAACCCAGAATGATGTTGTTAATACAAAGAACTGAGCAAATTAAAATGGTGAAATTAGTCAGGGAAATATTTTTCAAAGAAACTTTGCCACCATTTTTTCCACACAAAACCAACCTCCAACCTCCGTGCCCCTCCCCTCTGGAAAATCCAGGAAGTAACACTCACGACTTCTCTAGTCAAGTATTTCCTGGAGCTCTATGGTACTGAGTCATCTTTTCTTATAAAAGAGGTAAAAGGGCAGGGGGAGGTTCCGTTTTCTTGCTTTAACATTTTAATTATATCTTCAGTGAAAGTACCGAGACAGAGAGAGAGGTTAGTTAGACAGAGTGTCTTTTGTCTTGCCCCGGTTAGGATTTCTTAAGCAAATCCATTGGGCTTTCAACATGAAGCCAGAAAATCGGGACTTTTTAAAAACGCCCCGGGACACGGGACAAATTGTTAGAAATCATGACTGTCCTGCTGAAATCAGGACGTCTGATCACCTTACTCACAGCTGATCTTCATACCTACTGATTCGTCTGAACTGGGCCACCCCTGATTGGAGGGTCCCCTTATTTCCTGATGTGGACATCCCTGGCTGTTCCTATTTTGGCAGAGGAAAAGGAAGGAGCTTCTAAGAATGACAGCTCTTACACTACTTAAGAATAGTTGATTTAAACTGCCTCCCTCACAAAACATGGGGATAGAAACAAAATCCTAGAACTTGGAGCAACAGCAGCCCCTGGCCCTCTGTCAAATGTCATGTATAGCCAGCCCTTATAAGGGGCTACTCATATCTAATACAGGGCACTGTTTAAATCAATGTAGTTGAAGATATATGAACTATAACTCCCAGAATACACTAGCCAACCATCTGGCTAGGGAATTCTGGGAATTGAAGTCCACAAGTCTTCAAGTTGCCAAGTTTGAGAAACGCTTGTTTAGATTGCAATATAGGAAAGCATAACTATAATTTTAAAAAAGCAGTTTGGCTTACTGGGGCTTGTTTCATTTAAATCTATTTTTTCAATAACACAAACAGCTTTTGTTTTTCTTCTTTTTCAAGATAATCTCTCCATTCCTCCCCACCCCAGGACAGAAAAGAAAAGTTAGTCTAGATTTTCCACACAACTTTAACTTCCCAGCTGCTTCATTGTTGCTGTTTCCCTAGGAACCAATGGAGCGAAACTGATTTAAATCTGGTCTGTAGTTCTGAATTACATAGCTCATCTAACCTCCCCCTCTTGTTGAGCTCACTTCAGAGACTAATTTAAGTCAGAATGCCTGGAATGATATGGACACACTTCCACAACAAGTCCCATTGAAACCAGCAGAGCTTACTTTCAAGTAAATATTCCTGCTTGTTTGCCAGTTCCAAAGATAAAAACAGTGCAAAAGGCATCCCATGAATTGCTCATGTTTGTTAGAATTGCATCAGCTATGATTATTTTTTGCTAAGAAATAGATACTCGATCAATATATAAATGGATCCAGAACAAAAGCTGAAGTTCATTTTATTAAAATTATGAAAGTATCTAATTTAACTGATTTTTTTCCCCATCAATTCATTTAACTCTTTTTCCTTCCCTTAAACTATTTTCCTAATTGTTCAATAACACTTAAAATTTGGTAAATACTTCAATTTCCCATTCCCTATCTTAGTAAATGCATGCAGGTAAATTGAAAGAAATAACCAAACTGCAGATAAAACTGTGGTTCCATCTTTGCTGGGTAAGTTTAGACCACAGTTATTTTTCTGAAGATAAAATGAGAGGACATCTCCATTTGCTCCTGTACAAAAATAGGGTAAATATGTAATTATCATTATAATCAAATTCAGAGTGATAGATCCAGTTTGGTGTAGTGGCTAAAGGCACCAGGCTAAAAACAGGAAATGTGTGAGTGCTAGACAAGTGGTACAAAACCATCTGGGTTACCTTAGACTACTCATTTTCTCTTAGGTTTTGGAAGAAGGCAGTAGTAGCAAATCATTTCCTACAACTTTGCCAAATCCCCACCCCCTGGATAAACCCCTGCAGGAATATATCCAGTTGCCAGAAGTCAACCTTGATTTGAAGGTGATATCTGTTTACCAAATAAGAGAAAGAAGCCAAGGTTTAAAGTATTTATCAGAGTGGTATATGTGTATAACTTCCAAAATTTCTCTAGTTTTACACAGGGGTTTGTGTGTGTTTTCCAGTTACATTAACCACCAGGAGGCAGCACATCGCTGGTTTCATCTTATTAGAAATTGTCAGGCAGTCCTTAACTTACGACCAGAATTGGGATTGAAATTTCTGTTGCTTAGCAATGTGGTTATCAACCACAACTGCACATCTTAGGGACATAGTCCCTGCAACCTCCTTCTGGCTTCCTACAACTAAAGTGGGTAGGGAGGCTACTAGGAAGATGCAAGTCCTAAGCTGACTGGCAGGAAAGTAACTGCTGCTGTTGCTGCTGGATGAGCGAGGGGTGTGTAGAGGTGTGAGGGTGTATGAGAGAGGTGTCATGTGAGTTGGGAAGAATGTGCAAGAATGATAGCAGGGTGTCTTTCTGTGGAAGCCAGCAAGGAAGATTGCAAGCTCTGCTCAGGTGATCACTGGATGCTCACCTGAGCAATTTGTCATAAGTCTGAATGGGTTGCCAAGCATTACTTTGTAATCATGTGGCTGCAGGATGCTAGCACAGCCAGAATTATGAGGACCAGTCATAACCACCATTCATTCAATGCCATCATAATTTGGAACAATCACTGACCAAATGGTTATAGTTTGGTACAATACTACCTGTATTCAGATTTTATTCTATGGCCTTTAAAGCCTTTACAGAAACTGACACTCAATAGGGGTGCAGGAAGGAATGTAGGGACAATATCAGGAAGGTCAGCTATGAAAATGGAGGGTATTTTTCAGGTTAAATATCACAGCTGGATCACGTTCCTGGTTGTGGATTCTATTGGATTCAACTGATTGTATGTAGGGAGGGTGATAGCTTTAAATGCAAGCAATATGGCTTTATAAGCAGATGTTTTCTGTGAGCGTAAATAGAAGCTTCCTTTGTTTTTGTGTTTAATGACCCATATTATAAGTTACAGCAGGTTACAGTACCTTGCCAATTTGACTGTTCTTGAAATAATTAAAACATGTGGGACCTAGTTAGTATTTGAATGGGATGCCATCAGGAAGTTCCCAAGTTTTAGGCTAGGCAGGGAAGTCAAAAATATGTTCCAGAAAAAGGTAGTGGCAAAGCTATTTTGGTATGGTTGACAAGATAGCCCCATGGCCATCATGTTTTTGTAATCACCAGAAATGAGCTCAAATAGAAGATTTCTCCTTTAATGTATTATAATGGAATCATAGTTCCTACTTTCTAGAACGATGGGTAGGCGAAGCAAAGAACAGTAACCAATGTTCAGGAGTTTGTTAACACACTTTTTCTCAAGTAATGCTCCATACAAAAACATGCCTCTCTTAGATGGGAACCTGAACAAAACTGTGCCAAATGGGTTGGTTGTAGCTTAGGCTCTCTTTTAGATCAAAGGCATCTGGAGATGGGAAGAAACCTCATTGTAATCAATTTTATACACAGGTAGTCCTCAACTTATGAACATAATGGAGACTGCCCATTAGTCATAAGGCACAGATGGTTGTGAAGCAGATCTTCTATATGACTGATCCAATTTTATGATCTTTTTCATGGCAGTTGTTAAGTGAACATTATAGTCATTGATCAGTATGACTGGTTTTGCTGAAAGCCAGAAGTAAATGCTGGTTTTCAGCAAAACATCATAAAATGCAGTCATATAATCACGGGATACTGCAGCCATAAATATGGGTCTGTTTCTGAGTACCCAAAATGTGGTCATTTGAAATATACAGCCATCAGTTTGGTTCAAGGAAAGCAGCAACCTGCATTGCTTCAACCAAATGTCAAATAAGATTTCTCTAATTTAAGGGCAATAGGGAAGCTGTGTTTCTTACGCTATCAGTCTGTTTTTATTGGTGGATTAATTAATGAAAATGAAAAAAATCTTGCTGATTTATTATAAATCACCTGGAGAGTCATCAGTAGAGCCACATATAAAATCTGTCAAATTCCTTATTGGTGACTGCTATGATACTGCCTTTTGCCGTGTGTGTGTGTGTGTGTGTGTGTGTGTGTGTGTGTGTGTGTGTAAAAGTGTTAAGCTAGTACAGCTTAATGATTTGCTTTCATTATTGAGTGGCACCTTTGTTAAGGAGACAGAAGATAATTTATGCTTAAGAATGACAAACTAGGACATTTATTTAGAATATGAAAGGAGCAAGGCTAGGATCTAAAATTTCAGAATCCCTTTTTAGTAATTTCATGGAGACACAAGAGGCTTGGATTTTTTTTTTTTTTTTTTTGCAGAAAGACACCCCAAGCTTAAAAAAAATGTTTGCTGTGGGTTCCATCATGGTCACATCCAGACTCCAATGCAGTTTATCTAAAGGTATTTAATCACCAATCAGCTTTTTACTGCAATGTTCTAAAGTGAAGCTTCTGAGTTGAAACAGTATTTTAGAGATTAGTATCAAAATGTCAGACAGCAATATTAATCATCCAGATGTGTTCCAAGAGAGCAGGTACTTGGCAGGACAAATGAAATCCTTTTCTTTTCTGCTAGACTAGAGCATTCATAGGGTGACGGTCTCTCTCCCTCTACCCGTTTCCTCCTTTGGAAGACGATAAATCACAGGCTTTGTCAGCGAGTCATGAGAGGGGCTGCTGTTTGTTAGAATCTGTCCAGCCAAATATCAGAGTTGCATGGATTGGAAGTTAGAGCTCCAGAGATTCTTTTAGAAAGGAGAATTAAAAAAAAACACATGATGAGCTCCATTTCTTTAGCCCCTCCATATTCTCAAACAGTTTGCTATGAAATCACAGAACCAAAAACAGGAGAGAAAGGGGGTGGGGGGAGAGGAAAATGTGGGTGGTTCAGTTTGGAATATTTTGTACAAACACACGTGGATGTGCATCCTTGCACAAGATCATTGGCAATCTTTTTTAAGCCTGTGCAGGTTTTGTCCCCAAGTCACTGGCATGTTGAGTGCCGGCAGTCACAAATGCTGCTCACCTTCTAGCCAAATTCTTTCTTTTTATAACCCCCCTCTTCTTTTTTATCAAGAAGCTGGCACATGTCCAAAACTATCACTAGGCTAGGGATACACATGATTTCCATTTTCTAAGAATGCTTGTGGAACATGGAGGCTATGCTTGCATCTTCACTCCTCCATGCACTGATGATATTGTTGCACTAGATAATAAAACATCACCCAGAAGAAAAACAAGCCCAGAGAATACCAAGATTCCAGTAAGAAAATATTTTGAACAATTAAGTGGGGTGATGAACTGACATCTTGGTTTCTATGAGGGTCATAGAGACAAAGACGATCCAGCCTAAAGGAAAAACAGTTCTCAAGTTATCTACTACAGTACTTGAGAATGATCTCAACTTTGGGAACATTTACCTTGCTTTCAACTGAGACACCCTAGGATTTAAGCTTAGGATGTCTTTGTTTGCTGGATCTCTGGATGTGCTGTATCTTTGTTATTCTACAACACCCTTGATGTACAAAGTGTACAACTTGTAGTGACCAATCTATCTGTGAATTGATGTTGATGAACACAAATTCATGTCTTCACCACTTGCAAATTCACTTCTTCATTTCTAGCAAATGCACTCTAAATTAGGATTGCTTTTAAAACACCAGAAAACAGAGTTCTAGTAGCTGAAATAAAAGCTGTCTGAAAACACTCTAAAAATTAGGTAACTTATAAGCTTGGTGTAGTAGCCTTCTTTCATTATAGCATCTGCAAGATGTGCTTGGTATTATTAGCTCCTCATTTAATGTTCTATACGCAGTCTATTGTAGCACATTTGCATTGCAAAATCTGCCCAGAAATAAACTCATTGAATTCAATGGTATGCAATTTTAGATAAGTCTGTAAGGGTTGCAGTCTAAATCTTTCTGTCTCTCTTTTGCTAAACCAGGACAGCAAAAAGAAAAAATGTCCTTTCAGAATGGATCTGTGAAATTCTTAGATTATTTGCAATAGATTTACCAAGTCTCCTCTCCCTTATTTTTCCTTTAGGTGAATTAATCTTAGATCCTCAAATTCCTTGTTCATGATTCCACATTTTTCAATCTGCAACACAATAGGAGACCAAAAGTGTGTATATGTGTGTGCCTACAATTGCCTATATAAATCAATACCGGAAACTCTGATAAATTGGCGTTATGGGACAACTGACACATTAAACATTTTTTTTTGTACTGACAGATGGAGGACAGGAGGTATGCATGTTAAGGGCCCAGCAGAGATTGGGCTGATGTGACTTGACTCCATTGTGTAACGCCTATGTTCAAGTCTCAAAGGGGGCAGCCCGAGACAATGATTCCGAAGTAACTATTCCGAAGTTATTGTTTCAATAGGAGTGAGGGAAATAGCCTCAACCACCGGCATCGACCTCCAGTTTCACCCCGCCCCGGAAAAGGGCGGGTTTTTGCATCTGAGGCGGCTCTCTCCAAGCCATGCCACGCCGCCCAACTTTTCTTATCTCGGGTACCAGACTTCGCGGCTCATTGCTCTAGCCATCTCCTAGCCCCCTGCAGTCAACTCCAGGGAAGCATCGGAGGACTTGAAGCTTCCCTTTCCAAGAGCTTTATTGTTTGTTCGGGAGCCAAGGGCGACATCATTATTCATATTCATGGGATATTAATTGCTACTGAGAAAGAAGAAGGAGCCAGAAAGCAGCAAGGCAAGCGGGGCGGGGCGAGAAAGACAGAGAGAAAGAGAGAGAACGAAGCGAAGCGAAGCCGATATCTCTTCTGTCTCCCGGCGCAAAGGGCACGCTAATGCTTTGCTAGGGCATCCCTTTTTCCACGCCCCGTGGTTCACGGCGAGGAGACCACCGTGAACGCGGGCGGCTGTGCAAGCCTGCGAAAGAGCGGAAGGGAGTCCCCTGGTGGCAGGGCACTGCACTGCAGAGCGCCTCGGGAGGACTCTGATTCGCCGCCAGTTTCAGGCTATAGAGGCTGGGATGCAGCTTAAAGTCTCATAGCTTTCTTTCCCACTTCCTTTTTCCAGCTGAAATGATTCGGACAGCGCTCTGGGGCTCTGCCACACAGCCGCTTGTATTGCATTGCTTAGCTTCCCTCCCCTTCTCCCTTCCACTTCTCCTCCCCCTTTCTTCTTTTTCTCTCCCTTCCCCCCTAAAGAGATGATCAGCCAAGGTCTTTGCAGATAGATTTTATCGAAACTTAAAGGGAAGCCATCGCCGGGCACTTGCTGGCCAATAAGTCATTTTTAATAGAGACAAATCACTCGGAACGCCCAGGAGGCAATAGCGGTGGCTACTGCTGGTGCCGCTGGCTGCTGCAAAAAGACGCGGTCGGTCGGGACAGCCTCAGGTCTCCTTCCTCTTGCAAGTTTCCTGCCATCGTGACGTCCCTGGGGCGCTTCCCTTCCGAAACCGGCGGCACCTGTTTCCACGGGACCTCTGTTCATATCATGGAACAACCGCGCCGAGGGGACCCTGTCCGAGCACCCGAGCCCGCGTAGCTGGCTTTGATTGCTGTGCTGGTTTCTTTTCCTATGGACTATTACCAGAGATCGACACCTGCGTTCGGACCCCGCATGCAGTAGGTGGACGTTTTCCTTTTCCCCACGAGCCTTCGGGGGGAAAGAAGGGGCGACTCGAACAGCGGGCAGATTTGGCGACCAGCGATGAGGCAAAGAGGGTCAGGACAAGCTAGAGACAGAAGAGAGGCTTCGAAGCACCGAAAAGGGAGGGTGGGGGTAGGTGGGTTGGAGGATCTGTGGGAGAAAGCGAGGTGTGTGTGCGCGCGCGCACGAGCTTCTTTGGACGCCTCTTAGGTTCAAGCCACTGTCTCGAAACCTTTGCCTGGAACTTGAGCTTGGTCTCGGCCATGATCCGGGAGCCCAGGTTAATCGATTGGCTCCTCTCAGCCTCCCCCGTCGCTCCCCTGATCCCCCCCCCCCATTTCCCGCGCCCTCCTGGCCGAGCGCGCAGCTTTACTCCTGCCCTACGCGAAGAGTCGGGGTGGCGGCGAAAGATCTGGTGGATGACCTCTCTTCCCACCCTCCTAGACAGCAAGAGCGCTGAACATTGGGGGAAAAACCACCCCAGCTCTTATTAAGCCTCTCGCTCTGGAGTCAGCCCGCAACTAGTTAATTTCGCCCAAAGAAAGCTCTTCTCCTAGCGCTCTTGCCAGATGGACTAATTCTCTTTGAGGCATCCCCTTCTTCCCCCTCGCCGGCTGGGTGTCCCTCCCCCTCCCTTTCCACTCAACTCGGCAGCTAACCTTGTCTCGTGGTCATGGAGTTTATCCTTTCATTTTTGCCTAGGCTGAAGCGAGCTGTCCTGGCTCTTTAAAGTAGATGCCGGGTGGATCTATGGTTCTGGCGAAACAGAGAGGGAGCCCGAGCAGCGCGAAGGAAGTTTGAGCCGCGATGATGCAGCCCACATACTGGTACGCGGTGCTTCTGCTGCAACCTGTGCTGTACCTGGTAAGTTTCTGCGCCTCTTTCCCCCCTCCCTCTGCTCGTCTCCCAGCCGGGGTTGCCGGCGGGATATCAGCAGGGGAGGCCTCGATCCTGGGGGAGACGTCCTACACTCTAGACAAAGTTCTTGGATCCCCGAGTGCCCCCATCAATCAGGGACGTGCCCTGAAGCAGAGGGGAGAATTTGGCCCCGGCAGCTTCAAAGGTCTAAGCTTTAGGTTGAGGAGGGGGAAGTCGCTCTTGGGGAGTTTTCACTTGGAGGGGAGCTGTTTGTCACACAACGGATATTGGGCAAGGGATATTGCAATCTTATAGACCAGGGGTTGTTTTTGTGTGGGGAATTCAGAATGTGAAGGTAGGAATCCTGCAAAGCGATTCTTGGAAGGATTTTGCCAGTTAGCGGTGGTGTTTCGGACTCATGTTCAGTAAAACTTTTTCCTCCTCACTTCTTTTAGTTGAGCATTGAACATTCTCTTCGTTCACACATAAGAAGGGGGACAAAATCATGGGGCGCTTAGGAAACACATGGGGTGGAGTTCCAAGGCCATTCTGATGCGTCCGCTGTCACCCTGATTCCTCCTTCCACCCGACCCCTCCCTCCGGCGCACCGTCCGAAACTCTCTTCCCGATCCGGTGCCTTCCTAATGACCTTCCATCTCTCTCAAACAATTGGCCATTCGCCTCGTTAGTTGGGAATGATGGGAGCAGTAGGCTCCCTGCCCAAGCTGCGGATAGTGGGAGTTGTCGTTTGACAATTCTATAGGCGGGCGTTTTCAGAATTGGAACCTAATATACGCACCAGGAACTAGGGATGGGAAGATAATATTTGGCAGAATGCTTCTCGGTGTGATTATTGGAAGTCAGCATCCTTGTCTCCATGCCCCACCCTTCAGGGTTTAGAATGGTTTTCCGGACCAAGGAAAAAAGTCTTCGTTGTTACTCCGAAAAGTCCTTCCAGTCATTTTCCACTAGCGGGAATCTTGCGCGTGGGAAGTCCTGTTGGTTATCCTTCTTCCGCCCACCACAGAATAAACTCTACTCATACGAACCATTCCGCTTTGAGCTCACCGAGCATCCTCCCTTAGTTTACTCGGAAAGTGCTCGGGAATAACTCCCCTTTAAGATTATCGGGGACATAGAGGTTGCAGCTGCTTCTCTGCATGGGTTGAACGATCACCATCGCCGGAGCACTCCATTCGGTTTCTTTCGGACGCCACCGGTTTACAGATCGGATAAAAGATAGTACGAGGATTAGAAAACAGAGGACACGAGCTGAAAAGACTTGAGTGTAATTTGAACCCAACAAGCAGAAACCTAATGAGCTTCTTTAGGGTCTTCCGGGATAACATTGTCTTCAGAAGCCTTTTTTCTCCGCTGACTGTAATTGCAGGCTTTGGGCGCTTGAGGGCGCTGTGCCCCAATTTCAGCCATCTCGGGGTAAACAGGTGAACACGGGGGCAACCCCTCCTGTTGGAAATCATCGCTCTTGGATGCTATCCACCTGCTCGTGTAACCTTCGCTCCCTCTCCCTCCCAAAGAAGGATCGTGTGCCAGTTTAGAAGTAAAAAAATAAAAAATCTTGGAACGCGTGTTTGTCTTTCCTTTTAATAGAAGACCAACATGCGTATATTCTCTATGAGGTGGACAGGTATGGATCCAAAAGGAATGTGAGAACTGGCTGGAGGTTGGACACTCCGCCAACATTCTCAGAGTGGCAAGACTCACACTAGTGACATCACATAGGGCAATGATTCTGCAAGGCTTCATAGACTACCGACACCTGAAAGGGTCATTTATCCTTTGCATTTTTCCCTTTTAATTATTTTTGGGCGGGGTGGAGGGGGGATTTTATAGCGCCATCCCTATTTCTTCTGATTGTTGTAAAACGGTGTTAAGAAAACTACAGCACATGTAACTAGGGTCGATATTCCTAAACTGCGTGATTTTCTCCACTTTCGCCCGTCGTGTTGTTTGCTAGAACTTAAAATAAGTCCTTGTTCTAAATGTGCGGCACGCTGGAAGCAAGCGCGTCAGTTCTTTAATAGGAAACTGGGAGCATTTGAAATGCATTCCGTACGCAAATTAGGCTGATTCAATTACTGTTTAGTTACCAATTTCATTACCTGAGTGCCTTCACTTCCTATTCCCCTCCCAGCTGTGGAAACGGGAGGGGAAGGGGGAAAAAGAGACATTCCTGAAAACAATGCAAGATTTAACCGAATTTGAAAATAAAGCAACGCTTCAACCCTTTCTCGACTTGGCCCAGAGTTTTTCCTCAGCCCAACTTTATGGTTCGTGTCCAAGTCTCCCGTTCTTCTGATCGTGCTCCAGTTCTTAGAGTTTCCCGAGGCCTTTCTGCAATCAGGTCGGGTGACAGCACTGAGCTTTTCAAGCCTTAATTAAACTCGACTAAAGCATTTAATCGGTGGCGCGAACCAGTAAGGGGTAACGTGTTGTTGCCGGCCGCCTCTTCCTCCTTGAAGGCCGAATTGTACAGAATGGGCCGGAGTGAAGCAATGTGGAGGGAGGCTTGGAGAAAAATAAAATTCGCTTTCATTCTGAGTTCCGCCGGCAGTGAAAATCGATCGAGGTGTAGAAAATGAAAGGGAAGATGGATCCCACCAGTTCCGAGGAGCGTCTGCTCCCGGCCCGCAGCAAGGAAAGCCACGGTCCTGTTTGGCTGTTCAAGCGCAAAGCTCAGTTAGAAGCTCGGCTGGACCAAGTTCTGTCCTTTCTCAGTCGGTCGGGCTCCGTTTTTGATACAGCCGATCTCCGCCCGCGCCTGTCCGAAAAGGTGAGAGGCTGTATCCACCCAACCAACGTAACCTTAGCTACAAGCCGACTGAATTGCTGGCTAAAGTTACTGCCTCTCCCAAGACCAGGAGCTGTTAGGACAGCGGGTGCTTTTCTGGCCTGAAAGCTCTGGGTTGAAGCCAAGAATGGCTTTCGGGTGTTTCTGGCTCTCGAAGGAATTCGGGGCATAACCTTAACAAGTTTTCCTTCTGCTTCCCTCTCCCCTTTCCTTTTGGCTTAGTCCTCGGGAATTTCAGCGTTGGCTTCTTCCGGATCTCTGGGATCCCTTCTTTATTTGCACCGGGGAGCGATGCGTTAGAAGAATCCCTGGATGGTGCAGAATAACCATTTCCCCAGGAAACTTTCGATAAAAGAAGAACAATCTTCCGTTCGCGGGCGAATCGCCACCCATATTTAAAATGTGCCCAATGAATAATAGATTCCCCAGGCTCACTGTAGATGAGCCGATACATACCATTCCCTTTAACGTTTCATGTGTATATGTGTGTGGGGTGTTGTTGTTGTTGTTGTTAGACACGAATTGTTACAGGAGTTGGAATCATTCCTAACCTGAAACTTGAATCTGATATTACTTCTGGAGCGTTTTCATCAGGCTTCCAAGTGTGCAGATTACATTTGTGTGTTATATATGACATTGGGACAAACAGATACAGGACACTGTGAAATAAGACAATATAAAGTTCTGATAGGCAAATCATTTAATATATAAAATCATACATTACTTTTATAAGCAAGTGTACAGTACAGATAGTATGTCTGTCTGTCTGTCTATCTCTTTCTTTCTTTCTTTCTTTCTTTCTTCTCCATTTACACAGTAAAGGCAAGAATAGTTATGTAAATACGTGCACACAGATATTGACACATTAAACGTGTTACAATGTGTGCACCTTTATCAGACAACCAGAAATCTCCCCATCCACATATATATGTTATATTAAAAAAAAGTTTGTAAGAAAAGTTTTTTTGGGGGGGCGGTATCTGGAATGTGTGGTAACCAGATAGAATTCACCACCAGACTTGAACCGAGGCTCATTGTCTCAGAGACGAATGTCGTTGATTTCAATAGGATTCACTGCGTTCAAACCTAGCCTGTGCGCCTCCGAAGGAGGCGGGGAAGAGGCAAGTCAGAAGTACAAATCGTAACTTGCAGACGAGTCTCTCCCCTCCGATCCTGATTTAAAGTCCTCCCCCCCCCCCCCTGGAGTCGTGGGGTGCCTTCAACTTCGGCGCTGATCACAGTCAAAATTTCATTGCGCAGATTACGCCACTACGGGGAGTCGGCAACCTCCGGCCCTACTGTATAAATGCTTCGCGTTCTGCTCGTAGGGACGCACGCTCAAGTCGCCCAGCTTTCCCTTACCTGGCGCCTGCCAGGTTGGGGGGACCTCATCTCCCATCACCCAAGCGGGATGGTAATGGAAACAGTCGTCTAAAGAGGCTGGAGGGCGCCTGGTCGGAAAAGATTGGCGGTCTATCTGCAAGGCCGCGTCGAAATATTTGCCCAGTGATTGTGGAGGCTAATATTCCCTTGAAAAAGGTTGATAGATTTGTTTCGACCCGTGTCCTGCTTAATAGTGTGAAACCCCGAATCAAGTATTTTATTCTGATGAGACTTGTCCTTCTTTGCCTTCCTAGATTTATTTTAGGCACCTTTTCCTACATTTTCTGAACTCTAGATTGGAAACCTATGACTCTTTTAGCAGGACGCGGAGTTGGTGTGGGTGAGTACGGTCTAAGAGTGTGTTAAGTAATGACACTGTCCCCTCTACCTCGCACAATGTTATGGGCTAAATTACTTCGCAGCTTAGCAATTAAGCAGACATGTTTGCTGTTTAAAATCCTAAATTTTCGCCCGTATCCTGATTGGGCAGTACATCAGATAAGGGGACTTTGCTGTCGATAAGGGGACTAACATTTGGAGATTTAAGTCCCAGGTTTACTTGGCAGCCAACTTCATGGTCTTCAGTGGAATGTGTGTAAAGCCGTAGAAGATCGAAGCTGTAATGTTAGAACGGCTGGTAATACTTTTGGCCGCTTTGCGTGGTTCACTTCGCCGACTTCGGTGCCAGCCATTTGACCCCATGAAGCTGGTGACTCGTAATTATGACATGTCTTGATTTTTTTTTTTTTAAAAAATCGGAATTGCAACCAGGAGCGGGCCAAAAACCGTGTCTGAAACCCGAACACTTTTCCCGAAAAAGCTTAGTTAGGTTAGGGAAATTGTATATACTTTATTTCAAGGGTAAGAGTTTGAAATAGTGCCACGAAAGTGCTCCACTGACGCTGGTCGAAAATCCCAACAACTTTTGCTAAGTATATACATTTTAAAAAGGCCCTGAATATAAAGTTGTCCCGATTCTGATCTCCACCCTGGCATTAATATTGCCTTGTTAGCTTCGTCGAGGGAAAGCCGTTCTTTCAAATTAAGGATCCCGCACTACTCGGGTAGCGGCTGGGCTGACAATAACCCGAGGCCAATTACTTAAGGGAGGGGGCGTGACCACACCTTCCTATCTGCCCTTCTAAGATTACACCGCCCAAGAGGCCACTTGGCTTCATCCGCGGAAAGGGTTTGCGGGGTGTTTCGAGGCTTCTTCCCCGCTCTGCACACCTTGAGGGCTGTCCGCACTGGCGATTTCCATCACCATGGAAATACATCACTAAATGCGGATAGGTGAGGACAATCCCTGGTGTGGATAGCCTGCTAGTGTAACCAAAGAAGGCCTGTAGGCCTTGGGTGCCATTGCTTGTAGACAGGTGCCTATGATTAGGCAAGGAAGAACTGTAGGGTAAAAGGCTTGTGACCCATGGTGTGTGTGTGTGTGTGTGTGTGTGTGAAAGAGAGAGAGAGAGAGAGAGAGAGAGAGAGAGAGAGAGAGAGAGAGAGAGAGAGAGAGAGAGAGAGGGAGAGAGGGAGGGAGGGAGGCTTTTTTTGGCGCGGCTGCAGATTCTAGAGCAGCTTATATATGTTTTTAGTCAATCCTCCCCCTTCCATGATTTTGGTGTCATTCTTTTCTTCTTCTCAGAATTAAAGGGCAGAATTATAACCCCTCCTCCCCACGCCCCAAGTCAGCTAAGCATTTTCCGCAGGCTGCAAGGAAATTATTACCAACTGGGCCCTATTGTCCTCCACTAACCATTCCTCCCAAGGCTTTTTCAAAGATTGTGTGAGAGTGGGTGGGTGAGTAGTGTGAGTGGGAGTGCTGAAAGCATTTGGCTATTATTTGACTGCCTTTCTCCCTCCCCTCCTTTCTTTGAAGCGATTTACTGTATTTTTGTAGATATCCAGAGAAAGAGCAAAACAGCTGGCCGCGCACCCGCGGTCGTCACAATTGATTTTGTTTGTTTGTTTGTTTGTTTGGAAGGATAAATAAACAAAGGAGCCCCTAGTTGAATTTTTCTGCCTGTAGAAAAATGGTTGTCCATAATAAGGCTGCGTAGGATTTGAAGGGCGTTGCGACAAGAGACCTATGAAATAACAGTAAGTGTCTACTGCTAGCTATGTTCTGGGTAGAAGTATGGGTCACACGCATCCACACACGTATAGTGATTATGACTAAGAAAGAAATTATTAGGAGGAGCACAGCATGCCTTACAGAATACTCTTTGCGCTTCTGTGCAGTCCACTTAGTGCAGGCTCCTCGTGTACCCAATATCATGCTTTTTATCCCAAATAATGCATGCACATTATCTGGAGAACTCGCTGGCACTACATAACCGTATCATTAAAGAGCATCGCTCGTTCTCTTGGTGGGTCCACTCTGCTGATGAATCCTTTCCTGACATTCCATTGCTTTTATCCTTCTAATCCCAAGTACGTTTTCCTAGGATCACCCCCCCCCCCGAAATCCAGTGCGGCTTCCTTCGGAGGAGCTGAATAAGATGACCCGGTTAGCTTAGGCCGACCTTCCGGTTCGGTTCATTAGCGCCTTGTTTCTTAGCTGGCTAATGCCGTTTTGTAGCCTTCAGGGAATCAAGTGGGATACCTACGCGCGTTAGCAACTTTCCTCTGCTGCACTTCTGCAAGCATTGGAGTTCAAAGAACTGCACTGATCCCGTCCAGGACCCAGAGAGTTCAAGGAAGCGTTCTTCCTAAGGTAAAGCTCCGCAGGGACAGAAACCTAAACCTTACTAAAAACACAACTAGCGGTGCCCAGGTCAGTTCAGACGGGATCTACTACAAATTCTGCTCCTTTTCTGCTCGCTCGCTCGCTTATACTTTTTCTATTTGGGGGGCCCTCTTGATGCTTCCTCTCTTTCTCTTTAATATCAGGAGGAGAGGGTGGGGAACAGATTAGCACAAAGGCATTTAAGTGAAAAGGGAGTGGGCATTTTCCCCATTGCTGCGTTTAGCTTGCTAATTGAACTCCCGCTTCCTTCGGTCTTAATAGCTTGTTTTAAATGTTGGAGTCGCGCGCGCGCGCGTGTGTGTGTGTTTCTCCATTTACACAGAGGCAACATTCCCATCTGGCGATTCTGGCAAATATTGTTGATTATACTCATAATATTATAATAGTAATGTTATTAACGCAAAATCGCCAGTAGAACAGCGATGGGGAAGAGGAGAGGGGGGGGGGGACAGGTTATTATCTCTCTCTTATCCCTCTTGCTCCCTTGTTGGGAAGCGCCCGTTTCTCGAGGGAATCCAAGTCTTGATTCCCCCAGAATTGTTTTTCCGGTCTTACTCTCTGTGCTGCGATTGGGGCGAATGACGCCCGGTGATTTCCCTTCTAGTTTAACTCAGCCCAGGTTCGCCTAACTTAGCATTTAAAGCACCCCCTCGGGTGCTTGGTAAATAGGAGCTTTTAGCTATATTTTATCCTATAGACTGACAATTTGACGACTCTGCTTGACGGATTTCTACTTCTCTCCCTCCTCCCAGTCTTCGCTCCCCTCCAACCTCCCCCCCCCACTAAATCTTGGCAAGCACTTTATCAAGGATAAAAAGGTTCTGCTGTAAGGATGTCACTCAATTTATGGTGAAAGTCGAACGAGTTACTTTTAATGAAAGTGCCTTGACGATGAATATTGCCAGCCATTTCCTGAACAGGCTCTCTCGGACGGAAGGAAAGGAGGACATGCCAGTTCTTCTCCCTGAAAAATATATCACCCTCCAAACTCATTTACCAGCGAAGCCGACCCCGACCTTTCCGAAAACTGTTGACGGGACTGTGGAGCAGGTCGGCGCAGGTCGGCCTTATTGCAAGCGGAGTAGCGCGGCAGACCGATTTCTGCCGGAGGTGCAGCCGAGGCTAAACTAAAATGATGTATGATTGAGTGAACTCAGTCGACAGTGCCCCATTCAGCTATGCGATTAAGCAAACCGCGGCTTGGTATGATCTGTAATCCCCGCCTCTGCCTTTTTATGCCCTAATCTTGCTTATCCACTTCAGATGCAACTCCTTTATGGTCACTAACGGTAACAGGACTCCAAAATCTAGGGAAGTGAAAGAGGTGCCCACAGCAGAACAGAGGTGTCTCCAGATACACAGTTATGCTGGCCTCCAAGTTCAGCAAAGTTTAGGAGGGGCTGATGTATGGGACAGCTGATCTTTACACACACACACACACACACACACACACACACACACACACACACAGCAGACAGCAGACAGACAGAGAGACAGACACAGACAGACAGAGACAGACATAGAAAGACAGACAGAGAGAGACAGAGACAAGAGACAGAGACAGAGACACACAGAGAGACAGATTTATTTGCATAAGTATATTATATAGAACAATTATTGTTATGTATATTGTTCTCTATCACATACCATGTTTCTGGATTGCATGCATAGCATAAATCTATTTAGGATGAAGATGATCTCTGAAAGTTTATTTCTCTGAGGCCTATAATGTTCTTTTCTTACTATAAATCTTCAAGTTTGTTTTAACTTTTTGGAATAATGAATTAATTGAAATATAGTCTAAAGCACACTTCTCCAACAAGGAATCCTCCAAGAATTGGCTGGGAGATTAATTGGATTTGAAATCCAACACTTCCAATTAGGATATTTCGTAGAAAGTGGTGTCCATTGGGTGAAGTAAGTGTCTTTAATGCAAGCATGTTTAAGGTCACAAACTCTAATCACATGAAAACTTTAGTTTCAAATAAAAGTAGCCAGAATTGTTGTGGGGACTTTTCCTGAATTTTCTGAAATTTGTTTGTCAATATACTGGATCACTTTAATGGTTTTATCATTGGTCATACGGGATTAATGGGTCTAGGTGAAAAAGGATTCTATCTGATATCAAATACCACCCAATACCACACTAGGGCAGGGCACAGGCCAGTTATATGAACCAATGCCATATCTAAATTTATCATTTGGAATAAATTTTAATAGATTCACAGGATTTATCTGAGAAGCATAATCATAAAATAATTTAGTTGGCAGCAAATGAATTTAAAAAAGAGAAAAACAAATAAGTTTATCTCTATCTCAAAGCAAATCCCATTGACATTCATTAATTGAAGCTGTATTCGAATATTCACTACACACTCCCCAATTGATTATTGTACTGGTCCCAGTTACTCATGAATAAAAATAAAATAAAAATAAAGCAAACAATGCATATGTGTTTAATGTGTGTATTGCTGCCTTACTTTTTAGGGCAAAACCTTAGTGGAGAATAATACAATGCTCTTTCTCTTTTCAATATTATTTTTATTTTGTTTATTTTATTTTTTTAAAACCCATCTATATTACTTTATAAGTAAACGCAAGGCAATAAATACATAATACTACTCCCATTTCCCAAAGAGCCGAGGTGGCGCAGTGGTTAGGGTGAAGTACTGCAGGCCACTTCAGCTGACTGTTATCTGCAGTTCAGCGGTTGTAATCTCACCGGCTCAAGGTTGACTCAGCCTTCCATCCTTCCGAGGTGGGTGAAATGAGGACCCAGACTGTGGGGGCGATATGCTGACTCTGTAAACCGCTTAGAGAGGGCTGAAAGCCCTATGAAGCGGTATATAAATCTAACTGCTATTGCTACTATTGCTATTTCCCCCACAAAACAACTGTATGATCTAGTTGGGCTAAGATTGGCTCAAAATCACCCAGCACCTTTCATGCTTAAAATGAGACTGGAACTCACAGTCTTCTGGTTTCTAGGCCAGAACCTTAATTACCATACAAAACTGTTTGTTTTATGTTGCTTCTAATTTTCTGATTGTTTCAAAATTTTCTGTGAGACCAGAGTTCCTTTTGTCTACAAAGTGATCTTAATCAAACTTTTGGCCTGGATGTACTGAGGGTTGCTAGTAGCCAACATTGTCTTCTTCCTGTAGTTTCTGTCAATCCATTTACCCATTTAAAAGCAGCAAAAATAATTAAAGTACAAACCAACTAGTCTCTTGTTAACCACGGGGTGGAGTTCAGATTGCGAAACCACAGATGTTGTCTAGGATGGAATCTGGCAGTCAATGAATTATACTTACACAGAATAGCAAATGGTTCATTCTTATTGTAAAGATATCATCTACTTTTTGGCAGGCTTACTTTGAGCTTCTCTGCCTTTACCTAACATAATTGGAAATGGGAAGAGCCCTTATTACAGTTTAAAACTTATTATTTATTTTTTCATTCAGTTGTTTGGTGCTTCTAGATACTGTTTGACCTACAATAGTTTGATTGTAGGTACTTCTTGACCTACAGTAGTTTAATTAGTGACCATTCAAAGTTACGACAGCACTGGAAAAAGTGATTTATGGCTGCTTTTCACAGTTACAATCATTGCAGCATCTTCATGGTCACATGATCAAAATTCAGATGCATGGCAACTGACTCATATTTATGACGGTTGCACTGTCCTATCACCTTTTAAGACCTTCTGATAAGCAAAGTCCATGGGGAAGCCGCATTCACTTAACAACCATGTTACTAACTTAACAACTGCAGTGATTCACTCAACAACCATGGCAAGAAAAGTCATAAAATAGGACAAAAGTCACGTAACAAGTGTCTTGCTTAGCAACAGAAATTTTGGGCAGAAAGTTGTGGACCACCTGTGATTGTTCATAAAATTAACACCAGATATAAAAATAATGTAACATAATCTGATTTTTAAAAACCCGAAAGCCTAAAATGGAGCTTGGAATTCAGGATGAATACTTACACTCCCTTCATGGTGGATTCTAATTTTAAAGATCACCGAACAACTATCTGCAGCCTTGAAGTTTCAGATTCATCTCACTAAAAACTTTTAGATTTCTAGGTAGTGTTCTCCTTAGAGTTAAAGTAATACCCATCTTCATTTATTATATAATTATTTGATTACATCCCACTTTTTTTATTCCAGAAGTGGATATAATTAATATTCCTTCTTTCTCCTATTTTTTCAACAACAACCATGTGAGGTGAATTGAGTTGTGAGATAATGTCTGGTTCAGTTACTCAACTGACTTTTCTGCCTAAGATGGGACTAGAACTCATGGTCTCCTAGTTTATTATATGAATTCAAATATAGACTTCAACAATATATCTCTGGAAAACTTTTCAATAAACCACTGAAGATATTCTACTTACACTGTGAACCTTTATATACACCCTCTTGTTTTGTTGTGTTGCCATATAGAGTAAATGTTTCAGCCAGAATCTCCATCTTTTATGAGTAGACTGGGTGAATATATTTACATGAGAAGGTATTTACTTTACCTGACACTTCAAATATGTATTAAGTATCTAATTTACTGATATATAAACGTTCATATTATTCAATTCCAAGGCTTTGTTGGGTCTTATATGCACTTAGAATTATTGAAGAAATTAGTAAGCCTTAAGCTAGATCATGTATGCCTTTATGCATGTGAATCACCAACACTGTATCAGAGCCATCTCTTTCCTGTATATCTGTTTAGCCAATCAGGACTATTTGATCAGTTATCAATATTTTTTATCAGAATATTTTATCAATATTTTGTCCTCTTCCCCAAGGGTAAGAAGCTTTTTTAAAAAAGAGAGGGAATCTTCTTATCCTTGGAAAAGGAGGAAAAACCTACCATATTTTTTGGAGTAGAAGACGTACTGGAGTATAAGATGCACCAGAGTATAAGACACACCAAGGTTTTGAAGAGGCGAATTAAAAAAAGTAGGTAGGTAGATAGAGGGATAGAGAGGGAGAGAAAGAGAGAGAAATACAGCAGGTAGGTAGGGAGAGAGAGAGTAGTTAGATAGCTAGATAAAGGCATAGAGAGGAGGGGGTGAAATAGAGAGAGATAGAGAAATAGAGAAATACAGTAGGTAGGTAGGGAGAGAGAGTGAGTAGGTAGGTAGGTAGATGTTTCTAGGTGTATTTATCCATGTGCTGGAGAAGGAAATCATTGACAATCTGCAGCACCTAAGACTTTGTTTCTGCTGGCACAGCACTTGATAAATGTAATTCTCATCAGTTAAAGAGCTTTCCAAAAGGAATTTTTTTTTTGCGCTCTGCAAACCTCTGAAAAATGGCCCGTTTTTTGCGAAAAAAGGTCCCCCCCTTTTAAAAAAGGCATGGAGGGCTTGCAGAGGGCTCACAAAAACAGGCCCATTTTTTGTCAAAATTTGCATGCATAGCCTTATAGAGGCTTATAGAGTGCTGCTGGGGGCTGGAGAGGCAAAAAATGCAGAAGTATAGGCGTCCTTTGCTCATTTCTGCCCTCCCCAGCCCCCAGGAACTCTCTGAAACCTCCATAAGGGTATACACGGACATTTCGGTGAAGGGGGCGGGGCTTTGGGAGGCAAAAAATGCTGTGTCCAGTGTATAAGATGCACCCAGATTTTCAGCCTCTTTTTTGAAGAAAAAAGGTGCGTCTTATACTACGAAAAACACGGTATATCCTATATATCCCTCACTTTTGTGGTTTTAGGGTTGCTTTAGTAATTTTTTTCTTTTTCATGCTTCTCTAAAGAGAGAAACTAAAGTAGTTTTTTTTTAACACGAACTGTTCCTAACTTGCTTTTCTCTCATCCCAATCTTATTGCACCTTATTTGCTTTTCTAAGGGACTGAGTAAGAATGCCTGTTGAGTGGTTATTTCAGTACCATGGACAACTACCACATTAATTTTCTTCTGTGAGATTCTGATACAATAGGAGAAAGTTTCCTCTTCTAAACATGGATAGAGTTTTAAGTGTCATATTCTCAAAGGATCACAAGTATGTTGCATTCAGCATCTATGCCTGTAGTAATGGCATTTTCTGATTCTAGTGCCGTGTACAAAAGGGTAGTTGAAAAGCAAGGCTCTAGAAGGCAATCTTTGTCTTTGGAAACAAAGACAACAAATAATTAAGATTGATGTCTCATTAACCATTGGTGGGTATTTTAAGTGAAACAACTGGAATAAAATGTCTATTTGAGAAACTTTTCTTTCAGGCTTCTTCCCTCTCCTTCCCCATATGTACATTTTAACAGTTCTTTTAGAATTTGTTTTTAAGACATTGGACAAAAGATAAAGAAATAGTCAAGGTAGACCAAGCCCCTTTAAAAACAGGTTCCACTAAACATTTGAATGTAAGCACCTTCATTTTCTAGGAGCTCATCTTCTTCTCCCCCCAAAAAGAAAAGAATTGCTGAAATTAAAAATATCAGTCAGAATTCATTTATTTCCCCCTTCTTTACCTAACTAATTAATTTGCATTAAACATGAATAGAAACTGAGAAATTGAATTGATTTTGGATGAAGTGCCCCATTAAAAGGATTAAACATGGAAGGAAAGGCTTTGGGGATACATAATTTTTAGAGTCTTTCCTTGAGTGGATTAAAACAAACAAACAAACAAACCAAATTGTAATAGATTGGAAAGATTAACTTGAAAGATTATTGACAATGAAATGGCTTCAGAAAGTTGAAGGCAGAAAACATTTAATGACCTTCACCAAAACACAGTTAATGAGGGAGTTTTCTATTGAGCCTTTCATTAAACCAGCAACTAATAACAATAATTAATTATTTAACCTTGGCCTTTACAAAAATAATGGCAACAAATCTCATTTGACTCAAAGCCAAACCTCAGGAATTATACCACAAGAAAGCTGTTATAATCAACTAGCCCTAGTGATGGAAATCAACACATTTAGGATGAGTGTTTGCCCAATTAACCTAAATATAAATGACTGTTTATGAGTTGGGTTGGGGAGGGGGGGCATTCCAACAAGCATATTTCCTTGCTAAGTAAAACATAATCACTGACTTTGCCTCTCAATCACATAAATCCACGCTTAATATTGACAGAGGTGTTCCCCAAGGGCTTTGCCCGTCAAGAAGTGGTTGTCAATAAAATACAAGAAAGTTTTAAGGGGTTGTGTAGCTGGAAGAATGATAGGGCCCATGCAATAAAGAATGGAAGGACTGTTTTGAATCAGTCTTATTCAAACTCCAATGAAGAATATGTATGGGATTGTGGACAGTAAAGAATAGAAGCTAAACCACTTAGAATGTTGTAAGCTCTTTGGAGATTGTGAAACAAAGCTACTTGGGTAAGAAAATGTCAAGAACTTAGCTATCCACCTGTGCACTTTGCTATTTGTGAAATGGATAGAAGACTGCCCTGAACTGAAGAGGTGTCTGAGATGCAGTTCAGTGCCTGGAAATTTAACAAACATTTTGAAAAGCAAAATAGTAGGGTTTTTTTACATCTTCCACAAGAAACGGAAAGTGGTCTATATCCTTGCAACAACCCTCATATAATCTAGGATATAATTGTTCGAGGTCACCCAGTGAATCCTAGCAACTGCCAAGTACATGGTTATCTTTTCTTAAGCTCATCTTTCCTGGTGATAAATGTTGTGTAATATTTTAGATGTACTGTATAATCATTTTTCTGAGGTTCCCAATTATTCATTTTCATACAGAATTAGCCCACAGCTAATTCTGAACCAAGAGGAAGACAGGATTTGACTCTGAGTCTTTCTATATTCCAGAACTTTGCTGTAAATTTCTCCAATCTTGCATTTTATATTTGTTCTTCATCATTTTCTAAAGAACATGCAATCCATGCTGAAGGTGATATGTGGTGTAAGCCAATAAATTTGTGACCACAAGATTGGAGAAGGTTGCTCTGCTTCACAGATTTTTCTTTTTTCTTTATTATTATATTTTGCCTTCTCTCCAGTGGTCTGTTTTGTTTTATTTTATCTTATCTTTATTTATCTTTATTTTATCAAGAATAACTTTGTGGTTAGACTGAAAGATAATTATTGGCCTCATGTCAACGTATGTTTCCATGGTTGAGGAAACCAAACCAAACCTATGTCGTCAAGTTGCTCTTCAAACTTATTTCCCCAAGTGATGGTAACTTTTACAATAGAAGTGAGCCATTCTAAATATTACCCAGCTACAACTCCTAACAACCTCAAACAGTTGGCATAATGGTGAATGATGCCTGGTGATAATCTAACAGATTGGGAAATCTATATATTCTTCTTTATATGATTCCTATTTTTTGTTTTGTTTGGGGTAGTCTGTCCTCATTTTTGGTCCAGTTTTGGTTGCTTGATGTAAAAAAGATGTTGAGACTCTAGAAAGAGTGCCGAGAAGAGCAACAAAGATGATTAGGAGACTGGAGGCTAAAACATATGAAGAACGGTTGCAGGAACTGGGTATATCTAGTCCTGATAAAAAAAAGGACTAGGGGTGACATGATAGCAGTGTTCCAATATCTCATGGGCTGCCACAAAGAAGAGGGAGTCAAGCTATTTTCCAAAGCACCTGGAGGTGGGACAAGAAGCAATGGATGGAAACTAATCAAGGAGAGAAGGAACCTAGAACTAAGTAGAAATTTCCTGACAGATAGAACAATTAATCAGTGGAACAACTTGCCTCTAGAGTTTCTGGATGCTCCAAAACTGGGAGTTTTTAAGAAGAGTTTGGATAACCATTTGTCTGAAGTAGTGTAAGTTTTCTTGCCTAAGCAGTGGGTTGGACTAGAAGACTTCCAAGGTCTCTTTCAACTCTGCTATTCTATTCTATTCTATTCTATTCTATTCTATTCTTTGGCTTTTTCCCACTTTTCCACTTTTGCTTTCTATAGTATCTTGTGCTGGCAGATTCCTTTTCACATGTAGATTGTATCGTTCATTGAGCAGGTCTGTCATTTAACAGGGGGAGCCTGTTCAGCCACTCCAGGTCCAGCTAGTTCCCCATTATATTCCTTATTAGTGGCTGCAGCAATAACAATGAAAAACACAGCAGCTGCTTTCAATCCACTGCCTTAGCTAGCAAATAGTCTCGCTTCCTTTTTTTAGACTGAATTAGAGGAAAAGATGATTGGAAAAGAAAATGTTGGTGTCTTGTCTCTTCTTTTCTTGATGAATTTTGAAAGCCATTATAATGCCTATACTTCTGCATTTTTTTTTGACTGATGTTTTTTAAAGCTCTCCATTTTAGGAGAGGGAATAACTTGGATTTTGGGAACATTTAGCAGCACATCCATTGCAGAAAAAGGATACCCAGGCTACATTGTCAATCACTGATTTCTGCAGGACAGTGGGAATTGTGCAGAGGATCAGTGGCTAAGATATAATCTGAAAGGAAGGCTTGTTTGGAAAAAAAAAACCTTCTACAGCTCCATGGTAAGAGAAAATCTTTAGTTATTGAATTCGTTTACAGTAGTAAAGTGAAACAATTATGGGGTTTTTTTCAGGATTTAGTTTTGACAGTGTGATAAGTCTATTGTCCTACATATGAAGTAGCAGCTTTAGGGATTTAATTTGATGCTTTGAGTCATTTTGTATTGATTTGATATTTCTTGTTATATTGATATTTCATGTAAGGACTTTTGAATACTTATTTAAAAGATAGTGTCAAAGCAACAGCTTTGAAAGGAAGGGAAGGCTCCCTCTCAGGAAAATTGTAGGCCTCTTCTCTACATTTTTTTCAACATAGACAAAAGAAGAGAAAAAAAAATAATCCAGCCATTTTACATGTGCTGTTTTGAAGGGGAACATGGCACCTTAGTAAGAAGAAGAAAATTGTATGCATTTGGATGATGAGACCTGCAGTATAGATGTAAATCTCTTCACTGAGTCTAAACAACATACTCTTTGCTAAGCAAGTTCTTTATACATACTGTATGTCGGGAGTTCCCAGAATTCCTAGCCAATATGGCCAAGGATTATAATATAGCTGCAGATTTAGTAACCCTATCCAGAGTTGTGGGGAATTGAAGATTTTGTTTAGTTCACATTATTGTCTTACAAAATCATGCCAGTATCTTTTCCCAGTTGCTGTGGGAACTACTGGAATGGCAAGATTTACACAGATTTCTCTTCATCCTCTACAGTTTCCAATTTCATTGTATTTAAGTACAATGACAATAAAGATTATACTTATACAGTATTGTCCTCCAAAGCTTGTTGCTTTGTTATGGTCTGCTGCCCGAGTAATTGTTTCTTGTTTTGTTTTCTACATTTTATTCACTTGCCTAAATAGCTAAACTACTCAATATTTATTGAGATTTTATAATTTGTCTATTGATAAGAGATGAGATATAGGAAGAAGAGAGGTTTTATTGAAATATTAGAGAAAGTTATGTTACTGTTTGCACCTGTCTGATGGGAGAGAGAAATAATTTCTTTGTGCATCTTTTTCTTATTTTTTTCACTTTTTCTCTGCACTTTTAGTTTTTTATATTCTTAGTCAGCATACTTTTTACCTTGTTTCCCTGAAAATAAGATCTCCCTGGATAATAATCCGAATCGGGCTTTTCAGCTCACAAGTTAAATAAGCTCTCCCCCAAAATATTGCAACATAGCAGCCGCCATGAGATGGCCACGCTCACCGTCTCCTGCATCTCAAAAATAATAAGACCTTCCTGAAAATAAGGCCAAGCACTTATTTCAGGGAAACACGGTATCTGTGTATTTGTAAATTTTAATTCAAATCATTATAAGAAATTATGGGCCATATATTTTGTTTACTGAAAAATAGAATCATAACAACATTAACTGAAATTAGACTTTTCAATGATAATATACCGATGTTTAGTAGGCACAGTGGCTCCAGGTGTGGAGTTTGTGTTTAGATCTAAATGAACAATGCTGGTGAATCCACAAAGATATAAACTCTGGAATTAAGATGCTAAACCAACACCTTTCTCAATATATGCTTACCAAGTTTTATGATTTGCTTTCAAAGATTCTGCTTTGTGTGTTTTTGCCAAGTGAAGTGAGCCAAGTGTGGTTATTAAGTATTCTTGATAATGGCATTTGAGTTTTGTTAGAATACTCCCTGGAGAAGTTAATCTGATGTCTTCTTGTGCTTTATGTATTTGATAAAAATATGGTTATTTTTCCAGACTTTTTACCTACTACCTGTGTTCCCACTATGTTAAAAGAATGACTTTTAGTTTCATTTTTCTTGTAGGTTTTTTTTAGTAAGATTTAGTAAGATATACTTTTATGCCTAGATTTTTATTGTTTGTTGTTTGAGTAATAGTTTCTTGGTTTTTTATTTTTGCATTTTATTGGTTTGCCTTATTTTCTAAACTGCCCACATATTTATTGATGGGCAATCAATAACAAGTCATGTCATTTGGGGAAACAGAAGATTGGATTAGATGAACTCTTGGCCTAAACCAGGAGCACAATTTTAATAATCTTATGCCAAATCTAATTGTTCAAGTAAACAAAAAGACTTTGAGGAAATAGACAAGCATTAGGAGCATGTTATCAAGCTTTGTGAAAATGGTTTCACAAAATGATCCATTGATGATATTTAGTTTCTTCTTGTACAATATTGATAATTCCATTAAAAATTCTTATATATAAATACGGTCCAACTTGGAAGGTCAAGTAACTAAAGTTCTAAAAAAAGATTGTTACCTAAATGGCTTGATTTTCAAAGTTTAATAAGCTGAATGCACTCTTAATCTATTTTATATAGGAAATATGAATCAAGTTACTTTGCATGGGTTTAGATCATGGGTGTCAAACTTGTAGCATCATGTTGCCATCATGTCATGTTTTGTGACTTTTTCCCCCTTCATGGAGCTGGGGTGGGCTGTATGTGATATATCTGGCCTGGGGGCTGCCAGTTTGACATCCCTGTTTTAGATGGTTTCAATTACTGTAGTATGAAAAGCAGCACAGTATGATTGGTAAACTCCACAAAGAGATCTATAGGGTACTTCCATGGCAATTATTTTGTTACATGGCATGATATTAAGCTTCTGGCTCAGGACTGGAGTATACTAAAGAGGAACCAGGATTGGAATCTAATATTATACTTCTGAAAATCACACTGGGACTGATTTCTGAGAAAACATGTAGATTTGGGCTAAATTTGTTAGTCCATAAATATTTCTTTCTTAGCCCAAGGTTTCAAAGGTCCAAAAGTCTTGTTTGTAGCATTATTTCTATTTCTCAATTAACCAATTTTGTCTCCTAGGACATGTTTGGCTAAATACCCACCATCTTGACGAGACACTAATGATAATTCATAGTGACTCTAAAACTTTTCTGTGATTTCTTTCATTTTTGTACACTATTTTCACTTTTCTATTATTCCCAACCTTTTTGACCACAATTATTTTTCTTAGTTTATTACCATATCTACTCATTCCATATACCCAAAGAAAGTGAATTTCTGCTTGTGAGAATCATCAGTCATTGCTTTCAAGATACAGTGAGTTTTTGTTTCATTCTGAATCCACTGATAATTTCTTCTTGTTGTCTTTGGTATTCAGTTTCCTGATTCATAATCATAAGATGTTCATTCTTTTTCTCCTGCTGTTTTTCAGTGTCCAGTTTTCACAGCTGTTCATTACCCCTACATACGTAAAAAGAATGGATAGATAATTTTTCAATTCCGATTTTAATTTAATTATTTTTTTTAAATTTTCTAGTTCTAATTTTATAATAATAATAATAATATATTTATAATTTAATAATAATAATTTAAGATTTAAACTTCAATTCGATTCATAATCTGGGACTTGTAAAAAATTAACAGTTCAAGTTCTAACCAAGGACCTAACTGCTGTTACGATAATGCAGGGTAGTTTGACACCACGTGGGATGCTTAGATACGGCCTGCAGGGGCTGGCCTAGAAATATCAAAGGACCAGCCTGCAGTGCCTCTGTCTGCTTGTAGAGTCCTGAAAGAGGTCTTGGAGGCCTAAAATGGGCCATGGGGGGGGGGAGGGAACATGAGGTCCCCCCTGGCCTGTTTGTGGCTGGGAGAGTGCTGCAGGAGGCAGTGGAGGCAGAAAATGAGCCACGAAGGGAGTCATGTGTGGGGGTCATTTGTCTAAAGTGGTGTAGGATTTCCTGTCAAAGCAGGGGGTTGGGCTAGAAACCTCCAAGGTCCCTTCTAACTCTGTTATTCTATCATTCTAATATCAAGATATTTGATTTGATTTGATTTTGATTTTATTAACATTTGTAGGCCGCCCTTTTCCCTGAGGGGACTCAGGGCGGCTCACATAAAATCAGGGAGGGGAAGTACAAACAATGACATAGACACATATAATAAAAGTAATAAGCAACATACATTCATCATTCGGGAGGGGTAACTATCCTTGTCCCCAGGCCTGACGGGCTAGCCAGTTCTTGAGGGCTGTGCGGAAGGCCAGGACGGTGGTGAGGGTACGAATCTCCACGGGGAGTTCGTTCCAAAGGGTCGGGGCTACTACTGAGAAGGCCCTCCTCCTTGTAGTTGCCAGCCGGCACTGGCTGGCCGATGGAATACGGAGGAGGCCCAATCTGTGTGATCTAATTGGTCGCAGGGAGGTGATTGGCAGGAGGCGGTCTCTCAAGTATCCAGATCCACTACCATGCAGGGCTTTATGAGTGACTAATAGCACCTTGAAGCGCACCCGGAGATCGACAGGTAGCCAGCGCAGCACGCGGAGGATAGGTGTTATGTGGGTGAACCGCGGTGCACCCACAATCACTCGCGCGGCCGCGTTCTGTACCAGCTGAAGTCGCCGGATGCTCTTCAAGGGCAGCCCCATGTAGAGCACATTGCAGTATTCCAGCCTAGAGGTCACAAGGGCCCAAGTGACTGTTGTGAGTGCCTCCCGATCCAGGTAGGGTCGCAACTGGCGCACCAGGTGAACCTGGGCGAATGCCCCCCTAGTCACAGCCGTCAGGTGGTGGTCAAACGATAGCTGTGGATCCAGGAGGACTCCCAAGTTGCGAACCCTCTCTGAGGGGCATAAAATTTGACCCCCCAGCCTGAGTGATGGAATATTGGTCGAATCTTTGGGAGGGAAACACAACAGCCACTCGGTCTTTTCTGGGTTGAGCACAAGCTTGTTAACCCTCATCCAGTCCATAACGGCCTCAAGACCTCGGTTCATCACGTCTGCCGCTTCATTGAGTTGGCACGGGGCGGACAGATACAGCTGGGTATCGTCCGCATATTGATGGTATCTGATCCCGTGCCTACGGATGATCTCTCCCAGCGGTTTCATGTAGATGTTGAATAGTAGGGGGGATAAGACCGAGCCCTGAGGCACCCCATAAGTTAGGGGCCTAGGGGACGATCTCTGCCCCCCCACTAACACCGACTGCGACCTGTCCGAGAGGTAGGAAGAGAACCACCGCAACACGGAGCCTCCCACTCCCACCTCCCGCAGTCGTCGCAGAAGGATACCATGGTCGATGGTATCGAAAGCCGCTGAGAGGTCAAGGAGGACCAGGATGGAGGAATGTCCTCCATCTCTGGCCCTCCAGAGATCATCGGTCAATGCGACCAAAGCGGTTTCTGTGCTGTAACCGGGTCTGAAGCCTGACTGGAAGGGGTCAAGATAGTTTGCTTCCTCCAAGATATGCAGGCACAAGGCTTTAAAATGGGTAGAATATAATACTATGTTGAAATTAAAATTTTTTGAAAAGTTCTTTCAAAAAGCATCTGTTTTTCTACCTTTGTTTTTAGGTGCTGGAGAAATTCTTTGAAAATTGTATTACAATTGTTTCTGAAATTTTTTTTGGAGATGGTGGGAAGTATTGTATTCTATTGCACTTATTTCCTGACTGCATATCCTAATTTGAGAAAACTCTATGGAAATATGTTTCTTCATGTTGTTTTGCCTTGAATTGTCAACACTACCAGAAATATAATTGTACAGTGAAGAACTCCACCACTTCATAGCTAAATAAGGGCAAATGGACCCCCCCTGAATTCTTTTAAAAAAAATCTTTATTAATATTCTAGGGTAACATTTTAAAATATAATGCTCTTTGAAAAGAATTAAATGAAAATATTTAGAAAAAAGTGTAGGAAAATTTTTAAATGTAGTACAGAAAGTATAAATTCTTCTCTTTTAGCATCTGATTTTAATCAAATTCTTTTTAGAGCCAGAACAATACTTTAATGCAGGTTTACCTGTGGTTTTAATTATTAAGGTGGATTACTTTTATTTGATAGAAACTTGTGAATTTATCAGTGTTTATGATTATATGTATTTTTTAAAGTCACTATTGATGCAAGTGCAGTTAATAATTTACTTTATAATCTTAACCAGAATGTCAGAATTGTTTTTTGCAACAATTTATATATTTTAAAATAAGTGCAATGCAGGTTGGTTTACATTTAACCAATAGACAAAAAGTCATTTCTAGCATTAGTAATAGTTGCTTTGAACATATTATATATATGTTCATAGATTTTATAGAAATTTTGGAAACAGAATATCAAGAATCGTGTCAAGCATAAAGCAACATTAGAATAGCAAAAGCATTTAGACTTATATACCACTTTACAGTACTTTACAACCTTCTCTAACTAGTTTACCGAGTCAGCAAATTGCCCCCAACAATTTGGATCCTCGTGTATCTTCTGAAAATGCACACTTTTTAAAAAAATCAATTCAGAATGATTTTTCTATATGTTTCAAAGTATTTTAGCTAAGGTTTTCACAGGTATGAAGACCTGGAATTAACAGATTATTTAGGATATTTGCTGAAACTCTAGGATTGCAGAAACTTATATATATATTGGGGAAGATAGCAATGCTAACTACTAATAGCTACCAAAACACTTAATACAA
The DNA here is from genome assembly GCF_009769535.1 of Thamnophis elegans. Taxonomy (NCBI): domain Eukaryota; kingdom Metazoa; phylum Chordata; class Lepidosauria; order Squamata; family Natricidae; genus Thamnophis; species Thamnophis elegans. Next base: position 33,494,477 of record NC_045558.1, read on the forward strand.
ATTTCAACTTGATATGTGTGGTAGTGAATATATATAACAGTGTTGGGGAACCTTTTTGGCACTGAGTGCTGAAATGGGAGCATGCGCACATGCGCGCTGGAAACCGAAAGAGCAGCCATCTGGTGTGCATATGCACACTGGGAAGATAATGCTCTGGTTTCCAGCACTCCAGCACATGTGAAGAGCAACAGACGATGGCTTGTGTGCCCAGAGAGATGGTTCTGTGTGTCACTTACGGCACATGTGCCATAGGTTCACCATCATGAGTATATAACCTTGGGGATAGTCATCTTCTCAACATTATTTTCTATATACTTCTAAAACCCATTGCCATGACCTTTAAATGGACTAATTTACATGTGTCCAAAATCCAGGACCCATGACTTTCAATGCAATTAAATTTGGGAAAGTTGTAGCTGTTTCAGTGTTACTGGTTGCAGTTACATGATCTTCATATTCAACATTACCCTGCCAATCTTGTAATCTCTTGCTCCTTTGGTCATCCAACAGCAGCTACTTACCTGCCAGTGGGGATAGGATGGGAAGGGAGGTTTCCAATGCTCAATGGGGAGGTTGGCAGGAAGTCAGAAATTGTTCCTCCTCCCACCATTTATTTTGCCTGTCATGATTCATTCTGTTTCTGTTTAGGTAAAAAGTTATCTCTGAAATGTGGGCCATGGGTTGTCTAGGATGAATATAAATGAGGTGGAACCTTCGTATATACTTCTGTAGTTAAAGGCAGTCTAAAATGGTATGTTACAAGAACAGCAGTATTAAAAAGTCTTACTGAATCTTATCCAGTACCCCTCCTCTAAACCAAAATTCAACATTCACATCAGGACCAACCAAGAGCTTTGAAGAAGCTAGGAAACATGTGTAAAAGGAGATGGCTCCCTAGCATTGGTCTATTAAAAGTATATTGCCCATGATTTAGATTTAGCCTCCCTTCATTTAGATTACTAACTATTTAAGGCATATAAATTTATGCCATTAAAGAAATAGGTTCAGTTCTGGTTTTAGCTTCCAAGATTGCTATTAGCAAGCACAATAAGAGTAACATACATCTTCCATGGATCAGCAAGGGAAATTGTTTTGGTTTTGAAAAGACTTTTGAAAAACCCTGCAATGAGCAATACATTTATTCAAATCTGGCAGCAAGTTATTAACTATATTACTGTAACAATGGTTTGCCTAATGCATTAGCTTTGTCTTTACAACTGTAATTTTGAGTTGGAAATAATGATCTTGGTTGTTTAATAATATTTCTCCTTAAGGAATTCATCTTTTTTTCATTCCTTATGCATTTGCACATATACATCTACACATTATTTTTCAATTCTTTTCATTTTATTTTTTCTTCTTGAATTATTGTTTTTTCTGCTCTATTTTTTAAATCTTGGTTTGGGATTTTGGCTTTTTTTTCAGATACAAATAAAACGAAGAATACAATATAGCAACCGAGAATTTGATTTCCTATGAATATGAGAGGTAAAAATATAAAATATTGGTGGATCTCATTAAGGATGATAATAAATTTGAAGTGGTAGATCAAAACAATATCTTGAAATTATAGAAGGTGATTTATTTATTTATTTTACTTAGCACTGGTATTTGCAGTGCATTGGCCATGTATCAATATGTTACATACTGATATTTCTTATTTGGTGGAAGGCAGGAAGTATTACACTGGCTTGTAAGGTGTCTTTAAATTAGAGATCCAGCTGGCAAACACTGGCATAAGCATGCTTGGAATAAAATTAAGTGCTTTTGTAGTGGTTGTGGCATTTTGTTAGCAGGAATATTGAATGCCAAAAATTATGAACATGATGATAACCAAGAGCATTATGACTTGCAATTTAAGAAGAATGAATAGAAGGAAGATGCATTGATTTATCGTATTATTTATTTACAGATTTCTAAATGTATGTATGCAGCAAAAGTGATAATAGCAATAGCAACAGCACAGTGCTTTACAGCCCTCTCTAAGCGGTTGACAAAGTGAGCATATTGCCCCCAACAATCTGGGTTCTGATTTTACCGACGTTGGAAGCATAGAAAGCTGAGTGAACCTTGAGTTGGTCAGGATCAAACTCCTGGTAGTAGACAGAGTTAGCCTGCAATATTGCATTCCAGCTACTGCAGTGTCATGGTGCATGGAATGATGGAATAGCATGCATAGAATAATGAAAGAACCAAAAGAGTTTATGTCATGTTCCAAACCAATGTGATTTAAGGGAAAATATTATTCTGCTAGGACATTGAGCTTGCCAATCAGAAAGGTCAGCAATTCAGCCGTTCAAATCCTTAATACAGGTCTCCTGTGTGAGCAGGGCATTGAACTAAATGACATCCAAGGTCCCTTCAAACTCTGTTACTATTTACTGTTTACATGAATGAATGCATAAGAATGTGTAAAAAGGTTTCTGGGTCATTTGAGGATCCAAGAATGAATGAAAAGGGGGACTATTTGGTGAGTATCTTTTAAGAAAAAGATCTCTGTGTTTTGAATATGTAGTTTAATCATAGGTCTGTTCCTATATACAGAGAAAATAATGAATATAAATTTAAAATCATGATTTGTTTGTTTTTAATAAATTGCTGAAAGAGTACATCAAGGATACAAGGGCGAAAGACAGATTCTAAACATGGCACAGATTATTTTTGACAGTGTAAAAAAAGTGGTGAAAAGTAAGCAAAAATGCAAAAGAACCAAAAGAAATAATAGCAACTGCATTAAAATAAGGTGTAAGTCCCATGTGGGGAAAAAAGTCTTCTCACAATAGAATGAACAGAAAGTGGATGTAAGGAAAAAGTTATTGAGACTGCTTGGCACAGAGAAAAAAGAATTGAATTTCAGAGTGCTATAGAGGTATGCAGAGTTATGTTAATGAAAATTCTGAAAAAGAATGCTTGATGAGATAATGAATTGAAAGATCCTGTGGATGAGAAATATGCACTTCAGAGCAATTAAAAATAGATAAACATTTATGAAAAACAAAAAGATTAACTGATTTGACACCAAGTGAGGGAATTTAGGAAAGAATATTTTAGACAAACTGTAGAAGAAATACAAGAGCCAGATTGGTGTACTAGTTGAGGCACAGGCTAGAATCAGAGAGTCTAAGAATTCTAGTCACAACAACCAAAACAACAGTTTTGGGTCAGTTACTCTCTCTTAGCTCTAGGAAAGGGACAATGGCAAACAATTTCTGAAAATCTTGTCAAGGAAACTGCAGGGGCTTGTCCATGTGATTGACAGGATTGACAGGAGAAACACACAAACCCATATACTTACACACAGACCTACTCAAAGCTAAACTCACATTTTATCCACATAGTTAGATACCGTGTTTCCCTGAAAATAAGACAGGGTCTTATTTTCTTTTGACCCCCGAAATAAACATTTGGCCTTATTTTTGGTGCGGTCTTATTTTTGAGGTACAGGAGGCGGCAAGCTTGGTCACCACATGGTTTCTGCTGTGTTGCAATATTTTGAGGGAGGGCTTATTTTTGTGGGAGGGCTCAAAAGCCCAACTGAGCTTATTATCCAGGGATATCTTATTTTCAGGGAAACAGCGTAGATGATAGATAGATAGATGGGTAGAGGGACAGAGGGATAGAGAGACGGAGGGATGGAAAAGGAATGGGAGAGAGAATATGTTGAAGAGTAGAACTGTAATACTTTAAATGTTACAGTAATTTAGAAAAAGGTCTTTTCCTCAAGAAAAGATAAGTGAAAAGTAACATATGCTGAAAGAATGTTGAAAAATAGTAGGCAATTTATTAGCAATAAATTTAGTTACTGTCTTTTACATAAGGTAAATGATGGCCATCAACTGTTGGTGACCATCATTTTGCCTTATAACTTTTAGAGGGGCTGAGAAAAACAGGATAGAGTCATCAGTGACTCTTGGAAACTACTAGTCCTGGTCAATATTTAATATATTCAGTGTAAGAGATTGTCTGCAAAACCAGAGTGGGATAATACACAGTGCTGTAAGTGATTCTCTTATGACATCTGATGGACATTTAATGACTGCCAAATGGAAGGGCTATATGGAGTAACTGTGTTATGCTTTGACAAAGATGTTTTGTGCCATAAAATTATGCATTCCCATAATTAATAATCAAGTTTGTTTAAGATATTGTCTAATAATTCCAGTAGCTAGAAGAGGTTCCTGAGCTTGCACAATTTATGCATGGAAGCTGCTTCTATTGCTGCTGGTTGTGATATTCAGAACCATGTGTAGCAAAGCTTTGTTTCATTTTTATAAGCTGAGAGATATACTGGACAGTAAAGCAATAAATATACATATTTTACAGAGTAACAACAAAGGTTAGAAGAGTTTGAGATTAAGAAAAGAGCTTCTAAGATGAATTACCACATTTTAAGCTTGTTGGAATTTTTATGGTGCAGCAAAATTTCTTAAGTGAAGCTTGTTACGATATACACATGAGCTGTTTCAGATAATTGGTTGCTCAAATGGAAAAGTTTTTAGGAATAGATACAATTTGAAATCAGCTGAAGTCCTAAACAGGATCACTATATACTTATATGGAACTATGTTTTGGGAACCACTCCCTTAAGTTGACTAAATGGGGAAAGTTGCCTGAGTATATACAGTAATTTGGGCTTCTTTCTGGTTAATGAGAATATTCTAAGACTAAAACCTCAATAGAAGCAGTTGGTAAGTTGTATGAATAAATTTAATAAACTCATTCTGATTATCAATTAATGATAAGTTAAAATATGTAAAATGTTTCTATTTGTTATAGTTCCAATTAGTTCCGGTAACAATTGTAAGAAAAAAAATCATTGTATAAACAAAAGGACGTTACCCCTTTACCATGCCACTATTAGCAGAAAGACCCTGGCACACAATTTATCTTACTCACAAGATAATTCTTCATAGAACTAGAACTCTAGGCAGCATTGTATCACAATAACGTATGATTTTGGTTCTAGAGGCTTGTCAGAATCTGAGTGATAAATTTACAGATTTATTTATAAATGCCAAAAATGTTTTATTCCTATTATCTGTGTTGACTTTAAAAGAGTGATTTGTAAACTTAATTACTTTGCATGCTGCATAATTTATTAGAATGTAATCTAGCAAAGTGCACTATGTAGTTTTAACAATGGCTTGAGAAACATTTAGTTATTTATGTATGGCATATTTGCCCAAAGGTCCCCAAAGTAAGTTATGAGGGCTCAGTAATAAATATATATATTCTATATGTTCATATTTATAATCTATTCTAAAACAGATGACAAACAAAGGAGAAAGGGATGGAGGCAAAGGAGGGAAAAGGCAAGCATTAGTTTTTAAAATTGTATATTATATCACAATTATATTACTTTATATCATTGTGTATATGTTGGATAAAGAAATGCATTATTCATAAAATAATTTCTTGGCCGAGAAGTCTGAGAGTTTAAATCACATCACATCTGAAAATGCCAACAGGGAAAACTGCTTGGGTTTAAAATAGCTTCTTATGTCTTCTGGTATTGAGCCTGGTTGGTCATAAAAATGTACCATGGTAATCACATAAGATAAGGACAACTGAGATAGGAACAATTATTAAGCTATATGCCCTGCAGAGTAGGTTCAAGAGCCTCTGTTTTGAATATGTTTCAGGTGTTAGAATGTTAGAGTTGGTCGGGGAGACCTTGAGCTGAATTCCAAAAGTCAGTGGGTGACTGAAGCAACCACTTTATTCTACCCATTCTAATCTAGGGCATAAAGCTACTGTGGAAATAAAAAGAGATCACCATAATGGATTCCATGAGGGAAAACAACTCCTATGCACTGTGAGACCAAATGAACTAAAATGTTACATATGTAGTACACAGTACTCTAATAAATGCTATATAAGTAAGAATAATAAATATAGGAAGTTCTAGAGGCCCTAGAGACTTGTTTTCTGCAAAGCTTTGGGCTAGAGTGGTAGAACCTCTTATTGGATATACTATGGTGAACCTTTTTGGAACTATGTGCCCAAATTGCAGGTCGTGCATATGCATGGATGTGCGAGCGCTGGAATGCTGGAAAGTTGGTCTTCAGGTTTCCGGCCCACGCATGCACACTGGCCAACTCGTGTACTGGAGCAATGGAAACCGAAAAACTAGCTCTCTAGCTCACGCATGCCTGTTTTATGGCCATTTTTGGCTGTTTTTCATGGCGTTTGGGGGGTGTTTTTGGGCCATTTTCAGGGTGTTTTCAGGCCATTTTTGGGCCATTATCAGGGTGCTTTTTGGGCTGTTTTCAGGCCATTTTTGGGCCATTATCAGGGTGTTTTTTGGGCTGTTTTCAGGCCATTTTCTGGTGCTCCTGTAGAGACCAGCTGGAGTGCCAGAAACCAGAAGAACAGCTGGTGATGGTGCATGTGCCCACAGAGAGGGGTCTGTGTGCCACCTTTGGCATGCATGCCATAGGTTCGCCATCGCGGGATATATTGTATGAGATGTTTATTGTTGGCTGGATTTGCCATTTTATTTAATGTTATGTCCTTTGTTTTTATTGTTTATTTGTTTGGATTTTAATGCAGTGATAGATTGAAATATGGCAGTGCCTACGCTTAATAAAGCAAGCAAGTATCAGTCTAATCATCCCTTATTATCAAGCTTTTCTGAATGATTCTTTAAAGATATATAGATCATGTGGCATTTGCTTATTTGGCTTTCCTTCGTTTTCTCTGTTGCTGTTCATATGCAAGAAGTTCAAGGGATGAGGTTGTGATATGATCTGTGCAAGTGGATGGGGGCATCACCAGAGAATGCAAACATGCAATTGAAGCCCACATGTGAAATAATCACAGCTACTATCTTGACATTTTTGAATCCTTCTCAAATTTATCTATTTCTGGAAACACTGAATCTATAGAGGTTTTACAAACCACCAAAGTTTATTGTAATGTGGTGGAGGAGATTAATTGCATATAAATCTGCTTCACTATATCAATAAAATTTTGCAGTCTACAATAAATTCTTATTTCATATCCTTGTCAGAATTCAAGTAGCTCACTAAGGATTACTATTATCTAGCTAATTTAAATCACGTGGCACAGCAGATCCCCCCTCCCTGTTTGCTTACCTTGGCAGGTGTTCAGTAGCTCCGCCCACCCACCCGGACGTCATCACATTAGCAGTGTGTTATGACCGGTGAGCTCTGGTACAGACATACCGGTGCCTGCCAGGAGCACCAGGTACTGTTCCAGTACGGTGCTCCGAAGGGTCCACTTGCCTGCCCATGCTCCTTACTGGTATTTGAGGTTTTCGGGGCTTCTGCACACCTGCACAAAATGTATGGCGTCTGCGTGATGCTCTGCCGAACAGCTGGAGCATTGCAGATGCATCATGGAGTGTTGTGGGCGGCAAGTGCACACATGTGCACTGTGTGTGTGTGCGCACACACTGGGCATGTTCATGTGATGGACGCATGGCCCCGTTGCACTGGTTGCACCGGGATCTGGAACCCACCACTGCATCACATCCATTTTTAATGTTCTACGCATGCACGGGCTCACATTGCTACCAACCAGTAGCAAAGGTAAGTGGATTTCACCCCTGATTTGGAGGAACTTATATGGGTAAGGATAGATCTGCAGCAGACAATAGAACAAGAGAAGAATAATTTTATGTCCTACTGCAGGGTGGTAGTGGAATATCTACAGATATTTACTACTGTATCATACTGTACTAAAAACCCAACCAGGATAATCAATGATGATAAATGATGGGAGTTAATGTTGGCAAGATCTTGAAGGTCAGAAGTTCATAAGGCATAAGGACATAAGAGAATTCTTCTTCATCTGGACAGTGAAAGGAGATCGTTTGCATCAATGCTAAATTGAAGATCAGAGGAGACAAATGATTCTGCTTCGTTTTACTTTTGTAGAGATTATGACCTTGAAAAAACCTTGCTATGCTTAGAGAAAAACGTGGGGAGTTAGAAACCTGAAGTATTCTTTTCAGAGGTAGTATAATTTCTCATCTTTATGTGGATGTAAAAACGTAAATACAATTGCTGGAGGTAAATGAAATATTTGAAGGTCACACTAGTATCCTCCATAAAAAGAACCAGATAGAGCATTTGATTCATCAGTGCCTGAACAGACAATAAGGCAGTCTATTGCTCTCTAGTAATCTTTTTCTAAGCACTTTATGGCCAATATTTATGTCCCTAGTTTCTAGTTTGGGAAATAAGAAAACTGAAATAAACCTTTAAGAACTTCATTGTGGGTATATTTATATCCTGACTTACCAGCGTATCAAGCAATGAACTTTATAAAATGCCAAGCCTTCCTGGATTACATTTTCTTAGTTGCAAAATGGCAGTACAGAATATTTGTAGAGATAGGAAGAACAGCTTTTGAAAGCTCTGGAGCAATCTTTGCTAGATTTTAAAAGAAGGAAAATCTTTAGCATTCTTATCCATTATTTCCTCCTGCACCATAACACAGCAAAATAGACCCTTTCATTTTGCTATCATTCTGCTACCAAACAAAAGCAGACATATTTTTGCACACTTAATATTTTGTGTTTATCATAATTGCTAAGCAAATGCTTCCAGTATAGTTTGGGTTCATAAAACTTGCATGTTGAATTTTAAGGAAAACGAGGTAGACCCATGATTTCAAGACTAAACCTGGACTTTACTCATTTCTTCATAATATAGTAATCAATTCTTTAGTCCTCAAATCCTCTGGAGATATTAGACCACACCATCATCCCAAATTAGCATATAATCTATTTGAGCTGAGAGTGGTAGGACATGTAATCAAATACATCCTGAACATGTTCATAAAATCACCACAAGTTGAGTTTGACTTGAAGGAGACGCTTACTTTTTGAAATTCAAACAAACAAATTGGAGACAAATTAAACTCATACTTAATTGAGAAGTAGACATACAGTAGTAAACATTTTAATGATATGGGTAGAAGTTGACTGGTTGCCTAGTGTATGTACTTGAAAATTTCTGCTGTCATAAAATTGTATACAACAAACATATACGTTCTGGTTTAAACAATGTTTGCTTACATGCTATTTTGCTGGTATGAAGAATTCCTTTTTCGTCATGCACACAGTTATTGGATCTGGCTTGCAGATAACTGGATGACAAAAAGATGATGAAAAAGTATTTGCTGTCATTTAACCGTTCTTTGGATTTTGCAGTCCAGATCTGGTAGCCCCAAAATTATTTATTTATTTTATTTATTTATTTATCTTGTATGCCGCCCACTCCCGGAGGACTCCGGGTGGCTCACAAAAGACAAGGGAAAGGGGGGAACGAGACAAAGACAACATATTAAAAACAAAACCAACATTCACAATTTCCGTGGAGGTAGATGCTTCTCAGCTCCCCCCAGCCTGCTGGAACAGCCAGGACTTGGTGGCTTTGCGGAAGGCCGGGAGGGTAGTAAGGGTCCGGATCTCAACAGGGAGCTCGTTCCAGAGGGCCGGAGCTGCAACAGAGAAGGCCCTCCCCCGGGGAGTCGCCAGCCGACATTGGCTGGCAGATGCTATCCGGAGGAGACCCAACCTGTGCGATCTAATTGGTCTGAGAGAGGTAATCGGCAGGAGGCGGTCTTTCAGGTACCAAGGTCCGATGCCATGTAGGGCTTTATAGGTAGCGACCAGCACCTTGAAGCGGATTCGGAGACTAATAGGTAGCCAGTGCAGCTCGCGGAGGATAGGTGTAACGTAGGTGTATCTTCTCTTCTGTGATGTTATTTGAAACAGGCCTAATTAGGTTTAAAAGATCATTTTCATAAAAAGGAAAACTATATATCACGATGAAGAATGCAGATTTGAAATTTATGTCACAATGACTGTAGAAAGGATGCTGTCAAGGCTCCAACTAACTGCATTCATATATAGGCAGAAGCTTCTCACCCACTGAGAACAATTAACAGGAGGAAAGATCGAAAATGGAATCTTTACACTGAAGCCGGATGGGTCTATCAGGTTCTTGAACAGCATGGGGGTAGAAATCGTATGAAAAAGGTCATTGATTTTGTGCTAATGATTTTTTGAAATATGAATTTTATTCTCTTCACTTTATTTCATTTCATATTGATGCTTTTAAATTCTATTATATGATTTTTGCAACCAACTCCTCCAGAATTAAGCAGTTTAGAACAGATAATGTTTCCATTCAGGGAAAATAGGCTTGTGTGAAAAGGAACAAGCATGAAATGCTATAGGAAAAAGAAAAATATTACTAGGTTAGAGCTATCCATATTGATTTTTGGACTTTGGCGGTGGCCTGTCTGATTTCTTTTAGCCTAAATCAGTCAAGGCTATAGACTGCCCTTGACTATGCTTTATTTCACCTCATTTGAGCAGCTGGCTCAGAAATGGTTTCAGGAATCTTTAGACTTGACTCAGCCCCCTTTTGACTCTCCTTACAGTTCAGATACTGAAACACAGCAATTAAGAATAGCCCTGTGTGCTGACGCAAAGAAATGCAGCTTGGGAGTTAGTCTTAATTAATGAACATTGCAAAGGGGTCAGACCCCCCCCTCACCATTCCTATTCAGCAAGGTTTTAACTATAAGCCAATGAAGCAAAAAAAGACACTCCCCGCCCCAAGAATCTCGAGAAAATATGCCCCTTGTTTGCATACTTATCTTCAGTGTTTAAGTAGCAACACATAGTAGTGGGAGGTCTTACTTGGGAGGCATCTGAATCTTTTGCCTCTTTTCCTCCTAAGTCTCTGCTCTTCATTTAAGAGAGTTGATTTTCTATAATGTAATCAATGTTTGTCTTTTTAATACATTGTATTTATTCCTACACTTTTTCTGAGGAGTCAGGTACAGCATTAATAGCATATTTGAAGTGGGGTATAAATAGAAGAAAATGTGGTTAATTTATTTTATAAGTACAGGGGGGTCTAGAAATCTCTCAACTTTAACAAACTCAACTGCATGGCATGATAAGAATGGCAAGAGGTTTTCCTTCTCTTTCTCCTACAAATAGCCTATCCCAGCAGGGAGGCCAGACCAGGAAGATTCAAAGCTTTTATTCAGATGGGATATAATAATAGAAACAGGGAAGTCTGCATTTGTATGTTAGATACATATTTGACCCCTTATCCTTATACTTCAATGAAATAGGTAGGCATCTCCTTCAGCAACTTCCAAATATTATGTCATAGTTCTGGACTTAAAAAAAAACATTACAGCCACTTTTTTTCCTAAGCATTCCTGCTTATCTCCATCAAGGTAATCTTCCTTATTATCTACAGCTTTGTCTGCTTGGTTGTCCAAACTGGCTGTAGCATTTTGGCACTATTGATCATTCTTGTCAATGCCCTTGGCTTTCATCACTGTCAGCACTCCCTACTGAAAACCTGCTTGGAATTTACAAAAAAAATTTCAGGGTTTAATTTCAACATTTTATAATCTGTTGTTTTAAGAGGAATTGTCATGAGATCATGATAATCAAGAGTGTAAAACAATAAGGCTATAAATATTTTCTCCAGTCTAAATACTAAACTATCATACACATCATACTAAGGTAGTTATGGTTACCTAATTATGGTTTGCTGAATAAATCATAGTGCCCTGGGTTCAAATAACATATTAAGCCACAACCTATGCTGTAGAAGTCTCAATGGCTGAATTAATATAATATATCAAGTCAAAACCAAATGAATCACATGAAGATTTGTTAATATAATACATGATTGTATTGTGCAGGGGAACCTTTACCTTTATGTACAAACATATGCATTGCCATTCAAAGTATGAGGCATAAATCTGGCTAATATTTCTCATCCTTTCCTGCCTACAGTTACTTGATTCCCCCAGAAAGCCTTTCTAGAAGATTGGATGGCCCTGAACAGTAGAGATGGGAATATTTACTTTCATCAATATCTCTCTGTTAATTTGCCTTAGGATCCAAGCCTAATGTTAGTGATTATCTCTCCCTTAGCAATCCTCACAGATGAACTTTTCAGGGAACAGGAAGCTGTAGGGAAAAGCAACAGATAGGAAACTTTTCTTCTATGATTTTCTCCAGGCTACTTTGTCTCAGGAAAGTCACATTTTTATTCAGCAAATTTATTTAATTTTCTGCTTCTTTTACTAGCCTTGCATACCAAATACATCTCGGCTGTGCATTTACATTCACTGCCATTTTCTGAGAGAGCTATGGTGTTTCTGAAGTGATACAATTCCTTTTTTTTAATAACTCAAAGTGTTTTGCTATAATTTACCTAGAAATAAAGGGATACGGTGGTTCAGTGGCTAAATGCTGAGCTTGTTGATCAGAAAGGTTGGCAGTTTGGCGGTTTGAATCCCTAGTGCCGCGTAACAGAGTGAGCTCCCGTTACTGTTCCAGCTTCTGCCAATGTAGCAGTTTGAAAGCATATAAAAATGCAAGTAGAAAAATAGGGACCACTTTTAGTGGGAAGTTAACAGTGTTGTGTGTGCCTTTGGAGTTTAGTCGTGACGGTCACATGACCACGAAGATGTCTTCGTACAGCACTGGCTCTTTGGCTTTGAAACAGAGATGAGCATCTCCCCCTAGAGTTGGGAATGACTAGCACATATGTGCGAGGGGAACCTTTACCCGGAAATAAATCTCACGGAAGACATTGGACCTCCTTCTGAGTAGCCACTTAGAAAATGGCACAGTTCATCTCAAATCTGTTTAGGTAGCTACATTGTTTATTTGTTTAAAAGAAAATAATGTCTTATGTTGGAACTTTTTCTGAAGCATCTATACGTTTTTAACTAGCAAATGCAAATATAAATTTAAAAAACCAAAGATGTGCAAAAACCGTTTGAGAATTCTTCTGTATGTTTCTGAGGTTCCAAAGATCCCTTGAAAGCACTTCCAGAGGGTCCAGAGAGGGGAGCCCTGACAAGAGAGTCCAGAGAGAGCATAGGAGAGTCTAGAAAGGAGGTCCAGAGAGGTCTCTTTTGTTTAGGGTATGGCATGTCAGCAGAGTATAAGTAGGCATTTTTCTGAACGTTTGACATTCTGAGACATGCCTGTCCTAAACCCTAAATATTCTGTTTTTTGTTGTTGTTGTTAGTTGCGAAGTTGTGTCCGACCCACTGCAACCCCATGGACACATTCCTCCAAGCCTTCCTGTCCTCTACCATCCTCTGGAGTCCATTTAAGCTCACACCTACTGCTTCGGTAACTCCTTCTAGCCACTTCATTCTCTGTCATCCCATTCTTCTTTGGCCCTCAATCTTTCCCAGCATTAGGCTCTTCTCCAGTGACTCCTTCATTCTCATTAGGTTGCCAAAGTATTTGTCTTTCATCTTCAGGATCTGGCCTTCTAAAGAGCAGTCAGGATTGATCTCCTCTAGGATTGAGCAGTTTGATCACCTTGCAGTCCAAGGGAGTCGCAGGAGTCTTCTCCAGCACCATAGTTCAAAGGCCTCAATTCTTTGGTGCTCAGCCTTTCTTATCGTCCAACTTTCACTGTCACACATTGCAACTGGAAAAATCATAACCTTGACTATATGCACTTTTGTTGGGAGGGTGATGTATCTTCTTTTTAGCGTGCTGTCTAGGTTTGCCATAGCTTTCCTTCCCAGGAGCAAGTGTCTTTTAATTTCTTGGCTGCAATCTCCATCTGCGGTGATCTGGGAGCCCAGAAAAATAAAATCTGTCACAACCTGCATTTCTTCCCCATCTATTTGCCAGGAATTGAGAGGGCTGAATGCCATGATCTTAGTTTTCTAACATTCCATAAGATATTGTTTTCTTTATTTTCCAAGTATAGGATACATATTGTTCCTTACATAGCAGAGGAAGGTAACAGCAAAACAAAATTATTTCTTTATTATGATAGCTAATTAAAGTATATCTTGTAAAAAAGAGCAAGCGAATCCTACAAACCTAATATGTGGATTTTCAGTATCTTGAAAAGTATAATCTAAATGTTTACATGAGGATCTTCATTCTTGAAGCTGCGAAATATGCAGTATAAATGCCTCTAAAACATGTTTGTCTTAATGAAAAGATGAAAGAGATAGAATTAGATATATTTATCTTGTGTACAATTTCAACAATTTCATAAATGAATACAAATACCATTTGTGGAAAATATTGAAGATGTTTATATTGCATTAATGTAACTTCCCGAGGGATGCATTCTAGTGACAAAACACAAATATAATTGAATTGTTCAGTAATGTAATTGCCATTTTATCAAGAGGAATGACAGATTATGTGCCTTGTATTTATAGGTGGTTAGAAAAATGAGCCTGAACTTTAAGACCTATTTCAGACTTATCATGATGATTAAGTTTTCTATATAATGATAACCAGATTACTGAAATTGCAGCTTACAATGTGAAGGGGTTTGGACTGGACCAAAAAAATGCCTCTGCTTCAAATTCTTATTCTACTCACTCCATAATCTTCAGACAATTATTATTTCTACCTTAGTTTACACAACAACATTATTAGGAAGATAAAGTTGAATGACACCTTGAGCTCTTTGGAAGAAAGCAAGGAGATAAATGTAAGAAATCAAATCAATATCCTGAGTAAATTGAAATGTCTTGTCTAGGTTACTGGACTTTCACAATGGCAATGACAGGCAGCAGCAGCAATTTAGTGAGAACTAAGTAGATGGAAATGGGAGATTTCAGCTTCACACTACCACCTGCCATGCTTAAGAGTTCACAGAAGTCTGGCACACTCTATAAAAAAATTCCATCAGTGGACACATTGACCTACAACCAGCCTACATACCCCTCAGAATCCAAATCAACCACACAGCCAAGTAGACAGCATAGGCCCTCAATCAACCCGTGCAATTCCCCCACCAGCAGTTCACCTCCCAATGACCTTGGCTGTCAGAGCTCCAAGTAATAGACTCATAGCAAGCAAACTCCGAGGCAGGTGGATTCTGCAAAGAATAGCTTTACCATGTAATTTCCTTATCACAAGTCCCATCACAAGACTTGTTGATGATTCACAGTGACTCATCACAAGACCCCCACTTGAGAAACCCACACCTGAAGTCCTTATAAACCGAAGAACACTGATACTGACATCACCTAAACCAAGGCCAACAAACTCCCAGCTCATGGGCCAGATGCATCATAAGCTGGCCACATCCATGCCTAGTTTAGTGAAAGGGAAGAAAAGTCCTGATACGTCATGTGATGCTGCTGTGACGATGTGAGTTTCACACCTCTGCCCTAAACTCTGCTGAAGATGTTACCTAGCCTGGTAATGATACATTCAGAAACCAACCCACAAGCTTGGAGAATGAACCCTCACCCTCATCCTACATTTACATACTACATATATTCACCACTATTGCAAAGGCTTGCTGGTTTCCAATTCTACATAGGATCATTATGATCATAGAGGAGTCATCTTTGATAGTACTGGACTTAAGTTCTGAGAATGGATTAAAGAAGACTGAACAGAATTCTCTTGAATCTCAGCACATCAGATATCTATCTATCTATCTATCTATCTATCTATCTATCTATCTATCTATCTATCTATCTATCTATATCATTATCTATCTATCTATATCATTATCTATCTATCTATCTATCTATCTATCTATCATCCATCCATCCATCCATCCATCCATCCATCCATCCATCCATCCATCCATCCATCCATCCATCCATCCATCTATCTATCTATCTATCTATCTATCTATCTATCTATCTATCTATCTATGGAGTACCACAACTGTTTTATTAAGGACACAATATTTTCACTCCTGAGTTCCTTTAGCCCCACTAAACATCTTAGAAATATTGCCTTGTTAGATTAGTGATGGCTAAATATTGGGGATGAAATTGGGATATTCAAAGAAATGAGTGGTATAATGACATTTGGAGTATAGCAACAAATGATAAATTAACAACAGAAATTAAACTTTAAAAAGGGATGATTAAAGCAAAGAATTATAATGAAATATGGGGGATTTTTATAAAATCAGTGTTGGTGGAAGGCAAAGGGAATAAACCTATTCAAGAATATATGTTATTTTGAAGGATATAAGGGCACAATTGGAATATATTGTATATCTAAGAAATATAAAGGGGAAAAAAGGTCTCCTGGGGATGGGGAGTGCACTGTACTATATGTTTTTTTCCTTTTTATTTTGTCTTTCTTTTTTATTCAGTTGTATATGTACTGTTTGTATTATTTGTGTTTGAAAAAAATTAAAAAAAATTAAAGCCAAAAAAGGAAAAAGAAATATTGCCTTGTAATGACCTTGCTAATTCAAAATGATGAAAATCTTACTGTTGATGTATTCATAAGATTTTTTTTCTCTTCCAACAAGTTGCCTTCCAGATATACCACAGTTCATACTCACACCTCCCAACTTGGAATCTGAAAATCACTGGATCTTTAGTCTAATTTAAGGAAGATTGATTGAACAGAATCAGACTTTAAAATGCTATTAAAGCAATTGGATTAATGTAAGCTCCTGCTAGATTTCTGTTCTGAATGCGCCCTAGAATGACAGTAGTTTAGAGAGTTGGTTCCAGAAATACTTTATTTAGCTGTAACTGTATGAAAGGATATAACTCTCTTCTTTGTTTATTATGAGATTAAATTTTATAACCAATCTCTCATGGTAGCTTAATGTAATTCTTGCCACATCATCAACAATAGCTAAGGAACTCATATTTATCAGTTTGGAAACAAAATAATTCTACTTCCCAAATAAAAAATAATTATTTTGGTACATTCAGATGATTCATTGAATATATGTATGCTAGTTTGTAATTACATATGTTACATGAGTATGAGGTGGTTTGATGTAACGATGAAAGGCACCAGTTTAGAAATCAGGAGATCATGAGATCTAGTCATGCTTTTGACAGAAAGTCATCTGGGGGACCTGTGGTCAATTACTTTATTTCAGCCATAGAAAGAAGGCAATGGTAAACCACATAAGAAAATGTTGCTAAGAAAAGTGCAGGGACACATCCAGGCAGACATTCAAAGGCACAAAATTATAGCTATATCTATTTAATTTTCTTCTAAACCAGACAGAAAAGGGCCTGTGCATTTCTTATAGGAAGTTACAATGCTTGATTTTAAATTGAGGGAGTTAATTAGGAAGGAAGGAAGGGAGGGAGGGGAAAAAAGGCCTTATTAAATTAGGGGCATTAGGCTAATTGCATCATAAGGCTAACAGAACTCTCCTTCCTGAACTATTTTTGGTAATGTATTAACTTTACACCTTCCTTCTCTCTAGAAATCTCTTTATACTATCCCACAAGTAAACATAAAATTCTTGTTACCTTTAAATTTCTAGAATGCCGAGATCCTCATTCAGTATCTAGTTCTAAGTGCTGGTTCATGATAAGGTACTATAAGTGGTTACTTAGGCAAAAGCCTTTTTATAATAGATTTTCATGCAAGGGATGCTTTTCTCAGAGTGATCTGACTGACAAAATACCAGTTAAATACTTTTCCTCATCTTATATCATCTTGCAGATATTTTTAAAGTTATTGTATCTCAGTCATACTCTTAGAACTTCATATGAGACTTGCCTTAGCCTTTTCTAGTAATGTTCATTTAAAACCAGTTCTTCTATTACTTGGATCCTGGATTTTTAAGTCTCTGCTTTGAGTCGGGTGACTTCATGGGCACAATCACATAATTTTTATGATCATTTATCTTCTATTTTTTTCAAGAGTAAGTAAATTTAGCAGAATTTGAGAGCAAGATGGGGATATGAATAATTCTTAATGCTTGCTCAACCCTTATAATTAATGTTTCCTCCATCCCAGTATAGAAAGTGTTTTAAAATCCTCCCCCAGTTTCAAATGAACTAGCTACATGAAGGAATGTATTTGAGTACAATGTTAGGAGTAAAATAAGAAAACATATTTTGCATATAGAGGATACTAAATTCAATATCTTGGATCTATAAGAAAGGCAGGGAGATAGTCCTCTGTGAAGTCTTGGTAGTACTGGATTATATTAACCAATGTTTCACCTGTATCAGATAACTTTTAATGTTTGTTATGATATGGAATAGAAAAAACAAAGAAGCACGGTCTCCAAACTTCCTGGCATATTCTAGTGGCACGGATCTGTAGATTCCAGTCAAAAAAGTGATATACTACCGTTTACTATATTAACATAGAGATGACCCTCCATCATTCCCAGCCAGGTTAGAGATGTTTAAAGATGCCAATTGATGCCAATCCAATTGAATTGCATAGTGCCTCATTAACTAAAGGTATTAGATTCTGCCCTGTAAGAAAATCTTAAAATCTATATCTTAATCCCGACAAACAACAATCTCTCTGAACAAACTAATAGGAAAGTCAACTTGGACTGTAATGTTCCAGTCAGAATGAGATGTTCTCTCTGGTCATATTAACGTCATGCTGATTTTCATTTATTTTTAAAGCTGCGTGGCTCCCCTACCATGTCGAAAACCCTAATAAATAAATAATGAAGCATTAAACGGCTCAGTGTGTGCCGGCAACAGGAATTGCCAGTCTTTTAATTTTGGAACATTTAAAATCTGCCATAGGTGGTTCTGCCCTGAGTTGATGGATAGAGGTTGGTCCTTAGCAGTAACCTTTCTGCACACATTTTCTTCCCTCCCCCATCTGGGACCAAGCTCTCCTGGAGAATTAATTACCATAAAGAAGGTCTCTTGCCCCTGAAGGCCTCCTCTCTGGTCACGGTTCAGCTTGTCAGCAACGCAGGGTGGAAATGCTTGAACCTGGATAGCCTGCAGATCTGTTGACATCTAGATAGATGGAGTCTAATTTCTAGTTTCATAGTATAATATCCCTGAGCTTTGGAATTTTCCACCTTAGCTGAGGGCATAGGTAAATTTTGCTACAGCAAGATGCACTGCATGATCTCCATTGCAATGGTTTCAGTTTGTTCCTCAGTACAATGTATCTTCTTACGACATATTTAACTAAATGAATATATCATAATAATTCTCTAACAAAATGGGAGCTTCAAGAAAATAACCTGACCTTCCAGTCTAATTGTTCAGTTATCAGACCTGCTTCCTTTTCAGCACTTGTGGTTGATGTAATGCTTTCATCATTTGATGGATGTCTTTGAGCATGGAAAGTGATTTCTTTCCATGGGTTATTGCTAAACTGTTTTTCAGTGGGCTGCACATTCTCCTATCAAAGGAGAAAAATGCTATTCATTTATAAGGAAGGAAACAAAAGGTTGCTCTTCTGGGTTCCAGTGCACCAGCCAGTTGGTCTTCATGCTCATGGAAGCACCAGAAATTGAAAGAGCAGCCACCCGAGCCCTGGAAATGCCGACTCCCCTCTGAGGCCAGGAAGGGCCTCTGATTTTCCAGTGCATGGAGGTAGCCCAACCTATTCTCCCTGTCTTGGGCTGCGGAACTCTGTCGTCGATGGGAATGTCCTGCCATTCTGATGGGGGACCAGAGACAATAGGGAAGCATAAACCAAAATCATTTAATGCTTTAATGAAGGCATTTAAAAATAATTAAATAATAATAAAATAGAGGTGGTTAAAAAAGAAAGAAAGATGGTGACTTCAGTTGCATAGTTGCAGCCACTATTGTGACTTTTTGACAGTTCCTCTTATGAATGCTCCTGGACAACTTAGGAAAAATAAATATTTTGATTATTTTGTAAATAGAACTAAAAGTAGCAGTTTTTTTAAAAAAATAAATGGATATATATGAGTGGATGTGGCCTTCAATTTATTCTACATATAGTGTAAAATCTCTAAACCAGGTTTCCGAGTTACTTATGGTTACTGCTAAATTGTATTATTCTGTGGGAGATAAGTAATTAAATTGTGGATCTTTTCAGCATTTTCTTGGTTTAGTTGCCTCTACTTCAAGCTAACAAGCTATTTCAACTCCTTTGCCAAAGACTTTGAGAAAATTAAATGTTATTTCCTTATTTGTGGATGAAAATTATTCATGATCTGTCCAGTGAGGTAATAATTGAAAAAACTTTAAATTCATTTTAATGGCCTCAAAGACTTGTAGAGGTTATTACTATGATCCTTGTTTGTTTTGATTTAGATTGGGGTATATTTTCCATATAAAGTGACATTCAACAGCAACAAGAGGCTCAAGAGTCATAAAATTTTACAAGGGTTTTCCCCAACACCTGAAAATAAAAATTCAGTAATAGAAAAGAAACAAATGATTTGCTAAGCTTTCATGACATATGGGACATATTCACACTCATTATTCAAATTGCTCTTGTCCTATGCATTACCAGCTTGATTTTAAACTGGTTTAAAAAAAATCTTGCCTAGACTGTGATCCTCTGGTAACAGTTTGCAGTCTGCACAGCATGTATTCTACTGGATAATTTTCCTGGCACTGAGCTCTCCATCTTACTGTTTCAGAAGAGCAATAGGCATTCACTTAACTTCCTGTGGGTAGTTTCTAGCTCTCTAATTAACCTTTTGCCTTGAGACCTATTCACCAGCTAGCTTTGCATGCCAGAGGCACAACTTTTTATAGTCTTCCCCTCCCTCTCTAGATGTTAGCTTGTGAAGTATTCCTTGTGAAGAAGCCTTGTGGAATAGTCCAAAAACAGGCAGATTAGCTATACTATACAATACAATACAATACAATACAATACAATACAATACAATACAATACAATACAATACAATACAATAGCAGAGTTGGAAGGGATCTTGGAGGTCTTCTAGTCCAACCCCCTGCCTAGGCAGGAAATCCTATACCATTTCAGACAAATGGCTACCCAACATCTTCTTAAAGACTTCCAGTGTTGGGGCATTCACAACTTCTGGAGGCAAGCTGTTCCACTGATTAATTGTTCTAACTATCAGGGATTTTCTCCTCAGTTCTAAGTTGCTACTCTCCTTGATTAGTTTCCACCCATTGCTTCTTGTTCTGCCCTCAGGTGCCTTGGAGAATAGTTTGACTCCCTCTTCTTTGTGGCAACCCCTGAGATATTGGAACCCTGCTATCATGTCTCCCCTAGTCCTTATTTTCATTAAACTAGACATACCCAGTTCCTGCAACCGTTCCTCATATGTTTTAGCCTCCAGTCCCCTAATCATCTTTGTTGCTCTTCTCTGCACTCTTTCTAGAGTCTCCACATCTTTTCTACATCGTGGCAACCAAAACTGAATGCAGTAATTATTATTATTATTATTATTGAAAAGTTATACTAACAGCATCTTGCAAGTCTGAAAGCACTTGTCTCTCACTTTTACTCTCCTATAAATTAGGGAGGGTCTCTTTTGAAGAAGTGCTTTCACCACCCCTTGTCTTCTGGACTCAACTTTCATTTATCAGACCATGGTATAGGCTGAGGTTCTTCTTCCTGTCACATAACTTTACACTAGCAAGTGTTCATTTTATTTTATTAGCAATCTACCTCAATCAATATAAGTAACCACTATTATAAAATATGGAATTAATGTGACATTTTTAAAAAATGACCTTTCTTGCCTTAGAGAATTATTTCCATAGAACTTTCTTTCAGAACTACTGGATCCCTAGAAATAGAAGAATGGAGGGACAACTGTGTGTATAGACAACAGGATGGCAAATTTCCAGAGAGTGAAACTGTCCTGACTCTGAACATTTTTCTGATTTTTCTCTCTTCCTTCTGCCATTCTTCTTCAATTCCCAACTGAAATCAACCTGCCAGAAGCTATAGCAATTCCATTAAAAGACAAAAACTGCAATAGTTGTAGGAAAAATTGTACAGTGTCTGATTTTCTACCTATTGGACTGGTAGCTATTTCTTCAGAAATAGGATAGGTTGGGTTGAGTAGAGGAAAAGAAAGTATAAATAGAAATCAAATAAAAATATCCTTAGTCTTTGCCACCAGACTGATCAAAATTAAAACTTTCCCTCTTTATTTATGTATTTATACTATTATTTATTTATTGAATTAATATGCTGCCTATCTTAGTATTTGGGGTGACTCTAAGTGGCATACAATATAATGAAAGGTAAAGGTATAAAACACTATAAATGTAAAAACCAATTATAAGGACAGAAGTTTTAATCATAAATAAAAGACCACAGGTTTACAGCAGCGCAGTGCTGGTGCCTTCTCTGTCACTGCAGCAACACTACAGCTTCTTCCTCATGGCCCTGTGCCAATTGACAGAGCCAGGTTTTAAGGCTTCACCTAAAGACCAGGAGGGTTGAGGCAGAGCTCATGTATGGGGCAGTGGTGGATTGCCAATTTTTTTACTACCAATTCAGGCATGCTCCCACGTTAGCTTGTGTGTGCGTGTGATGCTTCTGTGCAGAAGCAGATGGGTGGAGCCTCCTGCTGCCGCTACCACCTGTTCATCTGATCCGGCCTGAACTGGGAGTAACCCACCTCGGGTATGGGGGCAAGATATTTCAAAGGGTGGCAGCTGTGGTAAAAAAGGCTCTTCTCCTGGATTCTGCTAGCTGAAATTCCTTGGCTGATGGGGTCTGCAGTAAACCCTTTCTGCCACAATGAGAAGGGCAGGCTGATCCCTTCGGGGCATGCCATATAGGACTGCAAAGATGATGATCAATACTTTGAATGGGACCGGGAAGCAGATTGAGACCTAGAATGGGACCTGGAAGCAGATATTCTGTTAGCCAGATGTTCACAGAACATCTATGACACTAGAGGCCTCCAGAACTGTTCACATGGCTGCATTACTGGACCAATTGTAGCTTCTGAATGTTTTAATTTACATTGCTATGTATTTTAAAAGCCCAGTAAAGGCTACAGAGTAATCTGGCTGCCTGCAGTTTCTAGTTCGTTTAGTTCACATTTTTGCACTAGTGAGGGTGCAACATGAGGAGGCAAGCTAGCTTCACACATTGACTCCCAATGGAAAGCGAAATAGTCCTCTGAATGCCCAATTATAGGAAGACATATAAATGACTCCACAAAAAAGATAATAGGCTTTAAACTACTACATCAGCAATGGATAATCCTGAATAGGATTCACATCCCACGTGGCATCTGCTGGGATATAGTATCACCCTCTCAGTGTTACTGTGGGCTCCTACCTCAAACTGTAGATCGCATCATGACTGGCTGTCAGCTAAGAGTCCAGTATCTGATTTTTAAAAATATAAACAATGTTGCGTTTCAATGGTGAGATGGCTTAGACATTGATATTTGAACATAGATCTTTTTGACATTTATATTTTATTGGGTTCTAGTCCTCTAGTTGAAATGTTAATGTATATTGCTACTCTATGCCATATGCTAAATAAATGAATAAAGCTTCTCAATGCTCTGCAAGGATAGGCCAATAAATCCTTCTACTTGATTTTAAGATAATGAAACCATACATTGTACATTAGCAAGCAGGAGACTGTAAGTTCAAGTTCCACCTTAATCTTGAAAGTCTATGGAGATTCTCAGTCATCCAGGTCATGGTTGTCCCAAAGGCAACTGTAATTTCTGGGTTTTCTTCTTTTTCTTTGAAGATGGTTAACTTCCCATCCAAAAAGTTTCTTCAGCTCTGACTGGATGCTGAGGAATAGAAGGATTTGTACTCCTTTCACACAGCTAGTGATTTGCATTCTTTTAGCAGGTTGTTATGGCCACCTGGAGGTTTATCTGTGTCATCAGAGTCACCTGAGTGGTGCAAATGAGTGTGCAGTCTTCTTGCAATAGAGATAGAGGATGTCATATCCCTCGGTTGAGAGAGGGCTCTTCAATTTTGACATAGATCAGTTCTTTGATCCCTCTCAGTCATAAAAGCTAGTTGGGTGAGTTTGGGCCAATCACTATCTCTCAGCCCAATCCTGTGTCAAAGATTTGCTGTTTTATGGAAAGTAGTAGTAGCAGTAAGATGTGTTGAATAGGTTCACTGTCTTGAGTTCTTTGTAAAAATAATAAAGGCAAGATATTTATGAATGAATGAATGAATGAATGAATGCATGCGTGCGTACATACATACATACATACATACATACATACAAACATACATACATACATACCAGGCAATTGACCACAAACTTGGTAGATATTTTTATGGATTGCTGCTGCATGGTTGCAATTGAGACTTCTTCTATGGAAAGAATGTTACAGTGCAAATGCTAATGCTTTTTTTAACATTAATAAATGGTACCAATTTTACAAAAAAGGAGCTGATGAAATCTGGTTTCTGCTGTGATTTGGTGCTAACTGAATAATAGTTTTAGCTCATTTCAGATTCTGACCCTTTCAGAGAAACCTTGGGAGCAAAAAATGAAAAACAACAATAATCATGAAGTCATACAAGAAATAGGACATCAGTGGCTTCGGGGGGAGGAGCCTGCCGCCGTCGGGAGCTCAACGAAGCTCCTGTCAGGATTCTGGTTCGTATATCTTATAAGATCTATAGATATCTCCCCTTTCTGGCAGAAAGGGGCAGGGAGAAGGTCAGTCGTTAGGATCTCTTTGTAATTCATAGCCTTTTTTTGCTGTGAATGGAGAAGAGGTTCAACATTAGCTGAGCCTTTACTCCGGCCAGTTTTCCGCGCTGCCTTTTTTGCAGCCCTAGGCAGATTGCCCCCCCCCCCAGGACAAAGCTAAGCTATTTAAAAGTCAATCCGGGCGGGGACCATTCCTGAGGAATTTCTTCTATTACTATCTAAAATACCAGCTTCAATTTCGCAAAAGGCTCCCTTTCTTTTTTAGCTGCGTCACAAGATGGCGATCTCGTAGCTTTTGTGTTTGATGTGACGTACTTAGTCAGCCCTACCCTCCTGAAGGCTTCTCCGTACTAATTGCTAAAAGATTAACTGAGGGGAGCAGAGACTTTGATTTTTGGCTCGCTTGATTGCTTGTCTTTTATTTTTACTCTGGAATGGCTCCCAAATCTAAACAGAAGCGCTTCCTTAATAACATATCTCCAAAAACTGCTATGAAGCCGCTACCCTTGCCTCCTACACCCTCCACGGGAGATTTGTTAACACAAGAATTTCTTCTCAAAACGCTTAATGATTTCAGACAGGAAATTAATCAACTGATATCGGATTTATATGATCAATTTGATGCTAAAATTGCTCAGGCAAAGAAGGATATGATCGGAGTAATGACAGTCATGACAGATTATATTGCTGAAACGGAGGACAAATTGGAACTTTTGGAAGAAACTAATCTTAATTTGATATCCAAAATTCAAACGTTACAACAGGAAATTGAAAATGCTCAAAAACAACTTGTCATGATAAATTATAATAAGACTGCCTTTGTCATAAGAGTTAGAGGATTGCGTGAAAACCAACAGGAGAATTTGAAACAGATCTTCTTTGAGGCTTTCAGCCGCTTGGTGGGAAGTCCGGGATTTAACTTTGATTGGCAGATTCAAAGAATTTACCGTCAGAATTCGTGGGTAGCAAAACAGCGACAGCTTCCGAGGGACATAATTATATACTTTACCACAAGGGAATCCAGAAATGAGATAATACAGAGGCTTTACAGCAAGAGGTTGAGAATTGATGGACAGGACTTGATTGTTTTTAAAGAGTTACCATCTCAAATATTAAGAACAAGGAGAGAGTACGCTTTCTTAACCGAAGAACTCAGAAATTCTCAGATTCCATACAAATGGGAAGTCCCAGCTGGTATTACAGTTACATTTGGCAACCAAAAACACCGCATTAATTCTGTCTGTGAAGCCCGAGAATTTTACTACGAGACCCTGAAGGCGGGACTTCCTGATTCATCCGGACCTGGAGAGAGACAAGGAGAAGGAGAAGACAAACAGCGAGACACGTGGCTACAAGGCGGAGGGTGTTGCTTTCCTCTTCCGGAAGGGCAGAAGACTAAAGAATAAAGACTTAGCGATGTTCTTAAAGCTTTATGATTTCCGTCTGGGATAAAATGGAAAAGTTGTATATCGATGATGAGACATGGAGACTGAAAGAAGCGTTGCTGATTGTGGACACATATTGTATATAAGACTTGTCTGAACTCTAACTCAAATTGCGCATGAATTATTTTCCTAGGCGAGGAGAGCGGAGATTGCGATCTTTTTGAGTTGTGGTCTGGGACGAACGGAGTTGGGAGGCGCGTGGGAGAGGGAAGGGTAGCGAAAGCTTAATTAGACTACCTGGGGCTAGAATGCAAGCTGATGTTTGTTTGAGTTGCTATTTCAATATAAGGTCAAGAAAGATTGGTCGGAGAGTCTTCAGGAAAGTGGAGTAAATATGGGAGGAGCAATGGATGCGGATAAAATATATATGTGGATATGGATAAAGGCAGGGTGGAAGGTAAAAAAATTTACATGTGGAGGTGGGTAAGGATAGAAAGGGAGGTGTTGGAAATGAAAAATGAAAGAAGTACTTGAGTTTAATGGTTTTATAGAAAGGTTTGGATATTCGGATAAAAAAGAGATAAATTAAAGGTCTGAATAGATAGACAAAGCAATGAGACTTTTAGTTGGGGAATCCTAATTGATCAACTTACCTGGCTCTAATACAGTTTGAAACCCTGCAAGTAGTAAAATAACCGAAATTTGGAATGAGCTACATTGTTTAAGATTTACAGATAATGGGAAGCTGTGTTAACGTAGTGGGTTTATTGACCCTTCTTGTTTCTCCTTTCTTTTTGTGTGTGTGTGTGTGTTTTTTTATTTTGTATTTTTTACTATTCTCTTTTTTTTTTCTTTGGCTTTACTTTTATTTTATTTTTTTTAATTTTAAAGTTAGCTGGCCTTATTATACTCAAATGCTTGTTAAAGAATTATGCCGGGTATGGGACCTGCGAAGCCGTAAGGGGGCTAGGGAGGGGGGATTATAGGGGGGAGGGGGGAGGGTGGAATTACAGTTTCAATTCTTAGAACAATAAGAATTCACTTGTATACTGCGGCTCGTTTTTCTTTTTTCTTTTTTTCTTTTTCTCTTTTAAAACAAACTGAAATGTATGGATACACCAAAGCGAGGAGAAGAGGGAAAGAGGAGGGAGAAGTAAAGAGGGAGTGAGAGGGAATGTAAGGAGGGTGAGATGGAGGGAGGGGGAGATGTCTGAGGGGGAAGGGAAGTAGAAGAGGGGAATGCTGGAGGGGTGAAATGAAAGTTGGAGGGGGAGAAGAGAGGGTGTATGGGGGAATGAAGTGTCATGTTGGGTTTTTTTTTTCTCTTTTTTTTTTTTTACGCACAGTATATAAGTGATTGTATAAAATGAAAATGAAAATGAAATAAATAAAATGTATTAAAAAAAAAAAGAAATAGGACATCAGTGAGAACAGTACTCTGTTTTCTCAGATATTTGATTTCTCAGGGGTAATTTAAAAAGTCAATTTCCTGGAGGGATCTATTTTTTTTTAATTGACCTAGAACTCAGAAGGGAAAGTATCTTGGCATTAATTTTTGATGAAACTACTAAAATGTGTTGCAATGAAGGTTCATAAGAGTCAGACTAATGATGCATACTTTCTCACAGGTACAGTAATTTCCACTAAGGCCATATTTAAACATATAGTATTTCAGTTTACTGAGTTGGGGAGTGACAATACAAGCTCAGGTGAATCTAATTTGGAAGAAGAAAATTCCAAATGTTGGAAGCTTTGTGGAGAAAAACCATGAACTTGTAGGGAAGATTTTTTGCCATTATAGTAAACATCATTCATTGTAAAATCTTAAGTCAGCCATTTTATTAAAAGAAAATGTGGTCTCCATACAGGTATAGATCCTGCTTTTGTGGTTTAAATGCTTTAAGAGTATGCTGCCATTGCTTCTCAGCATCCTTATGTTTGAATTTCACCAAACTTTCATAAAAGAAAGTTTGAAATCCTTACTTTTTAGTCAAATACCAAATACAAACTATAGCTTGTTGTCAAAATATTGTATTATAAAAAGGCCATAATTGTTACTGTTATAAAAACTAGGATTATATTTATTATGAAACAGATAATGCAAGTATAATCTTTTTATTTATTTTTCAAAACATTTTTTATTTTTTTCAAATATAATTTTGTTTGTGCAAAACCTAAGGTATATTTATCTCCCTGTATTTATCTTTCCTTTATTTGGATCGAATCTGATATCTAACACCACACACACACATACACACACAGAGAGGGAGGGAGAAGGAGAGAGAGGGGGGAGGGAGAATGAGAGAGAGAGGGAAGGGAGGGAGGGAGAGAGGAAGGGAGGGAGGGAGGGAGGGAGGGAGGGAGAGAGAGAGAGAGAGAGAGAGAGAGAGAGAGAGAGAGAGAGAGAGAGAGAGAGAGAGAGAGAGAGAAAACACAATAATAAAACAACCACTGTGGGATATTCAACTGGATCCAAATATTTGGGGGAAAAGGTAGGTCTTGAAGCTTTCTTAAAAGTGAATATTGTTGGAGCCAGTCATATATTTGGGGGGATATTCATAGAACAGGGGCAGCCTTAGTAAACACATATATAGGTCCCATAAAATGACAAAAGCATGCCCACACTGTAGGATTATGTGATGTGATTAGCAGCAGCAGCACCAGAAAATTTATTCTTCAGTATTTATCAAATACATGAAGGTCTTCTAGAGGCTGATGGTGCTGTAATCAACCTTTCTGGAGCATGGTGCAAAACAAACACCAGCAGTCTTTCTTTCTGGCAATGGTCTACATTTTCCAATCTGATTATAAAAGTCAGAACCAATTCTTGCTTGCCAGCTGATGAGAATCAGAGACAGGGAAAGCAGGGTTTTGTGTGAACATGGCCATTAATCACAATAGGATTCTGTTCATTGAAGGAAGACCTGGAATTAAAGGATGCTGCTGAATGAACTGGCCACCTTATGGAGCACATAAACCTTTACACATTCTTTCCCTTTTCATTCTACTGCTTTTGATAAGGTAGATGGAATAATGTTTTTGATAACCATTTACTCATCCTGAAAGCCTTATGTTGGGAAGTAGCAGCATGGGAGGATCAGATGATGCTGCATGGAGACCAAGCATTGAGAGTTTCTCATCACAGAGTTGTGGGAAATGATAATAAAAAGCACCTACTGGGCCACTGAAATAAGGATAAGAAAAGATGTTCAGATAACTTAATGTATAAAATTGCATTTGAAGTATGAGATAATTTTTTCCCCATACAATCTAGTGCCATCTAAAAGGTTTGGATGAAAATGCTGGTAAGTAGTAGCTAGCAGGAGCGTAAGCTGTTGTAATCCTACTCAGCTGGAGGCCGCTAAACTGTCTATTGGTATGATGGCCAAGGGATATTCATGAACATTCTGTCTTCTCTCCAGCAGCCTAGATAGTCCCTCTCTTTCCATAGTTCTGTCAAAATGCAGGGGAAAACATTTTGGGAACTGTTTCTTTTGGATATGTCAGAATCTGTAGTGACTACTTATATCTGCCCAATTTTTCTCCCCATACATTTGATGAGGAATTACAAAAATACATTTATGCCCAGACTCACTTGAAAAATTCCCAGTCTTGCTCTTACATCTATTTTCATCTAATATTTTTTGGGATAGATATAATCGCATCCCAAGGCAGTGACCTAAGTTTAAATGTCTATATACTCAAATGTTTGATTCAGTTCAAATGTGATCAGTAACAACCTCAGGGTAGAGGGGGCAAGGGACAGTCTGATGTTGTGACCAAGTCCCATGCCTTTTCATGTGCACGTATCTCAAAGGAGCAGAGATTGTGCTGTGAATTTGCAACCATGTTTTCATCATTTTTATGAAATAGTGAGTTCCTTCAAATGCAACTAAATGAAACAATGTTCAGTAATACCTTCATAAATGTTTGAATCGGTGTATATCTATGGGGAAAGTTATAGCCACGGGGAAGGGCTGCTCTGAAGTTACTTCTGAGAAGTATGATATTTTTACTCAATATTCTAACATACAATATATTTTGCCCTAGATGGCAATGGATATGATTAGTTTTTGCGAGATTTGAGAGATCCAGTGGATGCTTTAACAAAGTACCACAAGAATGCAGATTCATAATGCTTGATCATACATGAGTAAATTGGTGTTGGGGGAGTTTTCTGATGATATCAAAATAATGGTTACAAAATTTGGAAGCTGTAGCAATTATGTGACATCCCAGTGTGCTCATGTGATATCTTTTCTCAGCAAGCTGCACTGATTACCAGTAGCTTATTAATGGTTTTGATCAATGCACAACTACCACCTTGAAATTTAAAATACTGGTTTTATATAAGATTATAAGTCCTGCATAATTTGGGACCTAGTTATTTATGGGAATACCCCATGATTTATCACTCATATTTTTTACGTATATCGAGAGTTTATGTACCAAAGACAAATTTCTTGTGTGTCGAATCACACTTTGCCAATAAATATTATATTCCATTCAATTCCATCCTGTCCCGTTCTACCCCATCCCACCCCACCCCATCCTATCCTATGTTCTTCCTAAAGACAAGACAGAACGAGTATACCTGGGTTCCTATCAGTTAAACAGGATCATCTTATGGAATTCTGGCATTTTGCTGTTTTTTGGCAAAGAAAATGTCCATTTGGAAACTTGAGTTCACACTTATGACCAGACAATGGTTAATAGTCACTGCAAAAAATGTTGTAAAATTGGATTCAGTGAATTCATCAATTTAGGACTGCAGTGGCTTAACAACCAGAAATCTGATCCCAATTGTAATTCTAAACTGAGGAAATCAGTGAGGTGAGACCAATCTCTTAAATAGAAAGGCAGGCAGAGAGAGACATCCCCACACCATAGTCACCCAATAATAATTAGATTTTCTGCATAGGTAGGAAGGACAAGAAGCAGAGGAATGGCCAATCAGCTCTGGACTGAGCACCTATTGTCAATCCTATTGTCAACCTGCAGCAATCCGGACATGGATTTCTGAAGTTAGTTTTTTTTTTAAAAAAAAAAAAACAGAAACAGCATGGAAGACAAGCAGCTTAAACTGTTGTGCAGAAATGCTCTAAGAGGAACCCCAGTGGTGATGCAAAAGATCTTACTGAGACTAATTGTGTTGCCTCTTTTGCTCAATGAAGCAAATAGAATTGTCTTTGCAACACAAAGTACTTTCTTGAGCAAAACAAGTCACCTCACTCAGGCCTATTTATTATCTATACCACTTGGTTTGTTTTCATGTCAATGTACTTACTAGATGAGCTTTTGCTGTGCTAAAGTGCTGTGAGTTAGGTGAGGAACTGCATCACTCCATTCTTTATGGGCCCAGCACCACACCTGCAAGTAATATTAAGAGAATGTTAAGAAAACATTCATAATAAGTACAAAACTGGGACATAGAAATTGACCAGTGACAAGTTAAACTAAACTAAACTAAACCAAACTAAACTGAACCGAACCATACCATACCATACCATACCATACCATACCATACCATACCATACCATACCATACCATACCATACCATGCTTTTATCTGGTAAATAATAATTGGAATCTTGAGTATAGAAAAGTTGTTTTAAAACTCTATATGGAACCAATTCTTTATATTCACATTTTTACAAAAAGTCCTGGAGCATCAATTCTCAGGTAACCAGTATGGAACAGGAAGTTCCTCTGTGAAAGAGTGTGTTGAATTGATTGTGGTCACATAGGAGAAAAGAAACAGCTTTAGATGGACCAGAGAAAATAGGGAGAGAGAAAAAGGGAGAAGATGGAAGAAGGGAGGAATTTTATCTCAGGAAAATTGTAGTGAGCATAGCTGTAAACGTTTGGCTTTGGTATGTCCTTGATTTTAAAAAGATATTGCATCTCCAAGGAGATTGTTCATTCATTATCTTAAGGTTGGTTTACATTACAACTATACTTGTGTCACAGTTTATACATTTGATTGTAAATTGTTTCATAATGTTATAAGTGAAAGTTGTAAGCATTTCATAATTTTCTAACCAGTATTAGTAAGATGTCACTAGGGTGAATCTTGGAAGACAGTTAGGGGTTAAAGTTAATATTTTGTTATATTTCTTGTATATACTTTTTAATTAAGGATTTTGAGTAATGGAAATTGATTCAAACTAAACTTAAAAGGGAGATTTTCTCCTTTTTGTCTACTTTCTAAATCATAAAGTTGCTTATATTTATTACAAACCAGAATAGCCAAAATAACTCCCATAAGAAGCTTTTTATTTTTTTATTGTTAATGCAAAAATCTAATAGTAAAAGTCAATATTCCAAATTTAACTGGACACTTAAAGCACTTGTAATTTTTTAAAACCAAAGTTTTTTAAACTCTTTGCTATTTATTTCAAATGCTTTAAATTTCTTAGCTTTTAGTTAATTCTTAATTGGTTCAGAATTGAAAATAAACTCACCTGGCAATTTTTCAAACATATCATTCTGAAAACCTCTATAGCTTTAAGACAGTTGAAAAGAAATTTCGGAAAGCGATTAAGTTTGCAAACTTACTGTGCTTTAAAAGGCTCTCCCATGGCTGTGAACAAGATGGCTAATCAGCTTGTTTCTCTGTGCTCAAATTCAGGGAAGACCACTGTCCTGTGATCTCCTTGTGAGGAGGAACAATTGTATTGTCACTTAGAAGGTGATGATGGTTGATGTAAAATATAAGCTTGACATAAATATAATAATACTGTCAGGGGTGGTATACACTTACCTTCCCTACTGGTCTGCAAATGTGAGCTTGCATGTGCATGCACACTTTGCTCGCACACACCATCTCCGCACATGCGCAGATCCTTCTGCATATGCGCTTTTGGCAAAAAAAGGGCCTAAATGGGATGTCATTGAGATGGGCGCTACCACTACTGGTTTGGGCGATCCGATATCACCTCTCCATACTGTGTACATAAAACTCCCAGTAAAAACCTGATTAAAATAATGTTTAGCAAGGTTCCATCAACTAAGTATCAATGTGATGATATTACTTAGTTTGGGTAATGAAATGTCAGCAAGAAAACAACCAAGCTCAGAGAGCCTGAAGAGCTCCTCAAACCTTTTCAGTGTTATAAGGACAACGTATTACATGATATGGGCAACCACAGAGAAGGCGCTACTTTCTAATCTATTCTCCACTGATCTCATGCTTATGTTAAAGAAGACTTCTCTAGATGTTCTCAAAGGAACAGCAGAATCATATTGGAAAGGCAATCCCTAATGTTTATAAGAGTAAATCATATTGTTTTCAATTATTTTGAAAATCTTTTGATTTTTTTTGTTTTATAGTTATAGTATTATTTAGAGTTATAGCTGTATTGGTGGAAACAGTACAAAACAATGAAAAATGAACATATGGTCTGCTAAAAGGAGACCATATGTTGCTTTGAATGTAATTGAAGATGGCATCAACATGATTTCTGCATTTCATTTTCAGAGGAAACATCCCATCAAATCTTAGTTTACAATTTTGGCACACATAAGTCTCCATAATATTAAAGAAGTCAGTAATTAATGGACATCTAATTAAGCACTTCAAAAAGACATGCTATGACTCCTTTGGATCACATATCCCTAGTTCCAAGTGACAGTTGAGATCCAATTAAAAGTAAATATATTGTCATAAACAGTTGATATCTGACTTGGCTATTTTATCTTTTCTATTGATTTTTTTTAGTTCTCACTTTAATTAAATATTTATAAATCTCTAAACTGCCATACCCTATTCATTCATGTGCAAAATATGTCATTTTGATTTGAATGGAATTTACTAAGAAAATTATTAAAAAGTAAAAACTACTTTGGACAACCACCTGGTTAAAATTTGCCATCAGTTGAACAAGTAACTGATATCTTGGTATGTTGACTACTTTAAGATGGCTCTTACTATAAAACTTAAATACTTAGTTGGTCTTTTGGGAAAGAGTACTTCCATAATGAAATTGAAGAGAAATTAATAACCTATTATATGCATTTGTTATATCCTTCTAAAACATGGTTACTGAATGGGGCTAACCATTGACTAAACCAGTTCCAAAATCTATATTTATAAATTGTTTGCCTAAACAACACTTCCATTAAAATGCATTTCTTCAGTAGGCTATTAGCCAATATTTGCTCATTCATGTAATTGGTATTCATGTAAAGTTGGATTAGAAAAGATATTATGGCCTTCGACAAGGGTTCTCACTTTTTTTAGGTCTGTGATCATGTTTGGAAGAGTCCAATACTAGTTCTTTTACAAAAGGTCTGCCATATGGTCATAAAGTACTGCTAGAAGTGTAATTAGAAGAGCAACCAGAAACCTACAAATCTTCAGTTATGTAGATTTTTTGTATAGCTGCCTAACTATCAACAATTTTCTACAGCATACAAAATTAAAAGAATAATGCATAAAAATGCTCCAAAATTTAAAAAAAGATGGCATAAAAGGGAACAAGCACACAATATAAATAAAGAAAGCCTATTGCAGAGTGGAACAACTGCCTTAGTCCTAAACCTGGAGAAAAAGTCTTCAGGGGAACAAGGTTCATGGCTGTTCCACTGAGCTGAGAGACCGCCTGCTGCCAATCACCTCCAATAGACCGATCAGATCCCACAGATTAGGCCTCCTCTGAATTCCATCTGCCGGCCAATGCCGACTGGTGACTACCCGGAGGAGAGCCTTCTCTGTGGCTGCTCCGACCCTCTGGAACAAACTCCCCATGGAGATTCGAACCCTCACCACCCTCCAGGCCTTCCGCAAAGCTCTTAAAACCTGGCTATTCCGGCAGGCCTGGGGCTAAAGAGCTTCTGCCCCACTTCTCGAATGGTATGGTTGTTGTGTGTTTTAAATTGTGTATTGTTTGTTTGTCTTTTTATCCCATTTGTACCTCCTTTCCCTGACTGAGTTGTGAGCTGCCCTGAGTCCCCTTCGGGGAAAAGGGCGGCATATAAATGAAATAAATCCTAAATCCTGTTCAAATGTCCAGCATCAAATATGATGCTATTTCAGGGGAGAGTGCTGTTCTAGAGAAGGCACGCTTCCTGGATCCTATATGATGGCATCGATTGATAAATGGGTGTCAGATCATGCCAACCCTTAGTTCTTATGGGATGAACAGAATGGATACCAATCTGTTTTATGGCCAGAAAACCTGCCTACTTCCTTAAGATTTTCAGAATCTACAATGGATCAACATTAGCTCTCTTTGTTTCAGGATGGCAGTTTGTGTAGACTTCAACCAGTCAATATGCCAGAAAAGGCTCTGAAATGAATGATCAAAGCTTTTTTCACGATTAGAAGTAGAGTAGATAGAACAGCTTTATGAATCATTTCCCAAGAGATGCTTCACTTGAAGGAACTCCCCCATCCGTTTGATATTTTGCAGAGCCTTTCTTTTGACTCAGAAGCAGGTCAACTGAGAAACTGTGAAATTGTATGCTTTTGGCACTAACTATATCCTAGACATTACTAATGGCTCTATTTTTTAAAGCAAGAAAGTTCTCAACCAAAATTAACTGGATGATAGTGTCTATGATTCTACAGATGGAAATATACAGAGTTTTACAGTCTGTAGTATAAGATTGCATATGGCTCCCAAAGTTTTAGGGATCATCCTGGAGGCCTCTAAAAGTAATTGGTTAACAAATTCTTGTAATTTTAATGTGACAGAACAAGATATAAATGTGAAAGTAAATTAAAAAATTCAATTCATCTACTCCTTTTTGAAATGCTAATTGATAATACTAATTAAACATGAAGGGGAACCCTCATCCCTAAAAAAAAATGAGTATAACTAATTTGGACTGTGTTCTCTGAAATTGGCTAGAATAATGTTTTGGGGGAATTGCAATGTTTATATAACTCTAGAAACAGTTCCTCTCCAAAACACACCATCTTCTCTGATCACTAGAATGATAGGATGAATATCTTTGGAAAAGAAAATTTAAAAATTCAAAGACAAAATTAAGTGGCTTGCTGAAACCACTAAGAGTTTACAACAGAACAACACTATTGTGTTTATTTACAATAGACAATATGCCACAACTTTTTATTCAAATGCAATTGTTTACCAATACTATTGACATACTTGAAAGGCAGCACATTTTTGTGGTACTTGATTCAAGGAGCTAGATAATAAATCTGAATAGATGAAATTGCAAATTGTGTTGTCTTTCTATATACACTGGGCTACTAAAAGTAGAAGCAAGTAATTACTACGAAATGGAGGTTCTCAGCAATTGTTGCCGTTTTTAATATAGTCTATTGTATTTGCTTGCAGCTCATCTACTGTATTGTAGCTAGGAAAACAATCCAATAAGTTGTATATGCTTTAGAGCAGTGATCCCCAACCTTTTGGGCATCAGGGAGAAAGGTTTTTCCACAGATGAGAGTGGATGTGGTTTGGTGGGCTGCCTGCATCCCCTGGTTGGGGCTTCATTTGTTTGCATGGCCTAGTTGCTGGTATGTTGCAAATCGGTGTCGGTCTATGGATCCAGGTTGACAAATTCTGCTTTAGAGAATGATTCTTTACCAATCAATCCTACGAAACCAGATTTATATTTCTCTGAAAATTACTGGACATCCCCTTTCTCCTCTCCTAACCCAGATCATTGTGTCCTGATTCTCCCAATATAATAGCCCCACATTTCCCCCCTCCATTTTTACACTCCATTGTTAGCTGCTTTTTTAATGCTGTGCCCTTCACTTACTGACAGAAGCTTGCATATGAATGCTCTGAGCAGAAATGTACCATTTGTAAATTACCATACAATGATGAAGTGAACACAGATACTGTGACCAAAGCTTAATGAGATATGGAAACTGATGGAGATTTCTAATCCTCCATCTTAAGTGGCTGTTGAAAATGCAGCATTATTATTGATGAATGTGGACATGGAGGTGTTAGAACATATATTTTCACTAGGCAGAGAATCTCTATCCTGGTGGATGATTTCAATCCACATTGTCATTCAATAATTAAAAAAATAAAGCATTTACTTTGCATAAGATGAAGCACATTCATTTATTCAATCTGGGTAGCAAATTAATTATGAGGCAGAACCCATAAAATGAATGTAAAAATAGTTTCCTTCTCTCTCACACAGTTTTTGATTTAAAGTAGAAAAGAGAGAGGCAAAAAGATATAAAACAGGTCACTGGTAAATTAAGTGCATAAAGATCAGAGGTTAGATAATTAGTTCATTTACATGAGGTGCAGGATTTTTTTTAAAAAAAACTTTGCAACATTAACTGTACCACATAAAGAAGCAATCTGAATTAATGAGCATAAATCAAAAGGACACCCCCTCCTTTTCATCAACTAACAGTTAATCTCTTGATAGCAAAACAATCAGGTCAGCAGATGTTTTTATTGTTAGCTCTGGAATTAGTCAAGTAAATGGTGTTTGAAGGCAGCCTGTTAAAACTGAGAAGAAATGTTGGATCTAAAGCAGAATTAGCTTGCCAACTAGTTCAGTCTGTTTAAAAAAATTTTTTTTTATTGTGACCCTGTGAATCACAACACAATCTGGACAAGATTTGTCTCCTGTGGCAAAGGGATAGAAGTGGTAGACTAAGGACCTACTGCTTTAAGGATCATAGTTAAGTATTTGTTTCCTGCTACATCACTGGTTGGTCCTTCTTGCTTGGGATGATGAGCTGCATATTTAGTAGTACATTATATTCTGCTAAATTATGTTGCACATGCTACTGCCCAGTATGAATGATTGAATTCATGCAACAGGTTAATTCAGTGTTTTTCAAACTTTGCAACTTTAAAATATATGGACTTCAATTCCCAGAATTCCCAAAACAGAATCAAAAAGACTGAATTAGACCATGATAATGGTAGATAGCTTTAGATTTAGGATGTTGTATGAACTCAGCTATTTTTGAAGGAGATGTATCAGGCCATTACATTAAGTTATATACCTTTTTGTTTTTTGTTCTGTTTGGACATAAACTATTATATGAATTTAAGCTCTGTGTTTTGGTAACCAAGATTTATATTTTAGTGCATTGTGTGATTCAGTCACAATGTATTAATTAATCATAGATTATTATATTTCATGCATTTGTTTATCTATTACAAGTCCAATGTCATTATTTTTTGCTTGATACAACCATCCTTTCTCCTTGGAAATCTTGCATTTGAACTTTCTCTGCTTTGGAAAGGCATGGGTTATATCTGAATCATATTGAAAAGACAGGCATTACTATTTAAGAAGAAGAGGATAATATTTAATTTCCTGAGTATACCATCTTTAATATTTGAGTACTGTGTATATTCAAGTTTCCATTTAGCTCTTTAAAAAATAGTATTTGATTTTTTAATACACTGCACGTTTTTATTAGACTTCTTAACAAGATGAAAATGGGGAAAAACCCTCTTCAATATGTTTATTTCATAAGTACTTACACAGACATGAAATTATGAGCATTGGAAAGCCAAATATGGAAAACATTATATGAAAAACATGTAATTTTTAAATTGTTATTTCCTCAACACCATTACTTTGAACAGTTATTCATTCACAAGAGCATCTTCCCCAACTTGGTCATGTTGAATTAAAATCTTCACAATCACCATCAGCCACAGGATGATAACTAGTTCTGAATGAACCAGGGACGTATTTAAGAAAAGTACATGATTGTTTTGGTGCTTTTAAGGCAGCCGAACAAGGGCTCAAGACAAACATGATCCAATGCAAATCAGGAAAGATGTGGGATTGCTTCTGTAGCTAATCCAGAGGGATCCAAAGAAAGCTCCCCGGATCCATTGTTTCCTTCCTCCGTCCCTTCCATTTTGTATTGAATTTAACCAGCCAAATAAACAAAGCATAATCTCGTTTGGTGCATACCTCAGTGCTGGCACTTAAACTGCCTCTAATGTGCCAGCTGCTTCTTTGTTTCTTCTTGCTGTATTAATGGATTACACATCATTCTCATTACTTAGTGAAAGAACAAAAAGGAAAAAAAAATACCCAACACTTGGGATATAAGAATAAGAAAATGGTATTGCATGTTAGAAAGCATCCTAGATAAGGGGATTGGATGGGGCATGTTTTGAGGAGATTGATTTTCCTTTCTCTTTTAAAAGAAAGGAATATTTTCTTGTGGCTGTATGTGCCTCTGCTCAGAAATATTCACCAATGACATTTATATCTGTACACCAGCAAATGTTCCACTTCTTTCTTTCTTTTTTTGCATTAGGACATTCCACACAAAGAATGTCAGCCATTCTGGTGCTGAGTATCCATCTTCCCAGGTTCCTTAATCACCAGTTAGCAATATTAAAGAACATGGAAAGGAAAGGGCTGGAGAAAATGCACTTCTGGATGCTAGTTTTGAACAACATTGTTTTAGAACTCTGCTTTGAAAGTTAAATCAAACTAAGATGCATTTCATCTTAGTACTGTATAAATTCTAGACTATATCAATGGGAACTGACCAGCAGCAAGTTTTCAACAGTACTGAACAGGTAGTCCTTGACATACAACAGTTATTTAGTGACTGTTCGAATTTACAACAGAACTGAAAAAAGTAACATGACTATTTCCCACATGACTGTTGCAGCATTCCCAGGGTCACATGATCGAAGTTCAGATGCTTGACAATGAGTCATATTTAGGACAGCTATTTAGGTAATGTGCTTGTGTTGAAGGATCCCCTTTTCCGACATTCTAACAAGCAAAGTCAGTAGAGAAGCCAGGTTCACTTAACAACCATTTTACTGACTTATCAACTGCAGTGTTTCACCTAATAACTATGGGAATAAAGGTTGTAAAAGGAGGCAAGACTCTCTTAACAACTGTTAGCAACACAAATTTGGGCATAGTTGTGGACATAAGTCAAGGACTACCTGTACTAACCCCGATGCTGGTTTTGTTCTAGTTGAATTTACACAAATTGCTTCACCATAACCTGAAGCAGCTGCTATTTGGGGAAGAATTATCTTTTCCATGTTTAGATATTTCATCAATCTTACCTATCATAATCTTGTGCAGAAAAAATATAACCACTTACCAATTTCTGTTTGTCTCCCCAATGTGTTTATCATGCTGGAGCAATAGCAACTTTGTGTCTTCCATTGACTGTATATTATCCAGCCCACAAAATTTAAGTCCAATGGTAGAAAAATGCCACTTAACTTTTAAGCAATCAGTTTTTAAGATGTTTGCATGACATCATCCAATCAATTCCTATGGACCAATCTAGACTTGACACTCATGTTGATGTGCCATACATGTACAAATGGATATACCTTTGATCTTGATGCCATGACTTGCTTTTTAAAATCTCCTCTGCAGATATCATTAGATCTGTTCTGTGAAAAAGATGTTTGCCCCCTAGGGATTTTTGAAATTTATTTCTTTATATGGATGCCCATCTCACAAAGTGGTTAACTGCATTATTGTATCTGTCCACATTATGGAGTTCAACCCTAATGGGTCTTGAGGTTAACTTAACCTTCCATCTTTCTGAGTTCTGTAAAATGAGGATCCAGATTGTTGGGGGCAACATGAAAATAATGCTGACATTTTAAACCACCTAGAGCAGTGTTGGCGAAACCTTTTGGCACTGAGTGCCAAAAGGGGATGCTTGTGTGTGCGTGCCAGAAACCAGAAGAGCAGCCACCTGGTGCCCCACAGAAAATATCTTCTGGTTTCTGGTGCACACATGCATGCCAGAAACTGGAAGACTAGGTGGCTGGTGCACATACGCACCAGACAGCTACTCTTCCTGTTTCCGGTTCTCCCGCATATGTGAAGACCAGCTGGCGGTGCGCTGGAATCCAGAAGTGTAATCGGCAACAGCTTGCATGCCTGGAGAGATGGCTCTGCATGCCACTTCCGGCACACAAGCCATAGGTTTGCCAACATGGGCCTAGAGAGTGCGAGAAAACACTACAGGGTAGAATATAGCACGTTTTCCCGAAAATATGACATGTCCCGATACTAAGCCCAATCAGGCTTTCCAGCACATGTCCGCCCTAAAATAAGTCCCCCCAAACTACTTAAATGCATGTGTGATGAGAGATGGCAGGCTTTTTGGAAGTTCACCAAATCTGAAAGGTGGGGGTAATGCGGGGAGGGAGCATTGTGATTTTTTTTTGCACATTTTTAAATGTGTCACTGGGTCTCCTTCAGCTCCGTGTTGGATGGTTGCAGTGACTTGGGGGTAGAGTTTGTGTGAACGCAGGCCTTCTGTTGCTCTCCACTACTTCCTGGTAGAAGAAGTGGGGGAGGAAACTTGCCCCCAAAGGTTGGCCAGGCTCCAGAGAAATGAAGTGTTCTACCCAACCCATCATGTGTTGCCTGATGGTCATGCAGAAAAAGTCCGGGGAAGAAACCCAACAGCCCTGCCACCTGCCCCACTCCCCTCTATCTCTATCGCCCTCTCTGCATGGTCCCTAAACTTCTCGGACATCACCTGGCAAAGCCCCCACCAAGTGGGTGTGGTGCCTCCTTTTGACAGCCAGGCTGCATTTCTACATTTTTGTTAAGCATCCACAAATGACTGAACGGACATGCTCAGTGACGGCCACGGAAGTCGCTCGCCCTTTCCTTCCAGCGCCTTTTGTAAAGTGCTGCTCTCCCCCATCCCAAGTACACTGGCTGCCTCATATCCACCCAGTCCAGCTGGCGGGGCTCTGCTTTTTGCAAAGAAAAGAAAAGGAGGAGGGAAGGAGGGGAAAAAATCCCAGGGCAGGAATGTGCTTGCAGGATATTGAATATCCCATTAAGCTCACCCCCTTTCCCTTCTCTTCCTCTCCCGCCTTCTCCATCCCTCCCTCCCCATTTCTTTGGATGAGCCCAAGCCATTACAGCCAGCCAGCCAGCATCGCTTGCTCGCTTGGCAAAAAAGAACAGTTTTTCGGAAACTTAAGTGGTGACCCATGGCCTGGCCCATCCTCTGCCCCTCCTCCGCCGATAATAAGACCATAGCCCTATTCCGAGGTCAAAAGAAAATAACACCCTGTCTTATTTTCATGGAAACATGGTAAGTGTAAGTTCTGTTGCTATTGCTAAAAGAACAGCTATAAGCTACAACCGATGACAGCCATGATTAAAACAAAATCACAAAATCACATCAGTAGCAAACCTCACCTAACCTCACTTGACCCAAATGCTTTGAGAAAAAGCCAAGTTTTCAAAGCCTTCTAAAAGACTAGAATGCAGGATTCCCTATATTCCCAAGGAAGAGGTACTCCCACAGGGAAGATGTGTCTCCAGGTCCAATAATATGACACCAGTTGGGAGGGACGGGAACATGTTCTTTTGCTATATCTGGTCAGCTGAGCAGAAGCAATGGGAGAGGCCCTGTAAATAGCCTGGTTCTTTGCTTTAAGGGGTTTTACAGATTATAACCAGCCCCCAACCAGGTCCTGCAATGATTATATGAGTTCTATGAAAATCAAGACAAATACCAATTGGGTTACCCATTCCAGTGCATTCTGGACTGGCTGGAGTTTTCCAAAATTTTTCAAGGACATTATTTATGTGGACCACGTTGCACTGAACCAAACAGGACATGACTAAGGCAAGAGTCACGGTTAGCAAAGCCTCCTGGTTTGGGAATTGGTGCACAAGGCCCTGTAGCCACAGCTTGCAGCAGCTCTTTAAGCATAATAAAAAGCTAGCATAATGTGAATATGGCCTTTAATATTGTGTAACTGAAGTGCATCTTCTGTTTTATCTGCAATGCCCATATAAAATGGCAAGGCTTCTGTTATATGGTTACAGGTGCCATTTTGACCCTTTTTTTTGGGGGGGGGGAAGGCTTTTTAACAGTGGAAACCTAGGTACTCCACTACCAAAATTTCTCTTATTGTAGCACTTATAATTAAAAACAAAATTTTAGAACCTATAATTAAAAACAAAAAACCAGCATCACTTTGGAGGTGAAAGTGGACAAGGCCATGGGAGCGGTGAGTGCCTCCACTTGTGTATTGGACCCGTGCCCCTCCTGGCTGGTCGTGAACAGCAGGGAGGTGACACGTGGCTGGATCCAGACGATAGTTACCACCTCTCTTCGGGAGGGATCCTTCCAACCCCTCTTAAAGGTGGCAGTGGTGAGACCCCTCCTGAAGAAGCCGTCTTTGGATCCAGCCATCTTAAGTAACTACCGTCCAGTTTCCATCCTCCCCTTCATTGGGAAGGTTGTTGAGAAAGTGGTGGCCTCTCAGCTCCGGCGGTCCTTGGATGAAACCGATTATCTGGATTCCTTTCAGTCTGGATTCAGGCCTGACTACAGCACGGAAACTGCTTTGGTCGCACTGATTGATGATCTCTGGAGAGCCAGGGATGGGGGCCATGCCTCCATCCTAGTGCCCCTTGACCTCTTGGCGGCCTTCGATACCATCAACCATGGTATCCTTCTGCAGCGGTTGCGTGAAGTGGGAGTGGGAGGCACCGTTCTTCGGTGGTTCTCCTCCTACCTCTCGGACAGGTCGCAGTCGGTGTTGGTCAGAGGGCAGAGGTCGTCCCCTAGGCCCCTTAAGTATGGGGTGCCCCAGGGTTCAGTCCTGTCCCCCCTCCTGTTTAACATCTACATGAAGCCACTGGGTGAGATCATTCGTCGGCACAGGATAAAATACCATCAATATGCGGACAATACACAGCTGTATCTGTCTGCCCCGTGCCAACTCAGTGAAGTGGTTGAAGTGATGTGTCAGTGCCTGGAGGCTGTCAGGGTCTGGATGGGTGTGAACAAGCTTGCACTCAATCCTGACAAGACCGAGTGGCTTGTGTTTTTCCCTCCCAAAGTTTGGCCTTGTATTCCATCTCTCAGGCTGGGGGGTGAAATTATACACCCCATAGACAGGGTTCGCAATTTGGGAGTCCTCCTGGAACCACAGATGACTTTAGAGCATCATCTGTTGGCTGTGACCAGGGGGAGATTTGCCCAGGTTCGCCTGGTGCACCAATTGCATCCCTAACTGAACCGGGAGGCCCTCAGAACAGTCACTCACACCCTTGTGACCTCAAGACTGGACTAATGTAATGCGCTCTACATGGGGCAGCCCTTGAAGAGCATTTGGAGACTTCAGCTTGTCCAGAATGCAGTCGCGTGAGCGATTGTGGGTACACCCATGTTACACCTATCCTCCGTGAGCTGCACTGGCTGCTTGTTGGACTCAGGACGCACTTCAAGGTGCTAGTCGTTACTTTTAAAGCCCTACATGGTATTGGACCTGGGTACTTGAGAGCTGCCTCCTGCCAATTACCTCCCTACAACCAATTAGATCCCACAGATTAGGCCTCCCCCGAATACCATCAGCTAGCCAATGTCGACTGTCGACCCCTCGGGGGAGGGCCTTCTCTGTGGCTGCTCCGGCCCTCTGGAACAATGTCCCCGGGGAGATTCGGACCCTCACCACCCTTCAGGCTTTCCGAAAAGCCGTCAAGACCTGGCTGTTCCGGCAGGCCTGGGGCTGATGAGTTCCAGCCCCACTTGAATTGTTGTGATTGTTGTGTAGCTTTTTTGTATCTTGTTTTTGTCTTGTTTTGTCTTTGTATCTCCCCCTTCCCCACTTGTTTGTTAGCCGCCCTGAGTCCCTCGGGAATAGGGCGGCATACAAGTATAATAAACATAAAAT
Organism: Thamnophis elegans; assembly: GCF_009769535.1. Lineage (NCBI taxonomy): Eukaryota > Metazoa > Chordata > Lepidosauria > Squamata > Natricidae > Thamnophis > Thamnophis elegans. The sequence goes on from NC_045558.1 coordinate 33,538,838, forward strand.
AACATAAAGAAAGAAAATGTAAAGAAAATTTACAGCACTATGCAACTTTTTCTTCTTTCATAGACAGAAGATTAATAAGACAGGCATTTCCCACCTTCCCTCAGAAATGGCTGGGTGACATTAAAAGATGCATTAAGGTGGAGGAAATGACTCTGAGATATTTCAGGCCCCCTTATGGCAACTAGGGGAGAACTGCAAGATTTCTGTTGTACTGACTTCTGGGGGCAGAAAACCAGGTCACTGATTGCTTATTAGAGCCTTGTAAAAGTATTTGGGTCTGTTTAGTTGGGTTCACATGTGTAGCTTGAGTTAACTTTTAGTAAACAAACAGCTTTTATCACAATATGTTGATACGTGTGTGTTTTCAAAGATTTGAAGTGTGAATCCTGGTGCAATGTGCTCATAACGTAAACATTGCTGACGGTTTGTAGAGTCAATTGGTACATTTAATAAAATGTGTGACACACTGGGCACATAGATCTCTCTCTCTCTCCCTCCCTCCCTCCCTCCCTCCCTCTCCATCTCTCCCACCTCCTCCCCCTCCTGCTTCCCTACCTCCCTAATCATCTTATCTTATGTGGCTACCCATTTCAGACAGGGTTCCTTTAGAGGGTGTAGAATAAGCAAATAATTAAAGTATATTATAAAAATACTGAAACATTTAATAAACAATATTTTTGCTCCAAGGTATCCTGTGTAGGAAGTATGTTCATAAAGTAAACTCACTACACATTAGAAATGCAATCTAGGAATGAGTAGTTCTTCTTGTGAGTTATTATTCATTGAATTAAAAACTTCATATGTACCAGTCTCTCCCAACCTGCTGTTCTTCAGATGTATTGGATTATACATTCCATTAATTATAACTTTTATAATGATCATTTTAGCTAATTAGTTTCTTATTATTTCAGTTGATTTGAAAATTGAACAAGGAAGGTATGAATGTGTAAAGCAGATGAAACATTTCATTCCTTTTTTTCAATACCACGGGATAGCATTTTTGCTTTATTCTTTCTGTTTGGCATTCTGGTTCTATCTTCCTGATCAGAAATCTTCTCAAACTCCTTTCCTTGCTGTATTATTTTGTATTCTTATTTTTTACTCCTTAATTATATATAATTTCCTCATGATTTCCTTTTTAATCATTTTATTAGATGACATCCCAGGTTGGTGGATCTGTGTGGATAGTATTTATTAAACCCAGTGTTCAATTAAAAAAATAAGTTTTATAATTAGGAGGAAATGCTTCTTTAGTCCTAACCCTATTTTTGATTCAGATCTTAGGGTGTGCTTTCAATATCACTATTTTTTTAACCATTTCTTTTAAAAAAAAATTTTTTTATTACAATTTTCATAACATACACTCACATGTATACTATACATAGCCCGTATCATATAGTATTAAATAATAATTACATAAGTTCCTCTTGTCAACAATGCTCAGAAAAATAAAAACCCATTATAGCTCTTCTGCTCTCCATACACCTCGTTCTTCTATCTCTCTCTAACTTTCTATCTTCCCTCCATCATCCTTTCCTACTCTACTTCCCCTTCCTTTCTACTGCCCCTCTCTCTACATTCCACTCCTCCTTATCCTCCTCATCTTCCCCCCTTACCCTCTCTCCTATCCCTCTCTTCCCATCTTTCTTCTCCCTTCTGTTTCCCACTCCTCCTCTCATTGGTGTATTTCCGCTTCATGTCAATATGCTTAACATATCCTAGTTTTAAAGAAGAAATAATAATAATAATAATAATAATAATAATAGTAATGAAAATATAAGAGAAAACAGTATAAATGTGGAGTCAAATTACATTAAAATCTAACACGTCTCATCAAACCTGATATATCCCTCCCCCCCACCATCCCCCCCCAACCCCCCACAGCCTTCCCCCCCCCCGACTTCCCAGAACCCATATACGGTATAGATTTTTTTAACAAAAACAGTCTAAAATATATTGGAAAAAAGAATAAAAAACAACATATTTACATTGAACTTAGCTCCTCCTTGCTAAACTAACTTTAAACAATTTAAATCATTCCTGATCTTAAGCATAAGCTATCTGGAATTTCTTAGTCCTGTATTTATTTTGTATATAATCAATCCATTTTTTCCAGTCTCGTTTATATCTCTTGTTTGAGTGGTCCTTAAGATATGCAGATATTTTAGCCATCTTGGCTAAATTTGTGGCTTTCAATGTCCATTCTTGAATTGTAGGCGTCTTCCTTCTTCCAGTGTTGCGCCACCAGCAACCTTGCTGCAGTTCTTAAGCGCAAAATCAAATTAATCTCTATAGCTGTACAGTCAGTAATTATACCTAACAAAAATAACTGAGGAGTAAACTTTATCCTTTTTTAAAGAACATTTTGCATAATCCACCATATTTTTATCCAAAATGCCTTAACCTTTTGGCAAGTCCACCATATATGAAAATATGTAGCATCGAGAGAACCACATCTCCAGCATTTGGGTTGTAAATTCGGATACATAGAAGCCAACCTTTTAGGATCCAAATGCCATCTATAAAACATCTTATAAAAATTTTCTCTCAGGATTTGGGCTTGTGTAAATTTTACATTTCTTACCCAAATTCTTTCCCATGTATCCAACATTATTGGTTCTTCAATATTTTGAGCCCACTTTATCATACAGTCTTTAACTAGTTCTGTTTCAGAATCCATCTATACTAATACATTGTATATCCTCTTTATATGCATTAAACTTTGATCTCTTATTTGTTTAAATAAATTATCCTCAATTTGCATGAAACCAATTTTTTGGTCTGTTTTCCACCTGGCCTGTAGCTGTCCATACTGGAACCATGTTTGAATTACCTTTTCCTCTTTTAATACATCTAAGGATTTTAGTTGTAATACACCCCTTTCTAGGGTAAGAAGCTGTCTGTAAGTAGTTATATCCTGTTTTTCTGCTATGTTCATATTTTCTATTGCATGTCTATTTATTTCTATTTTAACCATTTCTTAAAGTCCCCCTTATTTTTTAAAAGTGTGGTACAAAATATCTAGATTTCAGGGGAGCTATGGTATTTAAGGTACACTTTCCAAAATCTTATATTAAAGTTTAGCATGGGTACACAAGCGCAATTTCCTAAAAAAAAAAAAAAAGTCATTTAAAAAACACAACAGCAGGGAAAAATTATATTTTAACCCTTGGAAGTTTGTCCCTCTGCTGTACAACCGACACTATGTAATTTTATATTGTGTGCTCTACCTTAGAGTTCTTTAATGTTTAAATGAAAAGAACTCATGAATAAATATCAGTTATTGATTAAACATTTATGAACTGATTATTTGAAAAATATCTAAGAAGTAGCTGCTACAGTTTGTCCAAATGCTTTATCTATTCCTTGAAATGCATGAAAAAGTGAATAAATATGCATGTGTCCACGTAATATCTCGATACAAGCTTACCTCCTTAAAAAAAAAAACTATTTCATTTTTTAAAAAATCTCTTGCTTCCCTTCCAATTTGCCTGGTTTACTGCTTATTGTAATTTGAAAAGATTATTTTACTAGGGTAATGGACAATAACAAATTTGTAATTCATCCTTATAAACATGAACAGTAGCTCCCATGCCTTGGCTGTTCCCTGCCAGGCATAATTTATCCCTATCTTTGGCTGTAAAACAGTGTGGATCTCTTAACTGAGTCCCTGACAGATGGTTTAAGCTTTTTTTTTTTCAGGACTCCATTTCCAATCATTTTGCCCATATTGCAAAATTGGCCTTGAAAAAGGGTAAAGAGTTGTTATGCTGCATTAATATCCCTCCTGAATTGCTTGCTGTGAAGGGCGCGAGAAAAACCAAGGAAATCAAAAGAGGAATGCTTTTTAAAGTGTGCCTTTGAAAGTTACAAATGTGCAACACATTGATGATTGTGGATTATGTCACAAATCTCCATTTACATTTGAATGCAGACACATTAAGAATAATAATAAAAACACAAATACCCTTGGTAGCTTAGTTCATAAGCTATTAGGATGACATTCATAATGCAAAAAAATGTGAATAAAAAGTACTATAATTTGGGAAGGCTTCCTATAGTCTTAAAATCCTGCTGTTCAGCTCTTCCACTGGTTCTTAGATGAACAGAGATTTTCATTCAGCTTTCAAGTTTTCTCTTACCAGTTCATATAATGAAGGCTCTGATATCTGCATTCCTTTTCTGGCGAACATGAATTGATCACATTCACTATGCCATTTTTTTTCATTTGGTTTTGCAGCTTCAGCTGACTGACTTATTCATATCAAAGTGCTGTTCTTTTCTTCTTATTACCTTTTAGTTTATGATCAAAATCAATGAGGACTGAAGCTTTCAACAACCATCTATAAAATGCAATTACTGTATACAACACACAGTAACACTCCTGTGGTGTATATGTTGGGACATAATTTATGCCACTTACCACCAGAGTGGTATTGATCTTCTTGGCTGAACGTCTTACAAAAGGACCCTTGAGTGTAAGTTCAAGGAAATATGTGGTTATTTGGATTGATCTATAATTTCATTAATAATGAGCTATCACCTGAACTCTACTCTTCTCCTTGGGTTTGTGTGTGTGTGAGTGTGTGTGTGCAGTGAGCGATCCTACTTTGTATCTTTGATTTTGTTTTTCAACATTGACCTCAAATAAAATGATGCCTGTTTTAACTGCTTTGTCATATTGTGCTCTAGTTGGATGGAGGTCAATGCACTACTAATGGAGGATAGATGGAGGGATGTAAGCAAATTGCAACAGCAATCTTAGATGTAATAGTGTGTGGAAGCATGGATCTTTAAGCTGCTCTTAGTGAAAAAAAACAGATTGGTGATATAATAATGGGTGATATACTCCACAAGCAATAAGATGAGATTGATTTTAAAAAAGAAATCTGTTAACACATTCCTGCTCATGCAGTGGCTTGACACTGGTTGGCTGATCATTTAGAACGTTTTGCTCAGAAAATAAAACTGCACAGTGCTGACTTTCACTGAGGAAAGGAGATTTTTGATCTCCAAAGAAGTTGGTTCAAGCATATGAATATGTCCTGAAATCCAAGAAAGAAAAATAGTAAGGTGGAAGGAATTGAAAAGAGGGGCATGCAAAAACATTTACTGGATAATGAGGGTCAAAGAAAAGAGTGAAAGTATTGGAAACTAAAATGTGGTTTCAATTGTTAAACTGATTCAATGAGATGAATCAATTCAATAACATGTGTGTTCATGCATGTGTGTGACTCCATCAAATCAGCAAATTGACTTGAAAGAACTAGATTCAATTTGACACATCAAATGGATTCACCAAATCAGTCTGGAGATTCAGTTTGTCAAATCATCTTCAAATGGAAACTTTGCAAAACCATACTAGGGAACTTAGGAGAAACATGCTATCTCAAAGCTATGGTCTTTGCGGATACCTTTGTGCATGAATGATGTTCAGTATAAAGACAAAGTATTTCATCATTAAATAAATTTATAAGCCTTCCCAATTAAGATGACCATTGCTTAAAAGTCCACACATCTGGAGAGAATTCAGATTGGGGAAATCTGATGCATGGTGAGGCTGGCAATATATGACATTCCAAGATGCTGAATTATAGCTACATTGTTAGCTATTGTTTCCAGCAAATTATTTAATGCACAGCTGTTTTATATCATGATTATTCCATAGAATTATAGAGCTGAAAGAGGTCATTTAGACCATGAAATCCAAGCTTCAGATCAAGCCCAGAATCAAAATTAAAATGTTTATTTTATTTATTTATTAATTTTATGTCATCCATATTGAGATTCAAAACAATTCTAGGTGGCTTCTGTTTCTAACAAAAGGCAATTTAGCTTCTACTTGAATTCAATTAGCAGTATAAAGTTCACCATTTCTCTGCATAATTGATTCTGCCATTAAACTAGTCTTCATATTAGATTTATTTTCTCTGCCATTCATTGAGAATCTGCCATCCAGCAACCTGAGTTCATTCTATTTTATCATGCATTCTGGAATGATAGAGGATAGATCTTGAACTTTTTTAAAATTATAAATTGGGAACTCACATTTTTTCTCCAAAACTTTTCCAGGTGGGTGTGTTAATGCCTTCTACAAATCCTTCAATAGAAGACAATACTGTGTAGGGAATAATAAGCTGAAGAAAACGTTTGGCTCTAGTATGCTTGTCCCTGATGTGAAAATGCAAATATTTTGGAAGAAATATTTCCGAAGTATGATATCAAATATTCAGCAGGTTAATTGTGGTTAGGAAATTGCCCTTTGTAATAGAAAATAATGTTCTGTAATAAATAACACTACATTAGTTGAGCTCACAAATCCCGTATTTCAGGAGAAATGTGCTGCTATCAAAGGTAAAGTCATGTCTCTTTGCACAGATATTGCAATGTTAGGCTCTATTGTATAAAACAGGTAATGAGGATGTCTTAGGAGATACCTTTTAAAATTCCAGTCGCGGACAAATTGATGAGCAGTGAAACTTTTTATTTGCAAAGAACAAACCTCTATTACTTGATCTCTCAGTACTGAGTCTTAGGTAAGTTCTTCAAATAAAAGACTGCAGGGCAAAGTCACTAAGCTGACACTTTCCATTTCAGAGTCCATGTTCCCTGAGATTTTGGACAACTAGTGATAATTTGTTGAATTCTCTAGGAAATCCGTGTAATGTATTAAAAAGAGTGAGATTCTCTGGAAGTCAATTTATCTGGGCGAAGTTTCACTTAGTTTCATTCTTGCATGCTTATGACTTATATTTTAATATTGTGAATTTAAGATTTCTTTGGTGATTAAATAATTACAGTTAACAAATATTTCAATCTGGTCAATAGTGCAATAAAATAACAAGGATGGGAAATGAAAGGATTAGTCTGCTTTCTTTGAAGATGGCAGGCACTCATATTAAGATTTAGGCATTCACCATTGATTTTTCCCCCAAAAGGTTTTCACAAAATAGAAAGAAATAAATAGAAATCAGAATAGATTGTGATGTCAATGTAATCAAAAGTTGCATTTATAGGTCTGGATTAGGAAGGGCAGTGAAATATAATTCAATAAATCCAATGGGATGGAATAAAACTGGTGTGTGTGTGAAGTTCAATTTATTTTTCCTTGGATAGTAAGCCCTTCACATCACTTGTATGTTACTTTCAAGCAAAGTTTGGTCAGACTGTTATAAAGTGAGTTAGCATTCTGTTAAGGATTGCCAAGCCTTTTATATAAATCTCATTCGTTCTTTACCTTTTGTCCATGAGATCCTGACCTGTATTATACTGTATGGCAGATGTATTGCTTACGTAGTTATGCCAACAATGCATATGGGTGGTTACAAAGAGAACTTCTAAAATATGCCCAGGAAGGTTAATTAAAGAGCTGTCAGCTTCTTTTTTTTCAATATGCTGAACTTGAACAGTATTGTATTTAAATTCATATGACAAATGAACCCAACTTAGTTTATGGTTCAATATATAGTAGGCATTCAGAAAATAGATTGTCAGTAACTGGGTTTTGTGCTACATGAATGAAACCATGGATCATTTTTTTTCATAATATCCCAAACTCTCAATTAAGTTTGAGGTAGTATTGAGATATTAAGAATACTGAAACTGGGTTGCAAAAATGAAAAGGATCATTAGCTAGTTTTGCACCTTTTATCTTTTTTTTTGTCATCTGGTGGTCATCTGGTTTTTTGCATTCCATATATTATGTGACCATTTGGTATTCCACTATTTTACACCCCTTATATAATTTAAATGGTGTGAACAGGAACACAAACACAGCAACTCTAAGAAGTATTAAGAACAAGACTTTCTTAATAGTGGAACTTAGATTATGAGACTCCTTTCAATAGAAGACAATGTATGTAGCTTAAAGTTGAATTATGGAAACCTTGGTGCTTACTGAGTTTGATTGTTTGCTTGTAGACATTTTATTATCCAACTAGGTAACATCATCAGTATCAGTAAATATGAGATTTGCTCTCTGTTTATATACAGTAGCTTGCTGTGCCAGTGTTGTTCAAAGTGTTTTTTCCCTCTTTAGTAGTTCCTTGTTTAATGCATTGTTTGGTGCTTTATTTGTCTGATGTAACTCCCTGCTTCTTTGGGACTTCGGGCTCGAAAGGATATGTTATGTTCTTTTTCTTTCTTAACTTTTTATTGTCTCTTTTTGAATAGCATATATGTATGTATGTATGTATGTATGTATGTATGTATGTATGTATGTATGTTGTATTTTTGCTGATAAATAATGGCTTAATGGCTAAGATGTCTGCCTAAGATGCAATACACCACAGGTTCGAATCCCAGTAAGGGTATGGCTAGCTGATGAGAGCTAAATAGCTTGAAATAGATCTATACCAGTCTCCCTTTATTTATTTATCAGCACAAATATAACTAGGAGTATATATACACACAGACTTACTCACTCACTTGCACTGATGACATTACCTAGCTAGGTAATGAAATGTCAGCAAGCAAACAACCAAGTTCAGAGAGCACCAAGAACTTCATTCCCTATCAAGTTAATTTTGCCCAAGACCTCTTAAGGTACTAGGTGAAGCGGCTGAGTATAGATTTTCCTATTTTAGAAAGAAATTTTGTTTTTCATTTTTTGTTCATTATAACCTCTAATAGCTCAACATTTTTATTTTTGCCGTGCTCTGATTACTTTTTAAAGCTTATTTATGTTTCTGTGGAATTGGGTTATAGATTTAGAATGGAATGTTTTGGATTATCAAAAGAGAGCTAGGAAAAGAGATGATCCAAAGGAATAATTCTCTGCTCTTTATGATAGTCTACCATTAGTCCAATGTTAAGTCTTCAATGGAAAAGAGATTCAAAGAATAGTGCAGTGGAAGAGCTGCAAACGCTACGCGAAGAAGACCAGTGAAGGAGAACATTTAATCCTATCCTTTTTCTTTTGTAACTCCAACAGATCTGTCAGTTGTACACTTTGTACTGTATATACTTTTTTTTAACCTTGTGAAGTGAGTTGGGAGAAGGATGTGTAACAAAATAACAATGCAAAGAAAAAAAGCGGTTGATTTTAGAAATTCTGCACTATTTGGAAGTAGTGTTTAGGACCAGATGTACATTTTCAGTTGTAGGTATGAATTAGGGATAGATTTGCATAAGCAAAAAAATTATCTCTGATAACTACACTTATTGTCTTAACTTGAAATTGATCTAAAATTACACAAGAGAAAAGAAAAGAGAGTTGATTGCCTTTGAAGATGAAAATATGCTGAAGGTGAAAATAATTTGAAATCCAAACATCCATAGACTCTTGGGGAGGACTTGTTCTGAAGTCTCGGAGGCAGTTTTTGACATTTGCTCCATTCTTACACAAACATTTGTCAGCCTGGGTGTATTTTTCATCCAGCCAGCCATGGATAAGACTACCATAAATGCTCTGTAAAAAAAAATAAAAGGAAAAACCTCTGGATGGTAGCAATAAGATATAGAAAGTTTAATTTTCTGCTGTCTCCTAGTGGTATTTTGGATTTTTGCAACCTAGTTATGGTAGCTTAAACTGAGGATTTTTTTTTGTCCTTGAATATCACATGTTACCCTGTTACTGCAATCTGTCAGTACTGTAATGCTCTATTGAGATTGTATGACATAATTTATAGTTCTCCGGGCCTTTATATGTGGAACATATGTTCAGAATGAATCTGATTCTTCTTTTAACTAGATTAAAAATGAATAGTATAGATAGATGCAGGATCATAGATTGGGCATTTGCTGAGAGCATGTTACGGGACTCTTACTGGAAATGGGTGAGATAAACGGACAAAAAGCCAAACAATTCATTTTGAAAAGAATTATATTATTAAACTACAACCCAAGATTGTTTATAATAAAATAATACAATTTTAGTTTCTTATTTCCAAGAATTATTTTTGTTCTTGTTCTTTTCTGTTATCTTTCTTTCCAGTTCTATTTATTTATAACTGTACATTAATCTATTTTATTAACCATATAATATGGATTTATTCAACAGAATACTCTAACATTTTCCTCTTCTTATGTATATTTAAACTGTTTTAATTTATTTCTATTTATCCCTACCTGGCCTATTTCCTTCTGAGCCCCTGGGCTCCTTCCCTTGGATCAGGCCTGGCAAACTGGTGGCCTGCGGGTTGGGTGTGGAGCCAGGTAGTATGGCGGATGCCCACCCTGGCTCCATAAAGGCAAAAAATGTCATGATATGTCATGATACGTCACGAGATGTGATTGAGTTTGACACCCATGCCTTGGATGGTAGCAGTGGACTGGGTCTTTGGTGGAAGATGATATCATTGTCATTTTAGCATTTAGCTTTTGTGAAAGTTGGTAATTGTGTCTTCCATTCAGGAATTTCACTTGTTGAATTCTTCATCTTGACAGCAGTTGCCCTAGATGTTCAGAATTCCTGAATCTGCTTTTCACTAGGAAAGGGTTACTTGAGGCTTTTACCATACTACCATCATTACTGTTGTCACTGACATTCCTCCTCCTCCTAGTTGCTTTCCATTAGTATTCCTTTTCATTCAGAAGTGCTGCTGTTTCCTTGATCTCAGCTCCAGAGTCTACACTCTTTCCCCTTCCCTTCCTTTCTTTGTTTTTGCTTTTCTCCACAATTCTTTGTCTCTCTTATCTTTCTTTTCCTTTCATTGCCACTACCATATTTTCTTTTCAAACCAGATTCTCTTTTAAAAAGCTAGAATATGCAATATGAGAAGAGAAGAGCCCTTTTAGGATAATGGGAGAGAGAGGACTGGGTTTGTTTTTTTTTTGCTATGCATCCGTACAATGTCATTATTAGAGTAGTGTTGGGGTCACCCCGCCTTGCTCAGGGCTATGTTGGTTGATAGTTGGCAATAGTAGCTATCTTTTAAATGGCTTCATTATGTATGCAACATAACAGTGGAGATATCCATTGAGGATCATTTAATCAAGGTTCTATATACTGTACATTATAGGGAAATTATTGTGTGAGGCATGATGGCACAGTGGTTAGAATGAAGTATTGCAGGATAACTTTGCCTACTGTCAGCAGTTTGATCCTGACTTGTTCACGGTTCACTCAACCTTCCATCCTTCCAAAGTTGGTACAATCAGGACCCAGATTGTTGGAGGCAATATTCTGATTTTGTGAACTGCTTAGGGAGGGCTGTAAAGCACTATGAAGTAGTATATGTCTAACTACTATTTAAGAAATTATTTATTGGTTAAATTATTTTGTTGTGGATAAAAGATAGTATCAATATTGCTGTCTTCTCTCTTTTCTGTCCACAATGACAATCCTACCATGTAGGTTGGACTGAAGAGGAATGACTGGCCCCAAATCAGCCAATTGGCTTCTGCAGTTGACTCTGGACCTAGAAATCCTTAGTACCAGCCCATCTTAAGCATCTGTATGTGCTATTATATATGGATTACATTGTAAATAATAATTACAATTTAAATAGCAGCGCAAATGTCTCACTGCAACAGAAATTTGTGACCAGGTGATATAAACTCTTTCTCAGTCTACTGTTCTGACACCGCAGTAGCTAAGAATAGGCAGCATCAAAAGCCCTCTTCTCCTTTTAAATGAATTCTTACTTTTAAACTTTTAACCTTCAAGAACTGGATTAGGCAGCTCATCAGACAGGGAATTATTCTTTGTAAAGCAAGTCCCATGGCATCTTTGTTAGTGAATCAGATCAAAAATAGCCCTTGCTAACAGTTCCTTATATTAAGCTCATTTCATTCTAAGAAAAGGTATTTCTTTTCTAGGCTGCATAATCTTAAAAGCATTGCATGGAACTAAATTTGTCAGATAGGCAAGATTCAGCTCCAACTGACTCTCCAAGCTACATACATGATGCTAGCAGGCAGGACTTAACTGATGCCCCATAAATCCAGATATTCCCTATCCCAGACCTATACAAAGAGGCACAGCACTATATTTTTGAAGAATATGAGGCTGAAGCAGGGGTGGGTTCCGGCAGTTGTGGTTTGCTTGTGGTTGCACAGTGTGCACATGTGCATTTTATGTGCATGTGGAATACTAAAAATGCTTCTGCACATGTGCAGAAGCCAAAAACAAGATGACGGCACCTATGACGCCACCAGAAGAACCAGTTTGGGGGGCAGTCCTGGGTCGCTGATAGTTGTAGTGACACAGGCCGCCAAGTTACTACTGGTTCAGCCGAACCGGTCCAACCTGATAGGAACCTCCTCTTCTAAAGGATGCTCCACTGAAGGATGCTAATTGAGATAACAGATAAGATAACTGAATCTTCAGATTTGCATTTGGACTGTCCAGAGCTAGCTTAACATTCAGCCAGTCTTTTCAAACCAGAGAATTTTCCAAATGGGAGGACTCAGCTCAGAAGATTCTCTGCAATGACCATGCTAGCTAGTAAGTTCTAAGAATTAAATCGACAAATTTACCCCCTGCCCTCCCCCCCAAAAGACCGGAGATGCTATTTAAGAAAACATGGATGTAAGAAAAGGCTTTTAGATCTCCTACCACTCTCTGTTTCAGAAACCACATGCTTCTTCACTGGAGTACTTGTATTTAGAACAGCTCAGTGATTCTATACTCTGCACTCCTGCATAAACAATTAAGGGAAACATTCATTCACAGCAAGCCTACAGTGCCTTTGCTTAAAAGCAAACTTATTCAGGGTTTATTATTCTGTAGGTCTGCACGAAGCTAGGAAACCCATTTGTTAATGGATTTAAGGCCTACTAGGTTTCTCAAATACTTCCAAAGGACTTGACCTGCAGGGTGTTTTGTAAGTCAGGCATTATTATAAAAGCTGAGCAGAGGCCGAGCAAGAGGTCAGATACTAATGTTATAGCTCAGGAAATCAAACACTGTGTGGTTGGCCTGTCATATTCACTGCTTGACAGCTGCCAAATTGGATCCCATTGTTACAAAATTGACTTCTTTTCAGAGAACTGGACAGAGACATGGCCTTGTGGGGATAGGGGGAACTATTGTGACAATATCCATTTGCAGGAGCCTGAAAAATGCCAAGTGTATGTTTAGGAATAACAGCTGGGTCCTGGTCTTAATCTTGTCCCAACAGCAGTATTATCTCCATGTTTGCCATAAGGTTCAAATAATAATTCCTGATGAACTTATTTTCTCTTCCTGATTTAGAACAACAGGAGGAAGATTATAAAAGTTTCTTACGAATCAGAGGATGCCACTGCAACTTCAGTTACACACTACCGAAGTACCTAGGTTAATGGCATTTTAGCTACATGATAGCTCTCAAGGATTTATGTCTCCATTTTAAATAGAATGATGTCAATGCTGCTCATTTGGTTTAAGCTAGTTCTTCCTCTCTCCTCTAGAGTATTAAAGGCAAAATGAAGCAGCCATTAAGTCAAAATGATAAAATGCTTGAAAATTCATCTTAACAGCTTCCCTGTGTCACAAGATGCAGGATGAGTAACCTTGTAGGCACTGCGGGTACATTTTATACTATCTGTTTCCCTTTTGTCTAGTTAATATGTTATCCACCTTGTCAACTTTGTTCTCAGGCTGCTTTTTCAGAATGTCCAGGTAGCACAGCCCACAGACCTACTCCAACCATCCATGGCTGGCATCATCTATGGAAGATCTGTTGAGATTTCCAATGACCTCCCAGCAAATTATCTATTTATTTATTTTAAATGTTTCCAAAATTATCTTTGTAAGATCAACTTTTCACATGATGAGTTTTATCAGGCTTATCTTAAATTACAATAAAAATAAAAGTGGCATAGACTTCACATAGAGACCTCTTTATTGGCTCTCTTGAAGTAAAGTCTGGAGAGACGTTTATCAAAGGTGTCTTAATTTGGATTAGGTTGGATTTGATGATCTGTGTGACTCCTTTTAGCTCTGTGATTTTATTTGATTATAAATAAGATTGATATATCAGCAAAGAATAGCAATAACTAGAAACCTTTCACCATAGAAGAACTGAAATGAAAGGAATAAAAATTCAGCACTAAATCAATTTATAACAGCAAAATATCTTTATAACGAAAAATTAGTTAAAAACCAATTGGTCCTATATACCAATTTGAAGGTTTGCAATTATGGGGCCATAAAAAAAATCGATAGTTAAATAGCATTTTGAAATTGGGAAACACTTAGATACTTTCCAGAAGTCAATTATGTTGTAATCATAAGAACATCTGGGATTAAATTTAAGACCATCTTAACTGTTTTGCTAGAGCAATCCTTCAGCTTTAGACTTATTTCTATGCTTGCCCCTAGTTCCTGTCTACTGTAATTATATCTTATTGATCCTGTATGTGATTTCGAAACACTGATCATTCTATCCAGGATCCAGCAACTATTGGAGGGCCACAGGTTCTTCATATGAATATAGGAATTGAACACACATTTTCCCCCATCTCTTTTCTGCCCAGGAGTCATTCAACTGAATTGATTAAGCCAAAATATAAGACAGAAATAAAGGAAATCCTTTAGGAAATTCAGTTCTGCAATGCATTGCCTCAAGACTCAACAATGGCTATTGGATTTGATAGCTTCAAAGGAGAACTAAGCAAATTCATGGAGTGTAGAGCTATGAACATTTATGAGCTATGAAAACTAACTGGAACTCACGTATTGACTGGCAGTATGCCTGAAGTATATGTTTGGTCTCCGTGTAAAACAGGACTACAGGGTTAAATGATATAATGACATTTTTGGGACCTGGGAACAATCAGGGAGCCTTGCAAAATATTGCAGAACAAGAAAAGGTGGACATTCTAATTGTATCTCATAAATGTGTAAACTCCCCCTTAAATCATGACCACTAGAAGAAAAACCAAGGATATTAGGAAGGACTTGCTGATAAAACAGGCTTATAGTTCAAAATTACTAATTTCCAATATTCTGTAACTTAGTTTCATTTTTTTTAGAATAAACCCAACTAATGAGACTTTGTTAGAATCCATTAGTGAAATTCAATTTTTTTTTACTACCAGTTCTGTAGGTGTGGCTTGGTGGATGTGGCAGGGGAAGGATGATGCAAAAAATCTCCATTCCCAACCCACTCCAGGCGAAGGACACTGCAAAATTTCCATTCCCACCCCACTCTGGGACCAGCCAGAGGTGGTATTTGCCGTTTCTCCAAACTATTCAAAATTTCTGCTACAAGTTCTCCAGAACTTGTCAGAACCTGCTGGATTTCACCCCTGTTAGAATCTGAGTTTTCTGTACATCTCTGCTGCTATCATGTAGCTGACCAGCTCAGATATAACTACTCTAATTTAAAGTTACTTAATAAATTGAATGCCAGCTAAGGTGTACCTGTTCAGTTAGGGCAGAATAAAATAGGGGGGAAAGCAGGAAGTGAAATTTTAAACATCCCCCTGTTTTCTGAGACATTGTTGCCTGGCATAGATATTCCTCCTATTGCACTAGCTTCCCATTGCTTTGGTCTGTGCACCTGGTAGGGGAAAATTCAACACGCACATAAACTAGGAAGATTTTGAAATGACAAGATGCTGAAAGGATTTTTAATGGGGGAGAACTATCAGAGGAAAGGATTAAACTCTTCTGACTTCAAGCTTCTGGCTTGAAAAACTGTCAGTATATTGGAGGATTTTATGCATGAGGCTCTCAGAACTTGATGGTATTACTGAGGATACGCTGACAGGTGGTGAAGGAGACTCAAGCCAAACAAAGACATCTGCTGTTGATGTCAATAAAGTACAGTAGTCAGTCTATTATCATTAAAGACAGGACAGAAATGGCTGTTCTACCAGAGAAGAGAAGCTGTCAGAAAATTGTGAAGGCAGATCAGGAGGAATCTATAGCAAATAGCTTATAGAACAGAAGCCAAATTTTACGCTTTTCCAGCTACAGTCAATTTTTGGTGCTGTCCAAAAAATGTTGCACTACAAAGCTCCTAGAGGAATGATGCCAGGCAGAGTGACAATCTGCACATTGAAGGTTGGATCCCTTTTAAGCCACTGGGGGGAAAAAAGAACATGGATTTACCCTGCACTGGAAATGAACATAATTATTCTAAGTAGCAGAATAGCACAAATCTAAGTGAAAACCATAATGAATTTGCATAATCAGTTTCTGGGAACTACCCTATTTTACCCTCTTGATTAAAATAGTCTGCAATATTCCATTTTTTCATAATAATCAAAAATGTTTAGCACCATCTTGGAAAATATTTTAGTGAAAGCTGAGTTTGTCTAATGAAAAGGAACACTGGCCTATTGTTGTGGACAAATTGAAGATCTGCAGGTAACAACAGTGTTTGGTCTTTAATAATCTAGGAAAGAGCTGGTTTACTCTATTTAACTTTTTGGTGTGGTTATAATAGTCTGCGTGTGGGTTTTGAGATCATCTATCATAAAATCACCCACACAAATGAAATGCTGTACTATTATGGTAACACCCCAACCTCCCACAAGAGAAGCTTTAAGAATACTATTTAGATGACTACAAACTTTCTCTTTACAACCCTGTAACCCTTAACTTGGGATAGAATCAGAGTGTTTGAATAGAGCTCAGTGTTTACTGGCCGGATGCCATGCCTGACGTCTATATGGAATTCACCGCAGATATTTTCTCTTTGTGCCCTGGGAGAGAAACATCTGTTGTTGCCTAGTGTTGAACTTTCAACCTTCCGAGTGGTAGATAAGCACCTTCACCACTAGGCCACCACACTGCTCTATGTAGACAAGTAGAAACATGTTTCAGAAACCCTAAGCATCAGAAAAAGAAAACAGATAATCTATACCACATCTATACAACAAAATGGATAACCATGCAACTTCATCCAAAAGTGCCTGATCGCTCAACTTAATATAGCACAACCAACAGAAGCTGCAAAAAGGTCAACACTGCCTTGTTTTGAAAACATATCAGAAACCAGACAAGCTAACTGTCAGCACCTCTCCATTTAGATAATTAGGAAAGAAAGACCACGAGACTCCATGTGTGGAAATCAAGTGTACTTTTACTAATTATAAATGATTAAAGGCATAGCAAAGCGAAATCTGAATATTTAGGCGCGAAAGCGATTGATATATAGAATAGCCCATTCCCCTCCCCTTGGCATCACAGTTACAGTCCAATCATAATTCCCCCAAGTGTCAGGTGCGAGATAACTTCAAAAGGCATCATGAAGATGGAATGTCGGTGCCGTTAGTCCTGGCGGGAAACTCCCACGGGTGCGTAGTCCGATCAGCAGCTGAACTCCAGAACCTTCCTCCAGCACAATGAGTAACCCCTCCCAAATACCATGCCCTCCCTTCCCATTTCATGGCAGCCGAAGCAACAGCAAAGCAGAGGCTGACATCCGGCCGTCCCCCGGAAAAGGCAGTCAGGCCTGGAAAACGAGAAAACACAAACAAACAGATGAACAACATAACACAGAAGAGAAAAGAGAGGGGGGATCGCAGGGCCCGCTATTTCCAACTCAGCCATTCTCTCAGGTAGTGATGGATCAGGAGTTTCCTTTTCGATGTCTTCATTGCTTGCGTGCAAAGACATTGCCTTCGTTTCTTCTTGAAAGTACACCCCCCACGGAAGGTTGTAATCTCCTGGTGGGGTGCTAGTGAGATTTCGCTTACTATCAGCACCTCTCCATTTAGATAATTAGGAAAGAAAGACCACGAGACTCCATGTGTGGAAATCAAGTGTGCTTTTACTAATTATAAATGATTAAAGGCATAGCGAAGCGAAATCTGAATATTTAGGCGCGAAAGCGATTGATATATAGAATAGCCCATTCCCCTCCCCTTGGCATCACAGTTACAGTCCAATCATAATTCTCCCAAGTGTCAGGTGCGAGATAACTTCAAAAGGCATCACGAAGATGGAATGTCGGTGCCGTTAGTCCTGGCGGGAAACTCCCACGCATGCGTAGTCCGATCAGCAGCTGAACTCCAGAACCTTCCTCCAGCACAATGAGTAACCCCTCCCAAATACCATGCCCTCCCTCCCCGTTTCATGGCAGCCGAAGCAACAGCAAAGCAGAGGCTGACACTAACAACAACAGCCCAATCAAGGAACCATCAAGATTAACTATTCCCAACTCTGACAAGGCAAGCCACAAGTGTATAATATAAGAGCAGACCCTATTCCTTACAGTTATATGATGATGTTACCTAGTTTGATAATAAAATGTCTGCAAGAATTATTGTACCATTATTGGTAAAAATAGCTGTAAAAGTAGTAAATGATCCTGGTAACCACTAACCTAGATGACATGGTGTTCCTAACTCTGTAAAGCAGCCAAGAACAGCTGCGTTAATCTGCAATCTGAAGTAAAGTGTACCATAAAGCAAAGACAAGGTTCAAGGTTCAAGGTTCAAGGTTCATTTTATTTATATGCTGCCCTATTCCCGGGGGGACTCAGGGCGGCGCACAAACCCAAGGAGGGGAAGGGAAACACAAGAACTACAACAAAAAGTACAGGGAATTTAAAACAACCAACAGCCACACGATTCGAGAGGGGAAGGGAACTCATTGATCCCAGGCCTGCCAACACAGCCAGGTTTTAACGGCTTTTCGGAAGGCCTGGAGAGAGGTGAGGGTCCGAATCTCAGTGGGGAGCTCATTCCAAAGACAAACTAGAGGAAGCATTAAAAGGAAAATATACTTTAAAATCGTAGCAGGAAAATTATCCACAGGTCACATTTGTTATGAGAATAAGTAAATGGTCAGAAGCCTACTGAATCAAACACATTGTTGATAAACAAACTACAGCTATATACAACAACAGTAGGAAATAGCTGGAAATATCTTAGGGGAGGGAACATTACTTGTCGCTGCTCCTTCACAAAGTAAAATGAGTTCTCTGAACTCCAACCATAAATTTATTTGTCTAGCAATCTGTTCCTACATAAACCAGTAGGTAGGACTCTCTCACTTCAGACAAAATATAAAAATAATGCCATTCTAAAACTCATTGAAAATCATCTCTATAGTCTTCTCTAGTGAATTTCATAGTTTAATTATGCATTGTATAAATAAATGCGTGGATTTTTTCCTGTCCTGAATGATAAAATGGCTCTCTATTGTAGTAGCACCTCTGACTTCTAAGTTAGGGGTCTCCAAACATGGCAACTTTGAGACTTGTGGACTTCAACTCCCAGAATTCCTCAGCCAACATGGGGGACTTCTACAAGTCTTAAAGTAGCCCGGTTGGACACCTGCTCTAGCTAAAGATGAAGGAATTAAAATATGGATCTATGTTGTGGAAAAGGGTGTGGTCATCTATCACACTCTAAAGATGTTCAGAATAAACCTTTAAGGTCTGGAAAACAGCCAGAACAGTTAGATTCACCTGAACATTGATTTGGGATAATAATTAATAGCTTTAGAAAAATTGTACTATGTATTCTACCTAAGCTTTACCTCAAATATCTGCAAATATTCTTGTATGTAAAAATTCTGATGATTCCTTTGTGAAGCCCTTTTCCAAACAAAGTCAAATGTAAGTAACTGCTATGCCTGTAATCATTACTACTTTGGGTAGAGAGGAATTAAATTCTATAACAAGATTTAATTAGGCTTCTCTGTATGTCAAATATTTTAAATCTCTATTCCTATTATTCTTCTGTAGTTCCTTAGAATAAACATGAACTTAAATGTGACCTTGTGCAGTACATTTCAATACTCCCCCCCGCAAAAAAAATTGTGAGGACATGAAACCTTCCAAATCTCAATATTACTACATATCACTCCTGCCAGGTCTCTAGATTTATGACAAGCCCACTTCTTTGTTAAGTGAGGAAGTATATTGTTAACTAGCTGACATCTAAATTATTGGGTATTTGAGAACATCTCATAGAGATGAATAGATGCAGCATCCAAGAGTTGTTTCTGAATCAATCACAGTTCTCATTTTCTGGGTTCTCTCTGCAGTCATAACAGCTAGAGATATGATGAAAAAAAAAATAAAGTGGATACTCTGTAGAACAAGATAGCTCCTTTAGAAAAGTGCCCACATGCTGTACATTATGGAAATGTCTTACTTGAAAGGAGAAAATATTTTGCTTTTCAAAAGGAGAGGCAGCGATCAACAGGACAAAACAACAAAAACAGTTGCTTTATATAAGAAATAGGCTACCCTTTTAAGGTAGGGCAAAAAGAAGATTCATTTTCTGATAGCCTATGAAAAATGCTGCCATCCACCACTGTCCTGAAAACAAGCAAACAAAATTAAAAAAAATAAAAATGAAATGATCTGAGAGCTATGTAAACTGATTATACCCACCATTCTGTGGCGGGTATATATCTAATGCAAGAAGGAGTATGAGAGACTTCACACGCATCCACCCATCCACGCACACATGGAGGGATGGAGGATGGGATGCAGGGAGACAGAGATGGACAGAGAACAAATACGAATATTATTGTACCATATTAAAATATTAATATTTTAAATTATTTAAATATTAAATAATTATAATAAGGTGATAATGGGCATTCCTTAGTTGATTTGATTTATTTGGCTTGTATGCCGCCCTATTCCCGGAAGACTCAGGGTGGCTAACAATAAAAAGGGGAGGGGGTACAAAAATAAAAATAGAAAACAGCAATTTAAAATTCAACAACAGTCGTAACCTCAAATGGGGCTGGATAATTCAACAGCTCCAGGCCTGCCGGAACAGCCAGGTCTTAGTTGCTTTGCGGAAGGTTGGAAGAGTAGTAAGGGTCCGGATCTCAATGGGGAGATCGTTCCATAGGGCTGGAGCAGTCACAGAGAAGGCCCTCCCCCGGGGGTCGCCAGCCGACATTGTCTGCCAGATGGAATTCGGAGGAGGTCTAGTCTATGGGATCTAATAGGTCTTTGGGAGGTGACTGGCAGGAGGCGGTCTCTCAAGTAACCAAGTCCGATACCATGTAGGGCTTTAAAAGTAACGACTAGCACTTTGAAGCGTGTCCGGAGACCAATGGGCAGCCAGTGCAGCTCGTGGAGGATAGGTGTAATGTGGGTGTACCGAGATGCACCCACAATCGCTTGCACGGCTGCATTCTGGACAAGCTGAAGTCTTCGAACACTCTTCAAGGGCAGCCTCATGTAGAGTGCGTTACAGTAGTCCAGTCTTGAGGTGACGAGGGCGTGAGTGACTATCCGAAGGGCCTCCCGGTCCAGATAGGGTCGCAATTGGTGCACCAGGCGAACCTGGGCAAAGGCCCCCCTGGTCACAGCCGACAGATGATGTTCTAAAGTCAGCTGCAGATCCAGGAGGACTCCCAAAATTGCGAGCCCTCTCTGAGGGGCATATAATTTCACCCCCCAGGCTGAGTGATGGAATAGCTGGACCATCTTTGGGAGGGAGCATCAATAGCCACTTGGTCTTGTCGGGATTGAGCGCAAGCTTGTTCGTTCCCATCCAGACCCTGACAGCCTCCAGGCACTGGCACATCACTTCTACCACTTCACTGAATTGGCACAGGGCAGACAGATACACTTGTGTATCGTCCGCATATTGATGATATTTAATCCCGTGCCGGCGTATGATCTCACACAGCGGCTTCATGTAGATGTTAAATAGGAGGGGGGACAGGACCGAACCCTGTGGCACCCCATAATTGAAGGGCCTAGGGGTCGATCTCTGCCCTCTGACCAACACCGACTGCGACCTGTCCGAGAGGTAGGAGGAGAACCACCAAAGAACGGTGCCTCCCACTCCCACCTCCCGCAACCGCTGCAGAAGGATACCATGGTCGATGGTATCGAAGGCCGCTGAGAGGTCAAGTAGCACAAGGATAGAGGAGTGACCCCTATTCCTGGCTCACCAGAGATCATCGATCAGCACGACCAAAGCAGTTTCCATGCTGTAACCAGGCCTGAAACCGGACTAAAAGGAATCCAGATAATCGGTTTCATCCAAGGACCGTCGAAGTTGAAAGGCCACCACTTTCTCAACAACCTTCCCAACAAAGGGGAGGTTGGAGACTGGACGATAGTTACTCAAAATGGGTAACAATTTGCTTCTGGATGTGTGATACAAAATGTTGGTCATTGTCTATGGCATAGAGCTTGGTTACTTAAGGGACCATGTCTCCCAAAGTATCTGTCTAACTAGTCTGATCTACTGGGGTTGGTGTGTTCTGAATTCCTTCTTTAGATCAGTGTTTCTCATCCCCAGCATCTTTGAGATGTATGGACTTCACTCCCAGAATTCCCCAGCTAGCCTGGACAAAGTAATAGAAAATGAACGAAGTAGAATAAACAAAATAATAGTACTAGACAAAGTAATAGAAAATGAAGAAGCTAAAGTACTCTGGGACTTTAGAATTCAAACAGACAAACATATACCACATAACACTCAGGCTAAATCATAGTCAATAAGAAAGAACAAAATGTCTGGCTAATGGATGTGGCAAACTTGGAGACAGCAGAACAGAAGAGAAAGAACTGGACCACAAAATACAAAGACCTGCAATAGAAATAGAAAGACTATGGCAAAAGAAAGCAAAGGTAATACCAATATTGCCATTGGTGCAATCCTAAAACAACTGGAGCACCACTTGAACACATCACCATCATTAATTGTAAAAGGCAACTTTATTCAGAAAAGCTTACATCCTGCTACAATATCTTTAAAATCATAAAATAACAATATCTGCATATCCCAAATCCTTGAGAAGCCCTCAATAGGTGGATAAAAATGCCAAATTCAGAATAAATATCTTGCGCAATGAACCAAAACAACAATAATAACCCACAACAATTGCTTGAATTACTTCTTGTATCTAATTGAAGAGCAAACAATAAGGTAGAACTGGAGAATTAGTTCTAATGGTGACAGTTTATTCTCAAAGTATGCTTTTTTATACAGAAAAGTAGTTGTCTCTCTTCTTCCTATTCCTCCTGACTGAAGGAAAATCATGCAAAATCATTGTAATTACCACCTGAGACATCACTTTCTTTTGTCACTGTTTGAAAAGCACTGGCAGAAGCCTGCTATATTTGTACCCAAGACATATTTCTTCAGCATATGTTGACATTTTATATGTGGGTTATTGTATTTCTAAATTGTCATGTTTTCCAACATGAGACATCTGTGCAGATAGACAATATTTGGGAAAGATAAATATAAAAAACATAATAAATAGAACCATAGCTTTTCATACTAAAAAAAAATGGTTGCAGATACAATCAGCTTACTTTATTCGATTAATTGAATTTTGTAATATGTTGTCCAGTATATATCGCAAAATAAAAAATTCAAAATATCTCTTGTAATAAACTGTTACAATGGCAATTTTTTCTGATCTTAAGTTTTGAGATTACATTAATATTCCCAGAAACACCAGCTAATAAATAACATGGAAAGGTATCTTTTGGATGCTGTCCGCTCCTTGTCTTTTAAAAAACAAATTCTTATTAGTGTGATTTGGACAAAATGAAATTGCCTTTTTCTATAGATAGGTAGAAACTAACTGCATTTGATTCTAATAAACATGGTTATTATTTTAATACTTATTATTTATTTAGTGTAAGGCATTAGTACATAAATGCCAGGAGTCTACAATGTTATAACATAATAGTAGTTTGGCTGACTAACAAACTACTATTATAGTTTGTTCAGTTCATACTTGTATTATCCAGGGTGCACTACAGGGCGAATCAGATCCAAACATAAAGCAGCTAATTCACCCCTATAGTGCATCCTGTGGCAGAATCAGTATCATTTGGGCCTTTTTTTCTGACATTCAGGCCAGTTTAACACCAGTTGCTTTTTTTCATTTAGTGTTAGTCCCACCAAAGTGGTATCTATTTATCTACTTGCATTTGCTTGCTCTTGAACTGCTAGGTTGGCAGAACCTGAGATGAGTGCTGGGAGCTCAACTCTGTCAAAAATTTGAAAAACCATGAAGTCACATTTTATTCATTTCTGATGAAAATGCCAAAAAAATAAAAGTTGTATAAAATTGATATTTTGTATGTAATTTAATGATATGCCATCATCCATGCACAGTATTTCCTAGTATAATTTTGGTTTTTTTTGGAATGGAATCCTGTGAGATAAAGTGCATCCATTGCAGAAGTTAATTCCTACCAGTTCGAACTGGTTTGGCTGAATAGGTAGTAACTTAGCCGGCCAGGCCCCCGAACCATTTCTATCAGCAGCACCGTAGGCGCTGTCTTCTTGTTTTTTTCACTACTGTGCATACACACGCAGCACATGCCCAAAGCACATCCTGGAGCAAACCAGCAGTAACAGAAGCTGAAACCCACCTCTGACCCACTGGCACAAGAGCCAATAGTTGAAAGGTTAGGGCTAGAGTCCAGGAGGTACAGGCCTTCATAGACCATATAAGCACAGTAGATTCAAATATCATATTCATCAGGGAAAACACCAAGGCAACAGGCTGATGTTCTTAAAATGTGAGGTTCTGATTGGGATCTTGGCAACCTAGAAATAAAGATATATAGAAAACTCAAACCAATATCTGCTATTTGACTCCCATCGATCACTTCAACACAAACTATGAGTCATCAGGAAGCTACATCATAGGGCAGAAAGCATCCCTAGCTCCAGAGATGCCCAAAAGAAAGAAAACAGACAGCTCTTAATAAGCCTGTGCTCTTAATAAAGTGGGCCTTTATTAAGTCACCATCGAGATTCAACAAAAGAATGGCAGGCAGAGCTGAAACTCAGAGTAAACAGAACTTGGTCATTCCTTACATGGCTGGTATATTGGAGAAGCTAAAATGGATATTTGGAAAATACCATATAGCTTTATATTTGAAACTCACTGACACGAAGACAGAGGCTTGTCCACCTTAAAAACTGGACAACAACATAAAAAGGATATTCTTCTTCTTAAGTTGAATATTCTTTAACATAAGAATAACATAATGTATACAGTCCAGTAATGAGTGTTCAGAGCTCTACGTAGCTCAAAACCAAGCAGCTTTTACTTATCAGAAGGCTCAGCACAGGAGAAACAACACCACAGGACCAAAATCAGCAGTACACCTTCACTTGAAAGAAAAAAGGTACTCTTTTGAGAAGAATAATGTTCATATTTTTGGACAAGGAAGATAGTTTGAGAGAGGAGTTAAATAATCCATTTATGCTAAATAAAGGTCAAGGCTACCTCCAGGTGGCCACAATGATTCTCTAAAAGAATGAAAATGACCAGTTATCTGCAATTCTTTTTTTTTTTTTTAAGAGAACTTTTTATTTTTCTTTAAAAAAAACAAACACAAATATGTCATCATTTGTCAATCATTAAGACATTGAAATACAATTTTTTTTTGTTGTGTGTACCCCTCCCTCCCTCCACCCCCCCATCCCCCCTCCTCCTTCCCCCCCCGACTTCCCAGAACCCGTACACGGTATGGATTTTTAACTAACACAGTCTAAAATCTATTGAGAAAAAAGAAATAAAGAAATTAATGACATTCTAGATTGAACTTAGCTTCTTCTTACTGAACTAACTTTTAACAGTTTAAATCATTTCTGATCTTAAGCATAGGCTAACTGGAATTTCTTAGTCCCGTATTTATTTTGTATATAGTCAATCCATTTTTTCCAGTCTCGTTTATATCTCTCATTTGAATGATCTTTGAGATATGCCGATATTTTAGCCATTTCAGCTAAGTTTGTTACTTTCAATGTCCATTCTTGGATTGTAGGCAAGTCTTCCTTCTTCCAATATTGCGCCACCAACAGTCTTGCTGCAGTTATCAGGTGCAGAATCAAATTGGTCTCTACCACTGTAAAATCAGTACATATACCTAGTAAAAATAACTGAGGAATAAACTTTATCCTTTTTTAAAAAACATTTTGCATGACCCACCATATTTTTATCCAAAATGCCTTAACCTTTTGGCAGGTCCACCATATATGATAATATGTAGCATCGAGAGAACCACACCTCCAACATTTAGGCTGTACATTCGGATACATAGAAGCCAACTTTTTAGGATCTAAATGCCATCTATAAAACATCTTGTAAAAATTTTCTCTCAGATTTTGAGCTTGTGTAAATTTCACATTTCTTACCCAAATTCTTTCCCATGTATCCAACATTATTGGTTCCTCAATATTTTGAGCCCATTTTATCATACAATCTTTAACTAATTCTGTTTCCGAATCCATCTGTATTAATACATTATATATCCTCTTTATATGCATTAAGCTTTGATCTCTTATTTGTTTAAACAGATTATCCTCAACTTGAATAAAGCCAATTTTTTGATCTATTTTCCACCTAGCCTGTAATTGCCCATACTGGAACCATGTTTGAACTACCTTCTCCTCTTTTAATACCTCTAAAGATTTTAATTGTAATACCCCCCTTTCCGAGGTAAGAAGCTGTCTGTAAGTAAATCTGTCCTGTTTTTGTGCTGTATTCATATTTTCAATTGCATGTCTAGGAATTGCCCACATGGGTATCTTGTCATTTAATTTATATTGGTATTTCTTCCAAACCCGCAATAAAGCATTTCTCAAAATATGACTTTTAAAGTTCTTATCCAATTTTTTGTTGAATAACAGGTAAGCATGCCAACCAAATACCAGATCGTATCCCTCAATGTTCAATATTCTATCATTGGTTAAATGAAACCAATCACTAATTACAGATAATGCCACTGCATCATAATATAGTTTTAAATTAGGTAGTTTCAATCCTCCTCTCTCGCGTACATCTTGCATTATTTTCATCTTTACCCTCGGCTTCTTTCCTGCCCACACAAATTTGTTGATACCCTTCTGCCATTCTAAAAGGTTCGCATCTTTTTTAAGTATAGGTAACATTTGGAAAAGAAATAAAAATTTTGGTAAAATGTTCATTTTCACTGCCGCTATCCTGCCCAGCAAAGATAAGTGCAATTTCTCCCATTTTTTCATCTCTGTCTGTATGCTATGCCAAAGTGGTTCATAATTATGCTTATATAATTTCCCATTTGAAGTTAAAATGTTAACTCCAAGATATTTGACTTTTTTAACTACCTCACATCCTAGCATCACTCCTAATTCTTCCTTTTGTTTAATATTCATATTTATAGCTAATATTTTGGTTTTTCCTAAGTTTATTTTAAAGCCAGACACTTGACCATATTGATTAATCGTATTCATTAAAACCATACTGGATTCCTGCGGTTGTTCCAATATTATGACCAAATCATCCGCAAAAGCGCGGACTCTATATTCTTGCTGCCTAATCTTGATCCCTTTTAAACCATCCAAGCCCCGTATTTTATTCAACAATACTTCCAAAGTTATAATAAACAATAATGGGGACAAAGGACAACCCTGTCTTGTACCTTTTCCAATTTGAAAAGAGTCTGTTAAACTTCCATTGACTATGATTTGTGCTGTTTGCTGTTGGTATATTGCTTTAATTGACTGTAAAAAATTATCTCCTATCTGCATTTTTTGCAATATCTTCAGCAGAAATTGCCAGTTAACTCGATCAAAGGCCTTCTCAGCATCCAAAAATATAAACGCAGCAGGGATCTGGTTGTTCTTTCCCAAATATTCTAATGCATTAATAATTAATCTGACATTACTTTTCATCTGTCTCCCTTGTATAAAACCTGTTTGGTCCGTATGTATCAATTGTTGAATGACCAACATTAACCTATTTGCTAATATTTTAGTAAAAATTTTATAATCTACATTCAGTAATGAAATGGGTCTATAATTTTTGGGTTGAGTAGTATCTTGATCTTCTTTGGGTATCAAAGATATAAACGCTGTCTTCCAAGATGGAGGGACTTTACCTTCCGTTTGAATCATATTAAATAATTCTCTAAGAGGTTCTACCATTTCTAACTGTAAGTTTTTGTAGTAAACCGCTGTCAAGCCATCTGTACCTGGTGCTTTCCCTGGCTTTAATTGCTTAATTACCTGCAGGATTTCCCCCGAGGTTATTGGTTGATTCAATTTTTGCCTGTGTTCTTCTCTAACTGAAGGTATTTTCTCCTTGTCTAAATATTTGTCTATGTCTAAACCATTAATTTTATCCCCTTTATACAGTTCTGTAAAAAATTCCCAGAAAGCCTTTTGAATCTCTTCCTGTTGGAACACCTCCTTCCCTCTGTAAATCAGTTTAGATATATTTCGAGTTTTCCTTTTTTTCCTAATCTGATAAGCTAACCATCTGCCAGGTTTGTTTGCATTACAAAAAGTATTGTGTTTTGCATATAATAAATTAGTAGCTACCTGGTCAGAGATCAACATGTCAAATTGAGATTTTAATATGTTAATAGCTTCCTTAACCTTTGTATCGTCTGGTTTCCTTGTTAACTCCAGCTCTTTTCTCTTAATTTCCTCTTCCAGTTCTGTTCGTTTTAGCCCTTGCTTATTTCTATGTGTTTTATTTATATTCATCAAAACTCCTCTCATATACGCTTTGCTTGCATCCCATACAAATTCCATAGATGTACCCTTATTCATATTCAAAACAAAATATTCAGATAGTAATTTTTTACAATCATTAATATAGTTTTCATATCTAAATAAATTTTCATTCAGTCTCCAAAACCTTCTTGCCTGCACTACCCTTCCCAACTCCATCCAAACTGGGTTATGGTCCGAAAGGACTCTAGCTGCAATCTTTGTTTTCTTGACCCTAGAAAGCAAATCATTAGTGGTTAGAATAAAATCGATCCTTGAAAGGGATTGATGCCTGTCCGAGAAGAAAGTGAAGTCATATTCCTCTGCATTTCTTTCTCGCCAGATATCTCTCAATTCAAAATCATCCATAATGTCAAAGAAAGATTTGGGTAACTTTGCTCGCATCTTGGTATTTAGGCGGGAAATCTTCTTATCTCTCTTAGTGTCTATCACTCCATTCCAGTCACCCAATAGTATACAGGAACTATAGCAATTATCTGCAATTCTTCTATTCCAATTATCCAATTAGAGCTGAAGTAGCTTCTTGGATGAGAAGCGAAACATTTTCAAAGAAAAAACAGAAAGTCTGGTTGCCTGTTGAAAAAGCACCCGTGGGACAAGCGTGACTTGGATAACTGCAAGTCTCCACAGACATCCCACCCAGAGAAATAGTATTACTTTTTGTCTTTCTAAGAAACAGGAGGACAAAAACTAAAAAGGTGCCATGGAAGCATGTGTTGAAGGGTTATTTTAAATGGAATCATTGGTTTGGAGTTGGAAACAAGTGAGGATTGGGGTGTGATTGGCAATATAGCTTCTTCTCAGTATAATACAGTATAATTAATGCTGATTCCCAGCCCTTAGATCATCATCTAGCATTAATGGAATGGATTAGCCTCAAGGACATTAGAAATTATTCCTTTTTTAAAAAAAATTCGGGGATCATCTTAGCCTTTTGAAGTAGTCCACACAAGAAACATTAACTGGGAATATCAGCAACAGCTTTAGTGTAAAGTTACATTAAACAAAATCTTGGAAGACGTAAAGTATTTCTTCATTCCTCTCTTTTTAGACTCTGGAAAAACTAGGGAGAATCCCTTCTGAAATTCTTCCCATGATTTCCCATGACTTCCCATGATTTCCCCTCACTTGCAAACTGAACTGTTTCCTATGAGATCATTGCCAAAACATGGGTGTCAAACTGGCGTCCTGCTGCCGGATGGTCATGCACTGGCCACGACCACCACAGCTCTGCAAAAAGAAAAAAAAACCATTGTGAAATGTCACATGATGGCAATTTGACACTGTGAGTTTGACATCCATGGCTTAGACTATGAGTCCTCCTGTCTTCCAAGTTCATATCTATATACCATCACAGATAAGCATAGAAATGATGATTCTAACTCAATTTTGGAAAAAAAATGGCTTGGAACTGTAGGATGAGGCTGGGAACTGAGGGACTCTAGGAATGAATCAGATTAAAATATATTATATAATCAAAATGTATTGAGGCTTGGACTAAGCACTATCAAAATATGTTCTAATTATTTTAGTAGCTACTAGAACTGACTATAAATGTGCAAGATCTGTTTCTCATATCTGTTTCTTTGTATATTGTCACTAAAATATAAGATAGTTTATATGCTTATAGTCCTAAATGCATTGTGAATTTATGGGTGAATCATTGTGTAATTGAATGGCTGTTCAAACAGAATATATTTCTCTTGCTCTCTAATCAATAGGTTAATTAACAGTTTGTTTTGTTCAGCTGTCTTTTCTCATACATATATCCATTCACAATTCTGTTTTATTGATTACATTTGTAATTAAAGCACACCAATTGTAAATATTAACAATTGCAGATTTGGCAGTTTCAGTTAACTGTAGCAATGAATTTACCCCTATATTTTAGACACCATTTTCCTTGTTTAATCCCAAGTAAAACACATATAAGTCATTTGTGATTCAAATGGTTACAAGTGAGACCTGTATGTATGATGGATGAGTGTGTCACTTCTATTTTTGTCAGGTCCACTCAACCTTTTGGCAGCCAAAAGCTACCAAACTGAAATTGACTCAATTTTTCTTTGTGGGGGAGAGGAGAATAATGAGTGTAGTGATTATACATAGTAGCCAACTCTATTTTAGGATCAAAGTATATTTTTTACATATTTCTTCTGTTTCCTCTGGACACTGAAAGCTCTAGTTTTGGCAACTGTGTCATTAACATGTGGTAACAGGATCAGGGGTTCTTTAGGAATTGCCAAAATTTTGTCAGGGGTAGGGAAGAAAGGATTGGCAGCAACTTGTAGTTTAGATCTGCAAGTTGATTATATCTTATTTAAACCCCTCTTTTAAAAATCTGACACTTTTGTTTTGCTTATAAAACAGCAATGTAGATTCTTGCAATTTTTAGCCAGATGAGATTCTAAATTGATAATGTTTTAGGTGTGACTAAGTCAGTTATGTTCACTGGCATTTATTTTGTGACTAAGGATGAGAAATAATCTTATAATGCAAAAAATAGCACCTCTCATTTAGCATCAGAAGTTGAAAAAACTCAGGAAGCTTGTAAATACAGAAGACCTGATGAAATGCTGTTTCATTGGACACCATCAATTTCTGAGCAAGCATATCAGTTATTCTGAATGGAAATATTATAAAACAGAATACAGAATTAGTAGAAATTAGTGCAAAAGATCCTCTGGATATAGACAAGATACATGAATTGCATTATAACTTTACTTTTCTTCTCTTTATCATTTTTTAAAAATATAATTGCTCTCTTCCCGTCTCTGTGTTATAATAAAGAGCATAATTTTACAAGAAAAATTGGGAAAAATAGAAGTTGGCTTTATTATTGACAGAATGATACAACTATTTGATGAAAGTTGTGGGATGCAAAGCATACATATCTAGCATTCTTATTTGGAATAGGGAACCACAGGAGTTGGGTGCACTTAGATGAGTGTGATGACTTAGGTGACTTCAGGTGAATGAAACTTAAATAGACAATACAGGTTTGATGTATCATGATGGTTTCACTTATTATGAGTCAGCTTTTAATATTACATAATTTGAAAGCTGCATATCTGCTGGAAGTTGATGAGACAATAACCTGATAGAACAGGAAGAATTCATTGTTCTTTACTTCCTTGATGTAGAGCATCACTAAGAAAGGATTTGGCAGAAACATGTATTTTTCTATCAGACAATCACTATCAACTGAGTGATTGATTTGAGTACTAAAGGATGCAATATCTCGAGGTTGCAAGGAGAAAAAGAAGAATTTTAACAGCAATGGTTGAAAACTTGGAATTATTCCACTATTTCAAAGACTGATTTCTTAAGTAACAAGAGTTCACAGAGAAATCTCCTTAGGGGAACATAAAAGTCCTGGCATTTGTACTCTGTTTTGGGAACAAAGCTTCGGAAGAGCTATCTATGTTGCTTAATGAACCAAGAATCAAAACCTTGGGTTACATTACTGTTATGATTTCTTATCCCAGGAGAGTCTCTTATCAAAATGTGGTCTCATTAAGATCAAGTAGCCCTCTTCAATATAGCATTAAAATGTATTATACTAACTTAGCAGACATGAAATATAATTATCTGAAAAAATTATTGTCTGCTGGGTTAAATGCATGTTGCAGTCTGGATTTTCATATGTATGAAGGATGTCTGTAGCACTGAGCAGATCCAGGTATTATTTTTATTGGCTCATGCATGTTTGCTCAGGAGATGCCAGAGGGCTGAGTCTCAGAATTCAATGCTTTCTCAATCAATATCTATTGAATATTCATATCTATTGACTGATTTTTCAGACTTGAAAAGCAGGATCCTTTGAAATTAGGGATAATTTGACAGTGTTAGTCAATTGCACTAAGTGAGTAACTTGCTCACACTAGTCAATTGCTAAGAGCTGAGTTGATTCTGGAATTTCATTAGTGAAATTGAAATGATCAGTTACTGTCTATTGTTTCTACAAATAAGGAAAGTAATAATAAAATAAAGTTTGCTCATTTATTGGAATCATCCATCACTATAAAATACCAAATAATATCACTTAAATAGTGGTAATTTCTTCACCCTGGAGTTAAAGATGCCAGACAATATAGTTCGGCCCAATTTTAATAACTATGAACTAATTTATATTTTCTGAACTAATACATAGATTATGATGGTTATTCTTAAGATTTACTTAAATTTTTCACTTACAAATTGTGAACAAAAATATACACGTTGTGCTCAAAATAAAACATCTTAGGAAAATATGCATACAAAATATATGTAATAGGGGAAATAGTATAAACTGTAATTTTTAGTGGGATTTTTTTTAAAATAATACCAAATGATGTTAAATTGGATAGAACTGATCTATGAATAGGAGTATCTAAAACTAATATTAATTGAATATTGATTTTTACCTGCTTTTGACAAACAATTAACCTATCTAGTAGCATGAGAAAATGATATATACAGCCTAAATATTTAAGCCTAGATACTGTATAATCACAGGATTGAGCATTTTGTTGTTTTTATATTTAAGGTCAGGTTAATATGCAGAGAAGGCTTAGGACATTTATTTTTTTCTTTATTTTCTCTGTTGAATATCCACAAGCGATAGCACAAAGGCACTGAATCTGGCACATTTACTTATTTATCAATATTAAATAGCCACATCTTGTAAAAACTGGAAGATTCTAAATGTGCTTTTAATACACATTTTTTTAAGGTTCTAAGCTTTTCAATCTTCACTGTTTATTCTTCATGTATACTGAAATTGCTTACTGTGGCAACTGATATCCTTTCTTTTAATCTTCTGAATGCTCTTCTTGTACAAGAGATATTGAAGAATTTTCTTAGAAAAAAGGTCAGGACAAATTCAAATTCACTAATCCTGGTGAAATCATTTTGAAAAGTTAATCATTATTTAAATTCTGTTAATTTCATTTGGAGGTTAAGTTCAACCCATAAGCTAAATATTACATGGAAAGAGATATTTCAGTACTAAGCCATGGAAAGCCAGTCAGCAGACTAGAGGGATGGATCAAGAAACTTTAGACACTGGAAACAAATCATAGCAATCTGACCCACATCCTTGGATGGGTCATCAGATGGAACATCAGAGCATAAATGAAAAATTTCCAGTTTATGCTCTGGGTCCCCAGATGATCTATTTGTCACATATTGGAAAAAATTTATTATAATGTACCTACTAACCCTTTGACATTTTAATGTTCTTATTTATTACCCTGGGTGGTTGGAAGGCTCTTTGTCTGTCTCTTTTAACCTATCTATATTTAAAAACCAAAATTGCAACCAAAGACTTACCTTTGGCTCACTGAACTTATTATAACTGTCCAAGGTCTTCTTGAATTGCAATTTTCATAGAGTGATTTGCTTTGCCCCATGAGGAAATAGAAGATAAATATTAGAACCAGTGGCATTCAAACATAGTATTAACTATGGCTTAGTGCTATGTATGAATTTGTGATACCTTAAAAATAGCTATTTCTTAATGGTGATGAAACTAGGATATTGGGCCAAAGATTGTACTGACTTACTGTTACACCTTATTTATCAAAACATTCAATATTGCTATACTTTAAAAGGTAGCTTGATCATGGAGATGGCCATCAGTTTTTGAACTTATAATATTGCATTCTACAGTAGATGTTCAAATTTGGGAGGGGGGTGTCTAACAGTGTTATTCAGTTTTTGAATAAAGGATTAATGGTTGCATGGTACAAAGAAGATAGTACTATAGATGCATACTGCTCTATAGTGCACTCTCTGACTGCTTTACAATGCCAGGGTCCTTATTTTACTGACCTCAGAAGGATGGAAGGCAAAAATAGGACTGATAGGGTAAAATTAAATTTAACTAAATATTATATTACTTATTAACTACATAGAGGTCACATGGAACATTCTTAATATGATTTATTTTTATTTATTAAAAGTATGGCAGAAAATTTTAGGACTCTGAGCTGTTCCCAAGTTTTTGAGGGGCTTTGGTGCTGCATTCTTCTAGGAAAGTATTTAATAAAAATAAATGTTTCATTTTATATTAAAACTGATCTACTGCATACAAATGGTTGCAATAAATGTTTGTCATTGTAAAATTATTCCTGGCTGAGGATAGAATTATAAAAAGGTTATAATTTACTGGAGAACTAATCACTTTATTGTTGATTACATCAACATGGTTATGTTCCTCATGTAATAATTTAAACTTTATTCACATGGTAGATTAAGCAGAAATATTTAGCCTGTTTCTTTTTTTTTAATGTAATAATTTAGGTCAACCATTGTCAAATCATGGTTCAACTATTCTGATAAATGTAATGATTTGGGAATGAATGTCATGTATTGGCAAAGTGTACAACTTTATAGGAAATCTTAATTCAAACTAGAATTGCAATAGTATTTGTATGTATGTATAATCTTTATTGTCATTGTACTTAAATACAACAAAATTGGTGATTACGTAAGTGTTCATGATAACTAACTATTGGCAACAAGTTAATCATCCCAGTATAGTTTATCTTGAGAGTGTCTAAACAAGATAATTTCCAAATAAAAGGAGTTAGATAAAGTATAATTTTCTCTTATCTAAATGCAGCTGGCAACAACCAAACAATCAGGCACTCAGGTAAAAGATAAATACTTTAAGGCATGATTTGGTAATTGTTCATAATATCCTAATGAAGTTTAAACAAAATCCTTTAAAAATGTTTTATCATTAAATCACAGAACTAATTTTGGTATAGCTGTGGCAAGAAATTTCACTCTTCATTAAAAAGAACAGTACAGTAACACAAAAAATATTTCATTAATGCGGAATGTTTTAGAACTGGGCACACAGCATGTAGAATTGGGTTAATTTCTCAATGAATATTTCATTACATTACTGAACTTCCCACTTTGCTATGATAATCTCATAATGCTATATTAACTATATTAAACAATCTTGCATGATGTTGATTTCGGGATTTGTTTAAATAAACATTTGAAGGAAATGAACCAAACTGTTTTGAGAAAATTTAAGACTATTTTAAGATCTTTAAACTGCATGTAAGAAAAGTGTAGGAAAATCGGTAGTGTTGTAACTATGAAAGGCAGCAATCATAATGTAAGAAATGACAGTCTATATAGTCATTTTGAAATGCGTAGAAAAGAATCAATTACATAGAGGCATAAACTCAGCTCTTAGCATGAACAAAACAACCAGCTTTTATGTACAGTAGTGGTAGAAAAACAAGAAGCTTCAACAGTTATCTAGAAGCAAGAGGCTGTTTACAGAAAGAAAGGGTGGATCTCATCAAAACAGTAAGGCAATTATTTCCTTCTGGCAAAGAATTATGAATGATTTAGCTGTCACCCATTCATCTAAATCTTTGATATTAAAAAAAACTTTTATTTTTCAGTAAGGCTATATACAGAAGCTGAAATGAATGTGAGAATTGTGAATTTTTATTTCACCTGAAAATGGATTAGAGAAGATGATAGTGGTAGTGAACTAGTATATGTACAGGATTGTATTTCTACAGTGTGATAGGTTATGGATTTGGAAACATTGTCTGGAACAGGACCTAGAAGAAATTCAGTGAAGTATCTATTAAAGTATGATTTTTTTTCCTCAAAGGGGTATTTTCATGAGAATTTTTATATGCATTAGAATTGCCAATGATAATGCCAACAACAATATTCAGACAAGTGTAAAACGCATATAGGTTGAAGCATTGTTGTGGTTTCTTTTCCTTTTTGTGGAACAAATATCTCCATCAGATTTTAACATGCTTTATCTGATATCTATTTTTATTTTCTGCTGGGAAGAAACAATTTGGTTTGTTTTAATGGAAGTTACTCCATTAACTGGATGATGTACAAGAATGAAATATTAACTTTCATAGAACAATAATAAAATTGACCTGATGGATAAACCAAATAAAACAATTTTGTCCTGAAAAATGGAAACTATTTGTTTTGCATAGGATTTTGTAAAGACTGAATTATTATAGTATCTCTACACATGCTGAATTTAGTTTTGAGCCATTCTCTTTGACAGTTTTTCTTTCTACTAACTTAAAATCCTGTGCAAGAAATATATTTGTGCTAATGGCTCCATTGCTAGAGATATATTTATAGTCCATAATGAATTAAACTTCTATTTAGAATTTTGGAAACTGAATGTTTTATACACAGTTCTTTCCAATTGTCTGCTGTACTTGGTAGTGTAGGTGTCTGATTCTTCTGATTTACCATCCACCCTTCCTACTTAATATTTGATCACCCAACTTCGCTAGTCTTTTCCCTTTTGTATTCTTTGGAAAGCCATGTATTTTATTTAAACATGTAAAAAGAGATTAATAAAAATCGAAGGTAAAGATCTTAA
Organism: Thamnophis elegans; assembly: GCF_009769535.1. Classification (NCBI taxonomy): domain Eukaryota; kingdom Metazoa; phylum Chordata; class Lepidosauria; order Squamata; family Natricidae; genus Thamnophis; species Thamnophis elegans. The sequence continues at coordinate 33,575,562 of NC_045558.1, forward strand.
AGCACAAATCCCTGCAAAATAGAGAGGTGAGAATCTGTCAGATATGGTTGGAATACACTTTAAACAGTCTGAAGGCTCCTTGAGAATTATGGATTGCTTAGAGATATGCATCCAATTGCTTTCCTCTGCTCTGATAATAAGTTGGAAGGCCCATCTTGATTTGTTCCAGTAACTGAAAAATAATACTCATACTGTTGAAGGACAAAAGGAAAATGATTTAGTTCCCTTAAAGATGGAAAATTCAATAGTGTGGTGAAGCTTTTCCCTTTATCTGGTTATGAAAATGTAGAGTAGCCCAGCTACCAAAGGTACCTATTCTAAAGAGGAATGACAGAGCTGCGTTGACAGCCAGGTGGGAAAAATAAATATGAGCATTACAGATAAAGGGAACAGCTCTTTTGACTATCAACAGTAGAAGAAGATATTCATCTGGTAGGCTGGAATGATTTTGTTCTTATCCACTAAAGCAGATTCTCTGAAGTTGTTTGTTATATTGTTTTAACCTGGCATTTTGAAGTACAGTATATACTTACTAGTGATGTGTATGTGAAAGAACCTGTATCACAATAATGAGGGATGCAATTTGAACACTGTCACTGAGATACATTAATAGGGATGATTATGATAAAAACAGAAGCTTATTAAAATATGGGACTGTACATGAGCTTTTACAGCATTTTGTATCTGCATTTTCAGAAGGATGATTAGAAAGAGGATGATTGTTTAATCTGCCCTTGTTCAGCTGTTCACTTTCTAATATGAGACTCTTTCCCCTGGAGAGATTTTTTTTATTCCACAGTAATATTTAATACCTTCAAAGCATTTCAGAAATCAACTAATTTAAAATGCAGGTAGTCCTTGATTTACAACCATGTATTAGTGACCATTCAAAGTTACAATAGCACTGAAAAAAGGACCTGCAACCAATCTTTGCAATTACAACTATTGCAGATCCTCAACACAATTTTGATCATATGATCAAGATTCAGGCGCTTGGCAGTCAGTATGTACATCAGAGGTGATTTCCTACCAGTTCAGACCAGTTCGGCCGCACCAGTAGTGGTTTGCCGGTCTGGGTCACTGGAACTGGCAGCAACCCAGGCCTGTGACACCTCCAAAACGGTTCCCCAGTTGTGGTGGCATGTTTTTTTTCATTTTTAAATGTTTTGCGCATGCACAGACCTATTTATAGGCAACTGTGCACGCGCACAAAGCGCACACAAAATTGTGCATGCACCTAACTGGCAGTAATGCCGGCTGCAACCCTCCCCTGAGGTACATATAATGACTGGGGTATCCTGGCATCACACAATCCTTTCAGCCAGCTTCTGAGAAGCAAAATCAATGGGGATAGCCAGATTCACTTAACAACTTCATTATTTACACAACAAATGCAGTGATTCACTTAACAACTGTAGCAAAATTGGGTGTGAGAGTCAGTCAGTTAACAACCTCCTTTCTCATCAATGAAAATTCTTGTGCCAACTGTGATAATAAATCAAGGACTATGTATACTACTATCAATCAAACACTATTACTTTATTGCTTATCAATGCCTTTATTGTTACCCTATGCAATTCTTCTGTGAATTTGGGGAAATTTTCATTTCAATATACAAACACAATTGGAGATGTCTAGAATCTTCTGGTTTGTGGATCTTATTATAATTTCTGTACTAATGTAAAATGATTTTCTTCTCAGATGACATTCTGCATAGATGCAAAAAATCAGTTTGAAAACTTTGTATATATCACATATCGACAATATTTAATTAACATGCATTTCTTATCCACTGTGTGTTCCTGGGGCAGCAGCTTTATGTATACTATATACATAATTGTTTTCAATATTATGTTGAATGGGAAATGCTAATACATCGAGGGCTACATATTGCCAGGATTGTTGCAGTAGGGTCTACCAATGCTGCATTAATCTTAATCCACTGGAAAAGATATGGATTCTATTTGCTATTATTGTTCCTGGAAGCAATGGTTACACACCATTTTAAATTGTCAATATTTGATCACTTTTTTAGCATTGTTGGAGGTCTGAGAGATTTCTAGCAAAGATCACTCACATTTCAAAATAGTTCTGAGCTTATACATACAGAGACTTCTTAGTTGATGATAATTAACTGATTAATTATTAATGCTAAATAATAATCTTAATAATTAATTAATAGAATGTTGGATTCATTTGGTTCATTCATGTAGTGCAATACTGAGCAGTAACTGGGCTTAGATAAGGACAATAATTGTTTAAAATGGAAATATTCATGTCTTTAAAGGATGAGATAGACAAAAAAAAGCCATGGAAGATTATTTAAATATATGATTACTGTACAGAGATTGCTATATGAATAGAAATGGAAAGTATAAATACTACTTACTATGGATGAAGAGTTGGAAATGGATGAATTGACTTTAAATAGAGAAAATAAATTATCCACATCTATTGATGACTGCAAGTCTCATAACCTTTTTCATGAATTGAAAAAAAAATATGAACTTGTGATTTATGATTTGGATAACTAGATTATAGAAAGAAGAGAAACACAGTGTAACTTTAGAGAAAGAGATGAAATATATCTATAACTGTTGTGAAGAATATTGGAAACTTACTTATATCTTTATTTTTTCTTTCTTTTGTTTTTTCTTCAACTTTTTTATTTTCTTGTACTTTTGCTTTTTCTATGACTTTTTCTTTTTTATATTGTTTTTATTAATTTTTATCTTCTTGTTTAAAGGTTTTAATAAAATATATACATGAAATGGAGAAGTTGTTTCTTATATCATATCCCTGATGTTAAATCAAATTGTTATGTTCTTCAAGAGATTTGCAATAGGGAATGTTGTGTGGAAGCCATGGTCAGATTATAAATGTGTATAGATCAATCTCAAGTCAAAGACTCCAGACCTAGCATGTGAAGCATGGTGGAGCTGGGTGGTGAGAAGGTACTGGAATATCCTTACATTGTTCTCCTCAGTTAATTAATTATAGCAATCAGGTAAGATTTTAATAGGAACAATAAAATGGAAGCCTTGATAGAATCCTTGCTATCTTTCTAATTGCCCAAGCTTGATGTTTTAATATTAGAAAAAGAATAATACACCAAATATGATTATTTTGCAAGCACTAACATTTTTCATTCCTTTTGAAAATGGAAATGCTTAAAAATTTGTATCTGATTTACAGCTTGGAGAAAATGCATTGAAAGAGAAAGGAGAAAATGGGCTGGTCTTAAACTAAATAACATTGACAGAGATATTAATGGAAATCAATCAGTATTTAAGATATGAGGACTTCAACTAAATAATTACCAAGCTAGAATGTATGAAGCTTTAAGATAACTTAGTGTTTTCTTCTGGCATCTATAAGACAATGATTATAAGTCAAAGGTGAAAATGAATATGACATTTCAGAATAGTTACATGTTATGAGTTATGCCTTGACTTTTCACATTTTTGTACCACCTAGTACCAATAAGGTTTCTTGAACCTATTTCAACAGTATGATTAAAAGTAGTTGAAATATATTTGAATGTTTGACAAGGAATCCACATTGATGGGTTAGTGAAAGAGGTAAATTTACATACTGAATTATGCACACACTGTGTCCACTTCCTCAGTGTATATTATGTGAATGAAATGAACGTAAGGAAATGATAGAATGGAGCAATTTAATCAGGAGAGTTCTTTTTCATATGGTGTTCCTTTCCTCATAATGTTTTTGATAAATGTTTTGCCTTCTCAGGCTCTGGAAAACATATGTTATCAAACTAAACACCTTATTTAGAGGTTGGGTGGGCTATAATTATGCTGGAAGTTATCAAACAAATTGCATATGTTTAAATGCAAAAAATAAATAATGCGCCATGTTTTGGAAGAAAAACTTCACATAAAACAAATGTGCTCTTGAGAGGCAGTGTGGAGGCAAAGTACAGGAATATATATCCCAAAATGTATCTCAATAATAAGAAAAATTTGTGGATTTTAATAGCTGTTTGTCATGATTAAATTACACTAAATAACTTTACTGTACTTCTTATGTTGCTACTGAAGATTTTTTTTAATCTTCCACACTATAACACAGAAGAAAAGTTTAGAAAGAAAATGGAAAAGTTGCAACACTGCAGCTTAGTAAAAATGTCAACACAATATTGATTTGATATTGTTCTTCCACAATAGTGAAAGACAGTAAGGAGAGAAGGAAAAGAAGATTCCAGGATCCACTCTAGTTGTAGATGCTTGGAGCTAAAAATGTTTACCCGTATTTTTCGGAGTATAAGATGCACCTTTTTCTCCTCAAAAAACAGACTGAAAATCTGGATGCGTCTTATACACTGAATGCAGCATTTTTTGCCGGCTGACCCCCCCCCCCCTTCACCAAAATGGCCATGGATCACCTTATGGAGGCTTTCAGAGAGCTCCTGAGGGCTGGGGAGGTGCCATTTTTTGCTCAATTATGCCCCCCTCCCAGCCCCCAGGAGCACTCTATAAATCTCCATAAGGTTATGCCCTTGTTTTTTGATGAAAAATGGGCTTGTTTTTGCAAACAATGGGCTGTTTTTTGCTCATTTGGGGGGATCCTACCCCTCAGGAGCACTCTACAAGCCTCCTAAGGCCTATTCATGCCCTTTAAAAAAACCAGGCCCATTTTTGCGAAAAATGAGTGGTTTTTGGGAGGTTTGCAGAGTGCAAAAACTGTTTAAAAATTTGCCTCTTCAAAACCTTGGTGCGTCTTATACTCTGGTGCTTCTTATACTCCAATTATACGGTAGTTCTTTTAAGACTGATTAAAGTGAAATATTTTGTTAGGCTGGGTTTTTGGTTGGAACTGATAGATATTCTAGAGCACAGAATCTGGAAGAGTCCTGATTGGTGAAATGAGTACATTATCTTGGCTTAAGAGGTTGAGACTTTCTCTTCCAGGCAGTGGAAGAAAAGGGCACAACTATTTTTTATTATATGGCTGGTAAAGCTGAGTAAGGGAGTGGAAAACCACTAAGGGAGCAAAGAGGTTAAGCGTTTCTTCCCTCCAAACACTTCCCCATAGGCTGAACATTATCTCACCAAAATTTGTCTGCAAAATGGCCAATTTTAAAAGTGTATTTGGAATCATTGGGACTTTGGTGAGACGATTAAATGTAGAATGGGAAAAATCATGCCACTAAAATTATATTTATGTGCTAGCAAATTACAGCAGTGTTATCTCAAGTGGATAGAAATAAATAGGAGGCTGGAGAACTGTGTATATATATCCACCCGACTTGAAGGAACATGACTAAAAATCATCAGAAAAGAAATCCCATATGTCTGAGTTATTGTCAGCCCTCAGAGAAATAAACTGGGCAGGACATAGGCCTAGATGAATTAACTCTCCTCTATTGTAAGGTTACATTTAACAGAAAGCACAAATTTCCAGCAGCCACTTTAAACTGCTTGATCCATTAGGGACTATTTCCAAGTTTCTTTTTTGGATTTTTAAGCCTGGGGGGGGGCTCCTTCCTCTCTTGTTTGATTGTTACTGAGGTGGCATCTCTTGATCTCTTTCCCCAAAGTCATTCTCACATTCCATTATGTTATATTCAACAAACCAATTCTATACTCTATGACTTCATTTTTATGAAGTCTAATTAGTTATTTGCCAGTTTAATCATTTCAGATTATTTGTGCATAAAATATTAATTGTAAAAGACAGTGACAATAATTTAATGTGTTAAAAACACATTTGACTGAGTAGCCCACAAAATAATATAGTTATTAAATTTATTTTGAGACTCTTTATATAGACTCATATTGCCAGAGTCTGCTGGACAATTCTACAGATATAAATCTAGAAGTAGAGATCCAGGAACCTCCCCCCCAAGAAATGGCTGTAGTTGGGAGACAAGCTCCTTAGAAAGAAAAATTTACTTTGAAATGTTATCAGAACAACCATGGATAACATTTTCTAACCTTTATAAAGCATTTCAAGTGTTCTGAGCACTTCATGGGCATTAGCAAGCTGTAATCCTTACAGTCATCCTGCAAAATAAATTAGAATTATTAAGCATGGTGAAGGAGAAATGAAGACTGAGTGAGGAAGCTTTTGTATATTAAATCATAAAATCTTACATTTTTTCCTAGTATTTCAGAATATTTCAGGTACCTATTTTGAGAGTTTGGTGATAAAAGCATTTATTCAAATGTAAACTCTCATTGTTTAATAAGAGCAATAGCTAAATAGTTATTAAAAACATAAATTCATTTGCTGAAATAAGGTAGTTTGAGTGAAACTAGAAATGGATTGTTTGCCTAGAGCAGTTGGGACTCAGTTTTTGATATTAAAACAAGCTCCTTTGCAAAGTGCATGCTTCAAGACCCCACATTTTTAAAATAATAGTCCCCCAATTTATGATGTTAAGAAATCAGAAAACTGTCCTCTTTTCACTTCTTGTCTTGCCAAACCTGGAAAGTGTCCTGGACATTTTAACTAGTCAAAGTGTCCAGGATTAAACCTGAGCAGTTTAAGATGTAGCACGTGGCTTGCCATACCAGAAAGTGCTTGAACCAGCAATCAGGCATTCAGCTTTCATTTCACATTGCTAATTTGTACACATTTGTCCTGATCAGTAGCAAAGTGATAAGTCAGCTGGATAGATTTTCGATGAAAGTTGAGGCACAAATCCTGGATTAGCCCAATCCTTATTGCACTAGTACAAATTACTGGTAGTCTGTATCAGAATAATGAAGAGGGATTAAGAGAGCTTCCTTCCAAATAATAGGGGATAGTCTTAATCTTACAATATTTGTAACCAGAAAGCTCAGAAAGGTATCTAAAAGCAATCCCCCACTGAATTAAGGCCCCAATTTAGCCTTCCCCCTATCTTGACCGTGCCCTCCCTCAGAAAATTGGGAAAATCATGCCGCTCATGTTTATCATGCCTCTCATACATTCAATATGCTGTTTTGAGTTAATAGATGTTAGTGTTAATTGTACAGCATTGTTGTATATCTGCAAGTTGTTGAAGATGTCACCCTTTATGTCTTCTTTTCAATTAGGAAAAGTAACCCCTGATCTTATGATTGTCTTCTTTTCTTTATCTTATTGTATTGTTTTTACTTTGGTCTTTGATAACTTTAATCTTAATTTTTTGTTGGCCAGAAAATTATTAATCAGTCTAGCAGTCATGTTTTGTATGCTGTAGTACAGTAATTTGTCACCAGATGTTCCTATTTATAGTTAGTGGTTTTGTTTGGAATTACAGCAGGTTTACTCATCTAATTATAGAATAAAATCTCTGTTGAGTCCAGTATCTGATTTGACTGAAACGTGATTCAAGCTGTTGGTGAGTTATATCCATGTAATTTTTATTGGCAATAATAAAGACATCATTTTATATTGCTTTTTGGGGGGATACTCTCCCCCTATTTTCTAATCTAACTGACACTGAGTGTCTCCTAATGGGCTCCTATCTAGGTATTTACCAGTAAGTCTTTTCAGTATTTCAGATTTAAAGGCAAAAAAGATACTTTGGAATAGATGTTGCATCTTTCTCCAATTCCTTCAATCAAATGTTTGGTTTTTTTTCCCCAGGAACACATTGCAGCTGTACAGGAAATTGTACAGGAAAAATTCAGCTGCCTGAAGGAGCTGCAGCTGGGGGCTATGTGAGCACTTACACATGCTCTGAAGCACTTATTTTGCCTTTGAATCCAAAGTGCTGCACAGATTTATAAATTGAGTCCGATCTTGCTAAGGTTCTTCCAAAATTAAAAGTTAGCTAGGTGTTGCCTCTTAGTTGGCCTATTTAGTGCTAGTTTATATATATTAATCTTTATATCTAAATTAATTTCCCCAGAAAAGCTATTATCAAAGAAATTCAACGGAATATGGTAGATTGTTCCCAAATCTATGATAAAGTAGATTTTAAAATAGGACTATAGTTTACCTCAACAGTTCAAAGCCTCCAAATTCAAGAAAAAACTGGAGTATTTGTATTAAATTAAACTATTATGGATTCCATGAAGCCATATGTACGCATTTCCTGATTCTTAACATTGCTTTTGGATGCACTATCATGTTGTGTAACGTGATTTTGCTTTCCCTTTTGCTTATATGTGAACCATAGATAGATAAGCACTAAAATATACAGTGCTTATCTACATTCATCTAAACAAATCACTACAATGTCCCTTAAATTTCCAAAGTTAGGGCAGGGCATAAAAATCTTATTTTGTATTTTGACAAAACACGAGAGTTCCCTTGTATAGTGAGATGGGTGGTATACAAATTTAATAAATAACTAAACTTTACCAGTGTCGTAGTATAATACAAAAAACAAAATGTCCTTCTGTAAAAAGGAAAATTTATATCATCTATCTATCTATCTATCTATCTATCTATCTATCTATCTATCTATCTATCTATCTATCTATCATCTATCTATCTATCTATCTATCTATCTATCTATCTATCTATCTATCTATCTCTACTTATTTAAACATGGCTTCCCATCTCACCGCAGTGACTCTGGGCAAAATACATGGTTAAAATACAATTTTAAGTAGCCAGCTGCTATGCTTGGAAATAAGCCAATTCTGAAATCAAAGAGCTTATTCTTGAGTTAGTCTATAGGATTGAATTTTTCTCTGAGAAGATGTTTTCTGACCTTAGAAAAGTCTTTTGGTCTTAATGGCCCTTTTATTGCCATTTCCGACTAATAGGATTTCATCTGGACATGTATGGATACAGAGAGTGGCAAGTGTAGAACTGTGCAAAAATAGTATAGAATGCACTAGGGAATCAAGAAAGAAGACCATGATTGGAAGGACAGAGATAATAGAAAGCCTTAGGCCAGTTGTAACTCACATTGCTGGATGGGAATAGTTACTCAAAAGGCAGAGCAGGAGGGGAGCAGGAAGCAGGGGCAGAGTGCAAAATGAAACAAGTCTCGCTTGAGGTATTTTTGCCATTTGTTTTCTGAAACAGCATGACTTTTCCTATGAGATCACCAACCACTCTGCTATGGAATCAGAATCTGAGTAGGCTTGGTCCAAAATTCCCTGGATATTTCATGCTGAATCAAATGCTTAATGCATTATCTAATATATAATGTAAGCATGCAAACTGTTACCTTAACCATTTGGCATTCTGCTAAGGTTAATGCATCATAAAGGAATGTCACCGTTCTGATGAATCTCCACCCGGGCAAACATCCCTTATAGCTCTTTTATTGTTGCTATGATTTAATTCACATCTGACATATACCTTTATAGGAATCAACTTTATATTTGTTTGCTTTTTATAACAGGTGATAAAAGATTAATAGAATGGTTAAGCAAAACACACAGCTTGTACTTGTGCTCATTATTTAAACAAGGGTGTCACAACAAAGGGACATTCCTAGAGAGGTTTTTCTTTCAACTGGCATAATATTTAGTATATGCCTTTATTCTGAAAGCATTCTTATTTTGTAAGCCATTGAAGGTTTTTAAAAATGCCTATTCCCATTGGAACATTTCTTCATGTTACAGGGGAAGTTTAAAAATGAGTCAGGCGATCTGGCATGTTTTTAAAGCAACCTGTTCCTTCATTGGAAGACTTATGGAACATATAAGAGAACATGTCTTCAATTAGGAGACCAAAGCTGACTTTATATTATTTTCCCAGTCTTTGGATGATGCAAATCAGAAACTTCAAAATCAAGAAAGCATTTCAGATTTGACACAGCATTCTTCTAGCAGTTGTATATTTTTTCACATCTCTTTTTAAAAAAATCTCCCTCAGATGCACACACATACACAGAGCTATAGATCCAACCTTTCTTAAAGGCCAGGATGATCAGACAGCCCCAGGAGAAATAACTAAATAGCAATCTCTTGCAATTACAGCTGCCATGAGGGAAAGACAGAGAAAGGCAGAGTTAATATAATGAGAACAACCGAGTTTCTGCTTATTTTCAAGAAAAGAAGCAAGAGACATAGCTGGTGGGATCCAGAGTGTAGGAAACATATAATCATGATATTTGACTTCACTTGTCAGGCTCTTGTCAGGGTGTAATGCTTAACATTTTTGATCTATAAACAGAAAAAAATAGTATCAAAACAGTATCAGAACAAAATAAAATTCACAGAGATAAATAAAAAGAATTAAAGACCAATTTTAAATAGGAAACAATGATGAAATGGTTATGTATAGAACAATGATTCAAGACTTACAAGGCAGGTTAATCCTTGCACACACTGAGAAATATTGATCAGACTTGCCACAGTATTGATAAAAGGACTGTTCAGAAAGTATAATCAAACGTCTTCTCTCCAAGTCGGGTGTGGTAAAGTCTTTTGATTAGAGTAAAATAATAAATGCAAATCATTCACATATCAGGACAGTACGTTACAAATTAATTTATTTAGAATGCTTTTAGGACATTCAACTGCACTGCAGAAAAAAAAAAAATGCCAGAGAAACAGACTCAGGTACTTTTATGCATCCTTTTCTCTGTCCCAAAATCTACACTGGAAAAGTCAAGTACAGATAGTCCTCCATTTACAACAGTTCATTTAGTGATCATTCAAAGGGACAATGGTACTGAAAAGTGACTTATGACTGTTTTTCACACTTACAATGTGGTAGCATCCCCATGGTAATTAAAATTTAGATACTTGGCAACTGGTTTATGATCATTGAAGTGTCCCAGAATCATGTGCTAAACTCTTGTGACCTTTTGACATGCAAAGACAATGGGAAACAGATCCACTTAAATACTGTGTTGCTAACTTAACAACTGTGGCATGAAAGATCATAAAATGGTGCAAAACTCAATTAACAACTCTTTCACTAAGTAACAGAAATTTTGGGGTCAATTGTCATCGTAAGTCGAAGACAGGCAGAAACCCTCCTTGAGGGATTTTATATCTAGCCTCCAAACTAGTATTTCTCAACCTGGGCAAACCACACATATTAAAATTGACAAGGTTGAGAAACACTGGTCCAAACTGGAAATGCCAGAACATGAGCTAAATTTAAGCACCTTTGCTAATCATTTTCAATAAGATCTGAATAAATTAAAATTTTATAATTTAGATATTAAAATACTTTTTAAAGCAAATTAATGTAATTACAAAGTTTATAAAGTGATTTTATATCTATAGTGTTATAAATTTAATATTGCTTATTTTTCCTCAAGTCTGCATGCATTCCATTTTGAATCCAACAATGGTATGAAAATGTGTTTAGCCTTAAATTAGAAACAATAGAACACAGAATAAAACAAAGGAAACAAGGAAACATCTGGTTGCGGGGTGGCTATTATATAAATAAACTATAGATAAAACAAGACCAATACAAGTAGTTCTTGACTTACCACCATTCATCAAGATCAAGTGAGGTACTAATACCACTCTGTAAAGCCTTAGTAAGACCACACCTAGAATACTGCATCCAGTTTTCATCACCACATTATAAAAATGATGTTGAGACTCTAGAAAACCTAGACTAGATGACCTACAAGGTCCCTTCCAACTCAATTAATTTGTTATTTTAATGACTATTAATAGGATTGAAAAAAGTGACTTATGCCCATTTTTCACACAACTGCTTCAGCATCCCCATGATCATGTGATCAGAATTTGGATGCTTGGCAGCTGCTTCATATTTATGATGATGGCGGTGTCCTGTGGTCATGTGACCACCTTTTGCAACCTTCTTACAACATAAACTCTGGGCTCAATTGTGGTTGTAACTTGAAGGCTACCTGTATAAAGTCAGAATTTGAAAAGGTACTCTGGTTTTCATTTGGTTTGTTCAAAGGACATACTTTTTTAGGGCTATTTTTATGTTGTGCACAGCCTTAGTGGCATTATAAAATGAAGCGCAGCTAATATTTTGAAGAAAACAGGTGTCTTGCTCTTTCAACCCAATCTATTGTTGTTAATAAAAATTGTATCTGTTGCTTTCTTTCTAAGTGATCTGTAGCATATGAATATGTAACCCTGTTGGGCTGCATTTTTAATAAATATTCTCCCTGAGCAAGTATCATGTGGAAGAATATTTGCAATCTATTTTAAATTTCACTGCAACTATATAGACTCATCTATATAGAGGATTATCTGGATTCCTTTCAGTCTGGTTTCAGGCCTGGGTACAGCACTGAAACCTCTTTGGTCATACTGATCAATGATCTCTGGCAGGCCAGGGATAGAGGGCATTCCTCTATCCTGGTGCTTCTTGACCTCTCAGCGGCTTTCGATACCATCGACCATGGTATCCTTCTGCGACGTCTGGAGGAGGTGGAAGTGAGAGGCACCGTTCTATGGTGGTTCTCCTCTTACCTCTCTGGTAGGTCGCAGTCGAGGTTGGTCGGGGGACAGAGGTCGACCTCCAGGCCTCTCAAATGTGGGGTGCTGCAGGGTTTGGTCCTGTCCCCCCTCCTATTCAACATCTACATGAAGCCGCTGGGTGAGATCATATGACGGTATGGGATAAAGTACCATCAATATGCAGATGTTACTCAATTGTATCTATCTGCCCTGTGCCAGCTCAGTGTAGCGGTGGACGTGATATGCCAATGCCTGTCAGGATCTGGATGGGGATGAACAAATTGGTACTCAATCCCGACAAGACCAAGTGGCTTTGGCTGTTGCCCCTGAGGGACAGTTCAGACAGTCCGTGGCTGTTCCGGCAGGCCTGGGGCTGTTGACCTTAGTGTTAAGGTCCAGCCCCAATTAGAACGTATGTGTGTTGTGAATTTTAAACTATTTTTTACTTATTTTGCTTTTCTTTTTTCTTCTTTCATTGTAAGCCGCCTGGAGTCCTCCAGGATTGGGCGGCCTATAAATTTAATAAATGAAATGTAGATGAAATGACTCATACTGACATCCTGTATAAGAACACTGTATATTAAATCTGATAGATTCAACAACATGTAAGCAGTATATGGCTATCTTCATCCCTTTCATTTATAACAAATTATAGTATTATAGGACGGACAAACATTTAATTGCTCATATGTTACATACAACCTAGCTCCTTTTTTTCTGCCACCAGAGTCCCCAGACCTGTAGAATTACAGAATTGTGCTTTTTATTATTTCCTACAAAATCAGAAGTACAATTGTGCTACTCTTTTAATCAGATGAATACATTTTACTGAAAAGAATCTCAATTCTCTCCAAAGCCACAAAACAATTTTAGCTACATTCCTTCTGGTGACAGATCTATCATCATATTCCAAGGAAGCTGAGAGAATAAATAAATAAATTGGTTGCTGGAATTGGGTATGTCTAGTTTAATGAAAAGAAGGACTAGGGGTGACATGTTAACAGTGTTCCAATATCTCAGGGGTTGCCACATAGCAATGAGTAGAAACTAATCACGGAGAGAAGCAACATAGAACTAAGAAGAAATTTCTTCACTGTTAGAACATTTAATCAGTGCAGCAACTTGCTTCCAGAAGTTGTGCGTGCTCCAACATTGGAGATTTTTAAGAAGAGATTGGAGAACTATCTGTCTGAAATGGAATAGAATTTCATGCCTGAGCAGTGGGTTGGACTAGAGGACCTCCAAGGTCCCTTTCAACTCTATTCTAATTTCTAACTACAAAATAAAATAAAGGTTTGCTGTTAAGCTTATAGGGTAACAAATTTTTGAATGAATTGCTTTAAATGCCCAAATACAAAGAAACCAACAACACTCAAATACCACATTTTTAGTATCTATGTTACTTCTGGCATACTGCACTTCTTCAGAGCTTTAGGCAGTGGAGACAAAATGAGACTTAGAGATCTTTGGATATTTTCTAATGTACACAAATCTGCCACTTTAACATTTTCTTGTTTCCTTACATTTAGCATTTGTTTCAAATTTGAATCCAACTGATAGTTTGAAGTAGATGAAAAACTGCCATGCATACTTTTGACATATTGATATCAATATAATGCTACTAACTCTTTCATAAATGATTCACTAATGGCAAAGAATAAATAATAACTTATTCACTTTTTATTCTTGTTTACTATTTATTTTCCATAAGAAGGTGGTTTTAAATATCTACTCCTTATTGTATATACTAGACTTATATTATGCTAATAGAAATATTTTTAAAATATGTTAATAAATGGAGTTGAAATTCCAAGATAGATGACTAGATTTTACATGGAGTCATTTTCTTCCTTTCACATGCATAGAATTCCTTATGGTTTTAGTAAATACTTTTAAATCTATGAGCAGAGAAAAAATTTGAAATATAGTGGGAACTATAAGTTTTAATGTCCTTGATTAATAGTTAGTAAATTTTTGGCTATACTGCTTTATATTCTTTTTTAATACAACATGACATAACATGATACAACACAACATGACACAATACAGCAACATTGTAAATAAGCATAAAAGTGAGAAACCTCGAAGTACCCACTAACAATTGGATATAATAAGATTGGTAACTGATGCTATATTTTTTGAGGATGCTCTTAATCTTCCAGTCAAATCCAAAATATAATTAGAAATAAAAGATGGTATTGTTTGTCCACTGAGAAATAGATGTCAGGCAATAATCTTATTAGCCATACGTAAAAACAAGAATTAATTACGATAATCAAAAAAAAATGCTGGAATAAAAAATGTGTTTATTGTGAAAACCTTAAATTGATACAGTTAACCATAATCTTAAAATGGAGTTCTCCACTGGCTTTGCTCAGATACTTAATGAAGGAGAATTCTGAGATCAAAGTGAAAACATTCTACCCTCTTTCCCCGCCTGAAATTAGAATAAGAGATCAATATATGTTTCCTCTTTTCCACCACTTCGGCCTAACCCTACACATTTGATAATCATTTAAGCATTCCCATTTTTCTTTGTACCTGCTAGTTTGCTGGTTTTGGGAATTGTGATAGGGTACCTGCTTACAAAACGACTGAATCTTCTATCCCACTCTCATGGTCGTCAGGAACATCAAATGAAACAAATTGACCCACTTTAAATAAATAAATAAACGCATCAAGTCTGATCATTGTCCAAATGATTTTATTTAAAGTGCTAACTAAAAGAATCCCCCAAGAATGACATTATATAGCTGGTATAGTAAGAAAGAACATAATGTTGATTTTTAAGATACAGTAAACCAGAACTAAAGAATAAATAAATCAGTTACATTGTGAATGCCTTGTAGATGCAGTCTGTTGAACATTGTTGGCTAAGTGGCATTCCCCAGAGTGAACTCCAATTGATTTATTTTATAGCACACTCATTTCATATTGCCTATACAGAAATCCTAACACATTAATACTTGCACTTTGAGAAATCTTTTATTTAAAAATAGATTCTAATACTCTGTGTATGTTCGTTGGTGTATGTGTTGAAATAATGTAATAATTGAGCAGTTTTTCCCCATTTAAACATGTCTTGTGGAGTCAATTGGAGGCAAACTGAAACTAAATCATATAGGCTTAAGTATGTATGAAGTTTTATTTAAGTATAGATTGAAACAGTTTAGAAATATTGAACACATAGGTTTAGGGTAGAACTTTTCATTATGTTTGAAAGATGGAGGAGAACCTTCATATGTCAACAAGCTTAAGGATTGTTTCATACAAAGAATCAAATATCTATTAAACAAGAATGGTTAAAGTATGGCTTTCTAAAACTTGTTAGGCTTCAGATTCCATCACCCATCAATATTGGCAGTTCTGGTGAGAGATTTGGAGAGTATCATGCATTTTCAAGAGTTATAGAGCTGTCTCTTGTGTCAATTCTTGGATTCAGATGCCAACTCCTGGATTAAGTGGCCTGATGACAAGTTTCAAATAGTTAAACAACTGTCTCACAAAAGATAATGTAATCTTATTCCTTATATCACAGAAAACAAGTAGAACAAATGAATAGAAAGTCTGAGAAAATACTTGGTTCTCCTTCATTTTCAGGAATGTTGCGATCATATTCATGCTTTAAGATGTGTGTATTTTGGACCTGTGCAAATAGTCCTTGGAATTTTTTACCTAGATACTACAATAATATAAATGTCTGCAGTGACTCAACAAAAGTTAACTAAAAGGCTACACCTGGACTTCTACAAAGGGGTTAAAAAAATCAACATGGCACCTGCAATAATTGAAAATCTGTTCACTTTTATGGACAGGTAAAATAGGGGAGGGGACATTTTTTTCACTCCAAGATGTTGGAGGCCATCTTGATTTTATGTTACAGGCTCTTTTTAATGTTTGAAGACCTGGTGGCAGCTGTGGCTATGGGGAAGCTTTGCATGCTTCATTTCAAGTACCAATTTTTGGATCAGGAAATTTTGCTAACAGTGATTCTTGTTCTAGTCATGTCCTGTTTTGATTACTGAAATGTGCTCCATATGAGGGATGTCCTTGAAGAATATTTGAAAGTTACAGCCAGTCCAAAATGTACTGGCCTGGCCAGTTATTGGTATTTCTCTTAATTCACATATAACTCTATCATTACCGAAACTGCACTTGAGTAGAATTCATGGTGTTGGTTATCACCTCTAAAGCTCCTAAATTGACAGAGTTGAATTCATGGTGTCGGTTATCACCTCTAAAGCTCCTAAAAGCAAAGAGCCAGGTTATGTACAGGGCCTCCCTCACTGCTTCTGCTCAGTTGACCAGATATAGCAAAAGAGCATGTTCCCTCCCATCCATTGTCATATTATTAGCCCCCGAAGGCATGCATTCCCTATGGCAGCATTTCTCCTATAGAACATCCCTTTGGAGCATAGGGGATCTGCATGCTTAGTCTTTTACAAGGGTTTGAAGACTTGATTGTTTCTCAAGGTGTTGGGTCAAGTGAAGTTAGGTGACCTCTGCTACTGATGTGGTTTTTGTGATTGTGTGGTTTATTGTTTTAATCATGGCTATGATGGGTCATGACTAATAGCTGTTCTTTTAATCCTCATATATCATCCAGAGTCACCTATGTAAGAATTTATTTATATGCGCAGCCATATAAATGAATAAATACAAAAAAAATCACAAAGGGAACAAAAACCTTTTTACAAATTGTCTATAGTGTAATCTTCAGGGGGAGATTTAAAAAAGCAAGTTATAGCAGTATGGTCAAAGATTCAACCCTTTGTACATTTGTGTCCCATCAAAATGAGTATCAAATCCAGATTGGTCCATAGCAACTGATTGGATGATGCAATGCAAAGTCTCCTAAAAACATGGTTGCTTAAAGGTTAGGGAGCTTTTGCTACCATTGCACTTAAACATTTGTGTGGCGAGGATGATGTACAGGCAATGGAGGAGGCAAAACTAAAAGGATCACCTGCTGTTGCTCCAGCATGGCAAACAAATTACCTTAAGTGCAGTCAGTGAAGAGACAAAGAACTGAAATTGGTAAATGTTTTTTTTTAATATGATAGGTAAGACTGATAAAATATTTAAATATGGAAAAAATAATGCTGTTGAGTAAATGGGTTAGCATTCAGTTTTTGATAAATTAGATGATTTCTACTAGAACAAAATAAGTTATACGATTGGTATTGTTGAGAACCTGCTGAAGTCCCCATTTCATGGTCAGGGTCCATTCAGATAGTCTAAAACTTATGCTAAAATATTTCTTTGTTTACTAACTTTCAAAGCAGAGTTATAAAACAATGTTGTTCAAAACAATTTAGCATCCAAAAGTGCATTTTTCCAGCCCTTTCCTTTCCATGTTCTTTAATATTGCTAATGAAACTGGTGATTAAGGAACTTGGGAAGATGGATACTCAGCCCAGAATAGCTGACATTCTTTGTGTGGAATGTCCTAATGCAAAAAAGAAAGAAAGAAGTGGAACATTTGCTGGTGTGCAGATATAAATGTCATTGGTGAATATTTCTGAGCAGAGACACATACAGCCACAAGAAAATATTCCTTTCTTTTAAAAGAGAAATCTCCTCAAAACATGCCCCGTCCAATCTCCTTATCTAGGATGCTTTCTAACATGCAACACCATTTTCTTATTCTTATATCCCAAGTGTTGAGTATTTTCCCCCTTTTTGTTCTTTCACTAAGTAATGAGAATGATGTGTAATCCATTAATACAGCAAGAAGAAACAAAGAAGCAGCTGGCACATTAGAGGCAGTTTAAGTGCCAGCACTGAGGTATGCACCAAACGAGATTATGCTTTGTTTATTTGACTGGTTAAATTCAATACAAAATGGAAGGGACGGAAGAAGGAAACAATGGATCCGGGGAGCTTTCTTTGGATCCCTCTGGATTAGCTGCAGAAGCAATCCCGCATCTTTCCTGATTTGCATTGGATCATGTTTGTTTTGAGCCCTTGTTTGGCTGCTGTAAAAGCACCAAAGCAATCATGTAATTTTCTTAAATACGTCCCATGGTTAATTCAGAGCTAGTTATCATCCTGATGGTGGTTGTGAAGATTGTAATCCAACATGACTGGTGAGTACCAAGTTGGAGAAGGCGCTCTTATGAATGAATAACCAAACTATTACTTTGGTTACCCTACACTCTGCTACCTATTCCTGACTCACCCCTCTTCTGATGCTGCTGCCCCCAAGTCACCCAATAATTGTAACTGAGATGGTTGGAATTACCATTGTTAAGTGGCACAGTTGTGTGACACTTTGCTTAATGTTCCTTCAATTAGTGATGGAAGTTCCAATCCCATTTAGGATCATAATCTGAGGACGACATATACTTTGTTTTTAGATGATGCATAACTGCTTTATAGCCATCAGAACTGAGACCACCAGAGAAATAATTGGTATAGAACCAATGTTAAATTACATTCAAAAAAGGGCAAATAAAGTGGTTTGTTCACCTGGAGAAGATGTTGCCGGACTCCATACCATACAAAGTAAATACAAAAAGATGAGAAGCTCAAAGAACACAAGGCATACCTGGAAGAACATGGTGAGATGGCATCAAAGACACACCACAACAACATTAGTTAACAATGGTTGGGGCCACCAGAAAAAGAAGAACCAGAACTTTGTATCTCTCTCAACATCTAAAGTAGTAAAAGAATTGAAATGAATTTTCATTAATATAGACGCTATTTTAAAAATAGCATTTTGTATTTCCATTTTTTAAAAAAATAATTCAAATTAAATGTAAAAGAGATTTATTTTTTAAATCTGCTTCCTACTTAACAATATTTAAACATTAATGAAGGCTTAAATATTAAGTCTTAATATATCTACAATATGTGGAAATATGTTCAAATATAAAGTGATATAGTCACTTTATTTCTCAATAGACAGTTATTCAAACTGCACATTAAGTAAACACTGAAACTTTAAAATATATATTTTGACAACGTTTCCTATTGTTGTCATATAATTCCTTGTGTAGGTGTGGCGGTCATCCATGCCCCAGTGCATAACAGGGCATGCTCAGCCATGCTGAACCACACAGGAAAAAACAAACTCCTAAAGAACATAACATCCTGATAGTACTCCATAACATCCTGATAGTACATAACATAACATCCTGATAGTTCACTCTAGATGTGCCTTACCCAACGACACCCAGGATTTGACCATATATAGACAGAACTTCCCTGAGCAGTAGATTAGCAATTGTAGTTCGACAGGCTGTCTTAAATCACATGCTGATTGCTCCTCCTGTCTTTGTCCTATCTCAATAAAAGGGGCTCCCAGACCCCCAATCTGGGTCGCTCCATTCCGAGAAAGCTCATTTCCGTGTCTTTTCTCAACATTGGCCTCATGGACGAACCACGGGTACTTCGCATTTGGTGACCCCGACGTGATTATCTGTGTCGCCAGCCCTTCACTCACCCCCGACTGGGCAAAGTCTCGCAACCAGGGCCTGCCGTCAGCGAACGGAGCACCCTCCCAAATCGTGAGTATGGGCTCGGGCTTCTCGAAGGCTCAGACTGCGCACCTGCAGGAGCTTCTGGATATCGTCAAATTCTCCATTGCAATCTCTCAAGCGGCAGATTGCCTGCTTCCCATACCCCCAGAAAAGCCGCCCGTCAGCTACACGCACATCTGCGAGATAGCGCACTTCAGCATGGGCGTCTTCGTGCTCCACGCCGGCGCCTGCATCCCTCTGCATGACCACCCGGGCATACAGGGGCTGCTGAAGGTCCTCTACGGCACCCTCCGCATTGCCTGCTTCGACAAGCAGCCCAAGGAGCCCCAGGACACCCCCGACGCCACTGCTTCCACCGACGCCTCCGAGGCCGCCTCCTGCCCCGGCCCCTGCCCCTCGCCGCTTGCGCACCTTGCTCTGCGCCACCCTGCCTGCTCTCCCTGCAGCGGGACAACCTGCACCAGATCGCGGCCAAGGGTGCTGGGCCCGCCGTCTTCCTCGACATCCTGGCGCCGCCCTACGACCCGGCCCGCGGACGCGACTGCCACTACTACCGGCTGGCCAACGGGCAGAGCCTCCCGCCCGCAACTGGCCCTCCATGCGCTCTCTGGCTGCTGGAGACCCCGCAGGTGCCCGACTTCTGGTGTGGTGGGGAGCCTTACCTGGCCCCCCGAGTCTACCCCTGAGCCAGGACGGAAGATGGATGGCCTCCTTGGCTTACCTCGACGGCGGGGCTGCCGAGGGGGATGATGCCCACCTGGACTTTCTGCTTGGTTTCAACGCCGTGTCTTGCCTGGACTTTCAAGGCCCCCTCCTCCTTCGGGGGTATAAAACAGCATTTCTGAGATCAAGGGATTGACTCCCCCCCTTTTTTATTCTTTTTAAAACTCCCGGTCGAATTATTTTGTAGCAACAAAAAACACTGTTAGCAGTCTTGTCAGATGAAGAGGCAGATGAAGAGGAAAAGTCTTTTTGACAAAAAAGAAAAAAGTAGGAGATGTTGTCATATAACTCCTTGTGTAGGTGTGGCGGTCACCCATGGCCCAGTGCATAACAGGGCATGCGCAGCTACGCTGAACCACACAGGAAAAAACAAACTCCTAAAGAACATAACATCTTAATAGTACTCCATAACATCCTGATAGTACATAACATAACATCCTGATAGTTCACTCTAGATGTGCCTTACCCAATGACGCCCAGGATTTGACCATATATAGACAGAACTTCCCTGAGCACTAGATTAGCAATTGTAGTTTGACAGGCTGTCTTAAATCACATGCTGATTGCTCCTCCTGCCTTTGTCCTATCTCAATAAAAGGGGTTCCCAGACCCCCAATCTGGGTCGCTCCATCCCGAGAAAGCTTGTGTCCGTGTCTTTTCTCAACATTGGCCTCATGGACGAATCACGGGTACATTGCAGATATTATCAGCAGCAGGAAGCCAATCCTCAACAGAACCTATGTACATATCGATATTAAGATAAAATGCAACTCTTTAAATGCTAGTATCTTTTTTCTTCCAAATATTCCAAGTATTTTTTTAAATGTCAAAGAAGTCCAACTCTGACCCACATTGCCTCTATCCATGCTACTTGAACTCTGTACTGTGTGTTGCTGTTTTGCTTTTAATTTGATTTTATGGAATGCAGTGAGTGACTAATATATTTCATAAACTCTTGGGATTATTGTGATGTTCCATTTATCTTGCTACCTTGGACTAATATTTACCTGCAGTGTTAAAAACATGGTGCCTGCATAATTTTTCTTTTATTAGTTTAGTTAGTGAAAGTTATATAAATCGGCTGCATTTCCACAACACCCTCCCCCACAAGTGGATGAAGGTTCATTTTGGATTTCTTTTGTAATTTGATGTGAAAATTTCAGATACAAAAATAGATTTGGAAGCTTAGGTAAATCAAACTTTAATATTATACATAAACTTTGTAAAACAACTTTCTTACTGCAGAACATTCTTCTTAGACCCACGTGGCAGAATGATGGGAAATTCTGACTAACCTGTTTAGAAACGGCAAAAATGTTACTTATAGCCATGGATACACACAGCAAAGTAATTGGAAAATCTACCCAGAAGTCAAAAGTCAAACTAATCTGAATTCCAGTAAGGAGCCAGAAGGCAGAAACCAGGCAGAAAAGGTAGAATCAGGGCAGTAAACAGTAAATATACCATTATTATTTATACAAGAAATGGCTACTATTCTCTATTATTACTTATTTGGTGTTTATTAAGTTGATGTGGGTACAAAATCATGCATGCAGACTGAATTACTCTGAGCTATTTTGTAGGCATATCTCTATATTCTGCTATTGAAAGCTGTGAATACATTGGTGAATCTAAGGCAGAAGGGACTGGTTTTCGTGTGTCTTGTATTAGAATTGGGCTCAGCTGTTTCATAAAATGAATGGGATTATTTAATCTGTCCTTTGGAGACCTGTTTTTAGATTATATTGATTTAATATATTCAGAATAGCATATCCTGAACTGGATTCCCTATTCATCTATGAAGTTAGTGGGCAGACTTCTTAAATCCAGCAACCTTAATCTATTTGTCCTTGATGCTGAAACTGACTTAAGAAATTGCTGTTTGTATTTAGATCCCTTCTACTGACTAAAGACTAAAACATATGAAGAACGGTTGCAGGAACTGGGTATATCTAGTTTAATGAAAAGAAGGACTAGGGGAGACATGATAGTAGTGTTTCAATATCTCAGGGGTTGCCACAAAGAAGAGGGAGTCAAACTATTCTCCAGGGTATCTGAGTGCAGAACAAGAAGCAATGAGTGCACACTAATCAAGGAGAGAAGCAACTTAGAACTGAGGAGAAATTTCCTGACAATTAGAACAATTAATCAGAGGAACAGCTTGCCTCCAGAAGTTATGAAAGCCCCAACACTGGAAGTCTTTAAGAAGATGTTGGACAGCCATTTGTCTGAAACACTATAGGGTTTCCTGCCTAGGCAGGGGGTTGGACTAGAAGACCTTCCAACTCTGCTATTGTATTGTATTGTACTGCTTTAGCAAATACTGGCCATGTGTTTTCTCTTGTTGTTAGTTGCGAAGTCATGTCAGACCCATCACAATCCCATGGACAACATTCCTCCAGGCCATCTTTTCCTCTACCATCCCCCTGAGTTCATTTAAGCTCACACCGACTGCTCCAGTGACTCCATCCAGCAACCTCATTCCCTGTTGTCCTCTTCTTCTTTTGCCCTCAATCATTCCCAGCATTAGGCTCTTCTCCAGTGAGTCTGTCCTTCTCCTTAGGTGGCTAAAGTATTTGAGTGTTTTCTCTGGTGGGCAGTTATACAATCCTTCAGTATTGGGTTCTCTTCCCTTTCCCATTTCTACCAGGAAAGCAAATACCAATTGTTTTTCTTTGAGTGGGACTTTGACATTTAGTTTCCACTGATATATCTTTAGTATGAACCCCCATCCCCTCACAATTGATGACTTCCTGCACAATGTATCCATTGGTGGATTAATGGAAAATAATCTAGCATTACAGATGGATCACTGTTGGTTGAGTTTAAGAGGAAACTGTAAGTAGAATGGTCAATTTTGCTTAGTTAAGAAAAACATGAGAAAGGCTGAATAGGTTATGAAAATTTTAGTGGTTCAAAACAATGAAAAAAAAACTTCAACTAGTGGTTCAGCAAATCCTCTCTGACCCTCTATTGTCTTCTTTAACTGTTGGCATATTGATTACTTTTCTGCCTTCGTATCTTACCTTTCCTAATATGTAAGACATCCATTTACTTTCATCTTTTGCATGCTTTCCTAGTTGGGGTGTTCCCCAAGTTAGTGGACTTCAACTCTTAGAATTTTCCATTAATTTCCTGGTAATGAAAATTCTGTACATTTTTAATGAATTAATTTAATGTAGTGGCAAAATACTTCAAGAGAATGTTGACCAATAGGCCTATCTGAAGCACCTTGAATTCTCAGTGGGAAATATTGCATTTTCAGGTGAAAAGGTGATGTGGTTTTCTTCAATGAGACATGTAGCATCCAAATAGAACTTTCAGTAATTGGAAGAGATTTCTCTGTACATATGAATGTGCATGAATCTTTTTCAATACTTGAAGCATCAGAAGAGACTTCTTGAATGTGCAGTGCTGGAGTGGTGACAGAGAAGACATGTCTCTGGGTCCCACAAGATGGCGATATTTAATCAACCAAACTAGAACATCCTGTTTGATATAGGAGAGGCAGAGACAACCAAGGATTGACAGTCCAATAAATAATCAGCCTCTGAGCTATTGTCCTAAGTTATTGGGACCTTGCATTGTGTTTGGAAATCAAGAAATAACCAGTGCTGCTTCTAAAGTAGAGATGTCACATAGGCATTCCAACTTGCACCATAACTACATGTTTTGTCACATTTTGGACTGACTGTGGTTTCCAAATGATATGCAAAAGTGGCTCCCTGTAGAGAATATTAGGGTAATCCACAGTTGCACTACCACCCCTTCACCGCTACTCATATTAGTAATATAAGAACAAAAATGCATGATTGCAGCCTACTGAAAGAACAGATCTATAGCTAATCATGAAATGCGAGAAAAGAAAAAAAACACAATTTGTTGTGGAAATAAATAGGGATTTGCGCCTGTAACCCAACTCTAACCTTCCAAGTATAAAGGCTGAATATCCACGCACTGCTGCATAGAACTGTATGGTCAGGAAATGGGCTATTGTTCATATGTTCATATATTCTTTGCTAGTGGTATACAGGAAATAAGGAATGTAAGAAACATATTACACTTCAGATGTTTTGCCATGCTGTTTTGGATGGGCTGCAGTTGCAGCAAGATTGAAATATGAAACATTTGAATTATTCCAGGCTTTACACTTGGAAGGCCAGATTGTGTAGGGCTTAAAGCATCAGGCTAAAAACTGGGGAATTGTAAATTCTTTTCCCAGCTTGGGCACAAAACCAGCTGGATCATCTTGGACCAACCACTTCCCTCAGCCCTAGGAAGGAAGCATTGGCAAACCACTTGAAATCTTGCTAAGAAACCTGCAGGAACCTGTCTGGATAGTCACCAGAAGTCAACACTGACTCAAAGACACAAATAAAGGCTTTACACAGAAAAGAAACTGGAGGTATCTTGTAGGATGAGTAAAGCAATGCTGATATACTTGCTACATGGTCCCATCTTCCTCTGCACATCCTGATCTGCCTGTTCATCATCCTAGTGACTTTAGCTTCCCTATCTCTGCTCATCTGTTGCAGTAGATACAGAATAACAGAGTTGGAAGGGAGCTTGGAGGTCTTCTAGTCCAAACCCCTGCTCAGGGAGGAAACCCTATAATATTTCATACAAATGGTTAAAAGCTTAACCAGATGCTTGCAGGGGAAAATATGAACCATTTCTATGCATTCTAGTTTATTTTAGGACTTAACTGATTCCCCCTAGGGTTGGTTATTAAATTAAATTAATCTCAGTCTGTAACCTTTAACTGGCCAAGAGGGTGCTTCATAGGGCAACAATTTTGAACCAAGATGACTCAAACAGGCTAATTTATAGAATGCACCCAAAATCCAGGACCCAGGGCTCCATGGAATTGAAATTGAACAAATTTAATAAACTATTAAATTATGTTTTTTTACATTTCTCAACCAAAAAGGGACTCTGGGTGGTGTACAATAAAAAGTTGAAATATAAAAAAAACTGTTTATGGTTTTAAAAATATCTCTTCCCCATCTTCTCAGCACTTTCGTTTTCCTACCAATCTGTAGCTACCAATATACTTGGCTTAAAGTATAACATATATACGCCATACATTGGCTGACATGGCTCTCCCCCAATCTTTCTAGTCCTTCCCTTTTTCTAACCTCCTTTTGGTTGTTGAGTGATGCTGAACACATGCCTGAATTTTCCTAACCTACCTCAAACCACTTTTTGCTCAGAATCAAATTTCAGGCTGTGCCAAGACATGACCATGTCTTGAACAAGAACAACACTGGTTCTTCCCTGCATAGAAAGCTTGACCTACAGAATGTTTGGCACAACACAGTGTTTTATATCATATGATTTCTGATGTAAATCCAGGATATTCTGTTAAACTTTAACAAAAATGCTAAAGGTTTGAAGAGATTTTGAAGGAGGTGACATTGGCTCATGAAAGCTCTCTGTCCCATGAGTTTAGTCCTACTAAACATTTTACGTCTCAGTGTTGCTCAAACTGTAATGCTGTACAAACCAGATTGATGGAGAGCCATACTTTAGCTTTTCTGCCTTTAAATAGTTAGAGTATTAAAAAGTAAAATAAATGCTTATAATCCATTGGCCATGAATATTCAGACTGAATCTAACTACAGACCTGCAAAGAAGGTGCTAATTCATATCTGGTTTCTATTAAGTGAAAACAGCATGCCTGTTTTCAGATTTGGCATTCATTGTCTGTAGTTTTGCATTTTGACTTTTAAAGACATCTCTTTAATTATTTTAACTTAGCTTTTTAAAACACATACACAGAGATACAGACATGCACACACACACACACACACACACACACACACACACACACACACACACACACCGAAATGCTGCTAATTTAAACTGAAGTTTTTAAATGGGCGTATGAAGAATTTGGGGTATAATAAATAGAAAATAGAATCATAGCCTGGAAGGTACCTTGAATATCTTTTAGTCAACTCTTCTGATCAAGTCAGGAGCCTTATATCATCCCAGTCCAATAGTTGTCCAGTCTATTTTTGAACACCTCCACTGCTGGAGTACCCACAAGTCTGGGGAGGGGGCAAACTATTTCATCAATAAATTGTTCTAACTGTTACAAACATTATCCTTTCTCTTAGGTTGGATCTTTCTTTAATACATTTTAACACCATTATTTCTTGTCCTGCCCTATGGTGCTTTGGTAGATATCTCTAACTCCCTCAACTGCTCATACGATGTAGCCTCTAGTCCAGGGCTGTCAAACATAAGGCCTACAAGCTGGATCTGGCCCACAGGATGCTTAGATCTGGCCTGCAGGGCCATCCTGGAAATGTGAAGGATCAGCCTGGGGTGCCTCTGCCAGTGAAAACAGAACTGGGGAGGGCTGCGTGCGGCCCTCCCAGGCTCTGTTTCCGGCTGCAATGGCCTCTTGCAACCCTCTGCCCGCAAAAACAGAGCTTGGGGAGGCTGCTCATGGCCTGCCTGGGCTCTGTTTTCAAACATGACAGCCTCCTGCAGCCCTCTGCCAGTGAAAACGGAGCCCAGGTGGCCTCCCCAAATCAATCTTCGCTGCAGAGGGCTGTAGGAAGCCGTCGTGGATGAAAACCGAGCCTCGATGAGTCATGTTGAACTGGCCATGCCCCGTTTCCCCGAGGTCAAACACAACCCTGATGTGGCCCTCAAAGAAATCAAGTTTGACACCCCTGCTCTAGCTCCTTTATCATGTTCTTTGCAGTATATACTCTAAATTCCAATGGTGAACATTATGAACATGTCAAACTCCTGTTAAATTCAGTCACTATCCAAACAGAGATAACAAGTAAAATGAAGAGGACGGACAAGGACAATGTCTAATTCTATTGCTTTGATATCAGAATCACTCACAAGTGTGATTCTCCATCAATTGTCAATAGAGCAAATTTCTTAATATCTCTTCATACCTAAAAATCTACTCTGGAATATTTGTTGATCCATCAGATTATTGCTGGAAATGAAGAAGATTTTCAGAAGGGCAAATTCTATTGTACAGGTGGAAATGCAACATTAGATACAGATCACAGGACCTTCTGTATTACCATAATTTTATATTAATACAGTTTATTTTATTGACGTAGACATTATTTCCAAACAGTGAAATTCAATTGGAAGAAACTAAGCATGAAACGGAACTGTAATTCAATAAATAAAACAAAGTTAATTTAATTGTGCAATGAAACAATCTTCAATACAAAAGGTACTCCATTTAAACTAAATTAGTATCTTCAATGCCATAGAACTGTAAATATGCTATCAATTTTGTTCTAAATCAATGATAACATTGATTAATAGATTTTATGTTCTGAAGCAGTTTAATTTATGGAGTTCACTCTAAAACTTCAGAATGTTTGATACTTTAAGAGATTTGGTTACATTTTCTTTTATTACCTTTGCTTGTATATTACTGCTAATATTTATGATCCACACAATTTCCCTAGAATATATAAGAATAAATGCTCTTGAGATTATAAATTTCACAAGAATCTCCTTCACACCTGGTTGTGCTCATTCTTCAATCACTTTCAGGGCTGTAATTTCTTTGCTTAAGATAGCTTCTTTAGATGAAGATAGTATATTGACTTATTGTCTTCTTTCCAAATTGCATTTGCAGTGATGAAAGTAAAACTTCAGTGTTACAATCTTTTATTAATCTCCAAAAGTAAACACAAACTGGAAGATACATCTTGGCAGAAATTTGGCATCATGGCAGAACCAAGTGATTCCTAGAATTATCTTTTCAAAACTTTTGTCACTAGCAACATTAGAAAGTTTCTTAAACTTTGTATTTGATATATTGTATCAGAAATATGTTCACATTTGTTTCACAAATCTGAATTTACCTTTAAGAAATAGAGTCTATAGTCGAATGCTTAGTATAATGCTTATTCAGTGATTGGATTCATACATCATTCCTAAACTATATTTTATATAATCCTGGATTATGGACTAAACTGTTTCAGAGAAAACACTAAACTGAAATAAAATAAATGAAATGAAACAAAATGAAACGAAGCAAAACCAAACCAAACCAAACAAAAATTATTAGAATGATAGATAAACACACACACACACACACACACACACACACACACACACAAACACACACACACACGATA
The DNA here is from genome assembly GCF_009769535.1 of Thamnophis elegans. NCBI lineage: Eukaryota > Metazoa > Chordata > Lepidosauria > Squamata > Natricidae > Thamnophis > Thamnophis elegans. Next base: position 33,604,209 of record NC_045558.1, read on the forward strand.
GAAAGAAAGAGATAATGAATGAATGAATGAACCAATAAATAATAAGAGCAAATGGGATCCAAAATGTGAATGTTTCCAGATTATTAATGCTGTTATTCTCGCTCGATACCTAAGTAAAAGTTTATCTTGTTTATCTTGCTGTTTTTATCTAGGAATATAGTCATTGATATGGATGATTTGGTTTCCAGTTTGCAGTCTAGTCTAATTTGCATCCAGCACTGATGTCAAAAGAAGCATGGAAGAAATCTTGGGGAAAATGGCCCTAAAAAGTAAAATTATTAGCTATAGCATAACGGTCCCCATGGAGAAAGAGGGGAACTGGCCCATGCAAGCCATGGGCTGGTGCTAGCATGTACACACATGACGGCCTGCCATTTGTGTGAGTTGAGCTGGGTACGCACGTGCCAGCCAGCCGCTCATGCGGCCCATTTCCAAATTGGCTGCAACAAAAAATATGTTTCACAGGTTTGGAACATCTGATGTAGGTTTCCAAGAAGCTCCCACTGGTATGCAACATTTCATTATCTAATTGTATATTGTCTAGCAGAAAGGTGATTAAAAAAGTAAAATATGACAGGTTTGGAATTTATTAAATACAAAAAATCTTCAGGACATCAGGCCTGTCAGGCTAAGCCCAAGAATGACATAAAATAATTTAGCCAGAGTTTAGTTCTTATTTGCTTACATGTAGCAGAATCTTGCCAGACTAAATACTGGGAGATTCTAGGGAATAGATATTTATAACTCTCTTCTTCTGTCTTTCTAGCCATCTCTGGACTGTGCTGCTTCTTGTCTCCTTCCCCTTTTTGGATATGTTCTCTCTTTCCTGGGAAACAGTCATTCACTGTTGAATGAACTGTTTATAGTTCATCACTCCAGCTCTCCCTCCATGTGCACCATCTCTCATAAGACCTCATATTTGTTGGGGATTACAAAATTGCCATTGGTTTCAGGTTTCAGGTTTCGGTTTCAGGTTTTGTTTTATTTATATGCCGCCCTATTCCCAATGGGACTCAGGGCGGCTCACAAACCCAAGAGGGGAAGGGAAACACAAGAACTACAAATACAAACCTTTAAAATAACCAACAGACACACAATCGAGAGGGGAAGGGAACTCATCAACCCCAGGCATGCCGACACAGCCAGGTTTTAACGGCTTTTCGGAAGGCCTGGAGAGAGGTGAGAATCTCTGCGGGGAGTTCGTTCCAAAGGGCCGGCGCTGCCACAGAGAAAGCCTTCCCCCGGGTAGTAGCCAGATGGCATTGGCTAGTAGATGGAACCCGGAGGAGGCCAACCCTGTGTGATCTAATGGGTCTTTGGGAGGTAATTGGCAGCAGGTAATTGCTGAAATTCATACTAAAATTCTGGTTGAAATGAATGTATCCTTGACTGCCTCTGACAAAGCGTTTCAGAACACAGTTCTGTTCTGTTTTATATATCTCTTGTCACCTATGTAATATTTGGTTCTGTTCTTTATGAGTGGATTCATTTTACAGCTTGCCTATGCAATGATCCTTAAAATCTTGCCATATGAGGAATCTGAAGAATTAACCTGAAGCCACCTTTTTACAATACCACATTTTCCTTTGCAAACTAGAAGCACAAGCATGGTGTGCTCTTATATATAGTAGGGTGAATAAAGTACCATATAGGAAGGGCATTTGTTATTACCTCCAAAGCCTTATTTGGCAATAGTAATTGAACATTGGCTTGGTTTCTTGATATTTAAGGTGGGAAAAGCATACAATAGATAATGCAAGGTGTAAAATATTTGAAACAGGTAAGGCAATACTTGTTTGAGAGAAAATAAAATAAAATAATTAATCTGAATCCCCCACCCCCAATTTATATTTCATCAACATTTGAGCTGCCATAGCTTTGGTTTCCAAAATATTACACATCTTGGCAACAACAAAATTGCCTAAATCTGACTTATGTTTTGATATAACTCTATGAGCTTTTTCCTCTTACAAAAATAACCATTATATAATTATTAATTATAAACTATATTTACAACCTATTTTATTTTAAAGATTAATGTAGTGTGCATACTGTCAGATAAGTTAAAGTAAAACAGATAGCGATGGATTAACTGATTTTACATGGTTGAAAAAGAGCGTAAGCTTGTGCCACAGGTTTAAGTTACTGTTGTGTGATTAACATAATCCCCAAATAAACTGAAGAGAAAAAAAGAAAAATCTACTGCAAAGAATATTTAACAGCGAATATGCCCATATATGATGTCCTATGATTTAATTGGTTGGCAGATATATAAAAATGCATATTTTGAACAGAAAAACTGGTGGGGGGGGGAGAGAAAAGGATTTTTTTCTGGTTTTACAATAAATGGCTTTAAAAATAGAGAGCATTTTTTTCATTTTAAAAACATTAAACAACTGTTCACTGTATTGTGAGCTTTTTGTTACATTTTTAGTGTTTCCTTTTTTTTCCTTTAGAACTCTTAAAATGTAATTTCCAGTAGTTTCCTTATTTTTGAACAATAAATATATAATAATCTATGTGCTGGCAGAAAGAGATTAGTTTTCCTTCCCAGAAAATCAGTTAAATCCTATGTGAATATTGATATCATGCTTTTACAACTAGCAATAAAAATGCATTGCATTGATTGACTGGGGACTTTGGATGACCGATTAGGGCCTAGGTTTTTTTTTTGGAAAAATACAGAGAACAAATCAGACAATTAACCTTTTACATAATTATGATAGGAACTAACATTATCAAATGCTGGTGGGACTTTATTTCAGTTTATAATAGAAGAATAATGCTTTGATATCGGCGTAGACATTTTAACTCTCTTCCTTTCTCATGTATGTAAACAAATGCTCATAAAACTGATTATTAAATGCAGTACTGCATTTCCAATAATAAATAAATAAAGGCAGAGTGCCTATTCCCAAAATAATAATTAGGGTGCACCCCTACCCAACATAATGTGTTTCTTCCAAGTTTCAAACTGGCAACCTTATCTCTGTCAAGTCTTAATTACTAATCACTGTGCTACATCCTTGGTGTTACTAAGAGAAGATATAGAACCTACTATAGTTCAACTGAAAAGGATTTTTAAAATCATTGTTCTACTTGCATATTTCTGCAATGTTATGCTTTCACTCTGTAAATATCAATTTAACTTGCTCTGTCTATCATAGATATGTATATATTACAAAACTATATATGTCCAGGAAAACTTGTCTATCAAAAGAAAAGCAATTAGTTTTCCTTTGATGGGACGGAAAAGTGAAAGGACTCTGTAGCAGAGAAATGGTTCAGTGGGAAAGTGCAGTGGCCTAAAATTGGCAGAATAAATTGCCAGCTGCTGTCTAAGTGTCTCAGTCTGGATTTTCTTAAACCAATTTAGAATCAAGCCAGAATTAGTGAAGGGAAGGAGGAACCTAAACAGTTAATGAGTATAGGATGGCAGGATAGTGAGAAAGTTCTGCCAAGATCTCCAAGCTAGATTTGGCCTTACGGCTCTCATGCAATAGCATTCAATAGAATAGAATAACAAAGTTGGAAGGGACCTTGGAGGTCTTCTAGTCCAACCCCCTGCTTAGACAGGAAACTCTACACCATTTCAGACAAATGGTTATTCAACCTCTTTTTAAAAACTTCCAGTGTTGGAGCATTCACAACTTCTGGAGGCAAGTTGTTCCATTGATTAATTCCACATTGGTTTTTAATGATATAAACAGCTGATGCTAAGATGAACAGAAAGTTTCATTTCCAGTGTTAATTTTTCCCTCCCCTCCCAAATCAGGTTGACAAAGGCATTCTCAATTCTAAATTCCCCTTTGAAGTGAGTAACAATGTTTTCTCCAGCACTGCTAGAATATGGGAAACTGTCATTCCTTTGTCCGGTTTATCTAACATGGAAGATCAGAGAGTAGCTTATAATAGATCATCTTCAAGAGATTCACTAAAGCCTCTTTAGAAGACAGATAATATTTGCTTCCCTTAAACACGAGGAGAGGGTTAGATTCTGATTTCTTATGTAGTCCTGGCTAGCGATTACAAATTGCATCCGACAAGAGTAGAAGGACAAGTAGTGAAATGTACCATTCTAGTGAGTTTTCAATGAGGTCAGAAAGGTTGAGGCAGCTTGTTGAGAAATCAGTCTTAGCAAGTTAAATCAATGTATTGTTGGGAAAAATAGTAGAAGGGGAGAGAAATGTAAATCAAAACATACTTGTAATACTTATGAAGTGGACACTGGGATAAAAGCAATCGGGTTCTGATTAGCTCCAGAATTAGTTATACCTGCAGTCATACTTCAAATTCAGAATGAGGTGGATTGATATCCCTCCATCCCATTCTAGTGTTTTTACATCAATTATAGTGTTTAAAGTTATATTTTAGAAGAAATTCATGAAATAACAGCCATTATAAAAAAGAAAACTGACAGATATTTAACATATACACTAATACCATATGCTTATTTTATTGTACTGCTTTTTTTATGTCAGGGATCTTACATCTTGATGAATGTTATAAGTTAACTAGTCCATTAGTTTATGGGCTGCATCTCTAAAACCTTTTTATATCTTGATACAAAAATTATTAATAATAGACTAATAAGTGAAGAGAAGGGGATCATGGTAAGCCATTAAGGTTATGGTTCATTAAATTAACCATTCTCTCTACCCATTTAGAAATCCAGATGTGAACTAGATGGGAAATCTGCCCATCATCAACTTAAATTTTGACATATTTTTTTGTCAAAAGCATTATATTTCAATGTACTAGTGAACATACAGGAAAAGTTTGGGTATGGTTTTCAAAGTGCAAAAAGAAATATTTAGAACTTCCACTATGCTGATTACATTATTTTGGTAGCTGAAAACACAAAGTACTTGCAAGCTCTAGTTAAAAAAACAAAACAAGGGCACAGTGAAAAGATAGCTTCTGTCAGAGATGAATTTTTTTTTACTACGGGTTCTGTGGGCGTGGCTTGGCAGGTGTGGCAGGGGAAGGAAACTGCAAAATCGCCATTTCCACCCCGGTCTGGGGCCAATCATAGGTGGTGTTTACCGGTTCCCCAAACTACTCAAAATTTCTGCTACCAGTTCTCCAGAACTTGCTGTCCTTTAATATAACTATCAATCAACAGTATAAAGATCCTAGCCAATACCACAAACTAATATTTGTAAAAGAGCCAGAAAGGCTATTGAAAAAGTTATTCAAATGATTTGTTGTGTTTATATTTACAAAGGTCCAAGTAATGGTGTTCTCTGTGACTCTACAGAACTAGTATTACAAATGTTGATGATATGTCATATATCAGTGACATGTGGTGAGGTTTATGGCTGGTGAGGCAAGTGGGCAAAAGCCGTCCTATGTCGGACACAGTGGCGGGGCTTCGCGGGGCTTTTGGAAAGCCCCAGCGCTGTGTCCGCCATAGAGGCGGGACACCTCTATGTCGGACACAGTGGCAGGGCTTTCGAAAGGGCTCTACTACACCAAGGGAGAACCCATCTTTCTTCCCTCTCCTACAAAACAGCATCAAAAGGAGAAAGGAGCAGATTATATTAATGAAGACATCCCACACTTAAAGTGGTTCTCCTTAGACAGAAAACGGAAAATGATTATGATTTTATGATTTAAATTTATGATTTAAATGATTTTAATCTTTATTTTTATTTTATTTTGTTTGTTTTTCTTTCTTGTTCTGTGTAAGCCACTCGGAGTCCTCCAGGATTGGGCGGCCTATAAATCTAATAAATTAAATTAAATTAAATTATAAACATGCCTGCTGAATGGTCAGCCTCCTCGCTTTAACAGTTTTGGGTTGCTGAAACATAAAAAAAAGGTGCCAGCCCATGCGCCAGCAGAGGCGGATAAAACACACACACACACACCCACCCACCCACCCACCCACACACACACTACTTACAATAATACAATTACTTACAAATTACATTAATTTTGAATTCCTCCCCCTCCCTCCAACGCACATACCTTTTCCAACTGTTTCAGAGAGGATTTCAACTCTGCTCTTGTCTGCCATGGTGAAAATGTAAAAATGTAAAAGGAAAAAGGCAAGAGCTGCTGAGGTCAGGCTGGGTTAGCTGCTGCCAGAGTCTCCAATGGATGAGTCTCTGCTTAATTGTTTAAAAAAGCCTCTAAAAAAGTGCCCTCTACAGGAGGAGGCGAGAGAACCACGTGCTTCATCTACATAAGGAATTTTTCAGCTTTTAACCCTTGCTTAAATCTGCTTGAGTGATCATAAAGATAGACTAAATGAAGCACGTGGTTCTCCCACCTCCTCCTGTAGAGGGCACTTTTTTAGAGGCTTTTTTAAACAGTTAAGCACTAAGCAGAGTCATCCACTGTGACTAGGTAAGATTAGGTAAATTAGGAAAGACAGTTGAATGTTACTATGCTTTTATCACTTCTACTTTGATTTTTATTACTCTGTTTTACATAACCAATTTAAAGGATGGAAATGATACCATTTATTTCTTTTGTAATTTTTAAAATAGAAATATCAGGACCTTTTTCGTATGCTGATACTTACAGGAAGATTTTTATTTATTCTTTCTGAAAAAATAGCAATAGCAATAGTAGTTAGACTTATATACCGCTTCATAGGGCTTTCAGCCCTCTCTAAGCGGTTTACAGAGTCAGCATATCGCCCCCACAGTCTGGGTCCTCATTTTACCCACCTCGGAAGGATGGAAGGCTGAGTCAACCTTGAGCCAGTGAGATTAGAACCGCTGAACTGCAGATAACAGTCAGCTGAAGTGGCCTGCAGTACTGCATCCTAACCACTGTGCCACCTTGGCTCTCAAAAAAAAAAAACCTTAGTTCATCTGGGGTGGTATTAATGGAAAGCTCAAAGAAAGAAAAAATAAATTACATTCCTGAGCAGAAGCACATTCTTTCTAAGTCCAGTTACATATATGCTACATTTTGCAATGTCCATTGGTAGTGAAAGAGGCATTGTAAGTAGGCAGAATTGCAGTGGTTTGTGCATTTGAGAACTTGAAGGCCTCTTAATCATGTGATACATGGCACTTAAGGGTTTCCTGGTATTATGGGGTTATAACAGCAGGGTTGTTAAGTTGTCATGTACTGATGCTAAAGAAGTACGCCCAGCAAAAGAGGACAATTATGGATATATGTTGTCCTTTCAAAACTAAGAAAATAAAACGGCTTTTATGGACAAAGGATTATTGATGAATGGAAAACCAGTTATATGGTATTTATGTATTTGTATATTGTGTGTGTGTGTGTGTGTGTGTGTGTGAGAGAGAGAGAGAGAGAGAGAGAGAGAAAGAGAGGAAGAGAGGGAGGGGGGAGGGATCTAGTCTTTCTTCACACTCTACTTTATGGAACAACTGGAACCAGACTAAATTAATTAGATTATTAATTGGCAAAATCAAGGGTATTTATTATTGTTGCGATCCAGAATTTGATATTCGTGATTTAAATGGTAATAATTGTTTCAAAATCTATATTTGTAGATAGAAATCAACATCTTATGTAGATTTCTGTCCTATTTCTTCCCATCCATTTTGTGTGAGAAATTGTGGCAAGCAATATTTTGAGATGTATAAATGGGTTCTTTGAACTTCTGTATTTCATAAAACTCCTTTGAGAAATCTGTCAAAAACAATCAGCTGCAGTTTTGTTCAGTCTTATTTTTAATTTTCATTTTGTAAGTTTATTTTAGTTCTTATCTGCATTAATTTTCTGATTAGAGAAAGAAAGGGAGGATTCTACATGGAAATTTAATATACGTTTCTAAATAAGATTTGCCCTTTAACATATTTTTTGCTTATGGTTAAAATAGAAACTCCTAAAATGAGATATTTTTGTATAACATTCAGTTGTTATTGTGTAACATAAGTTTTCTTGTATCATCTGTGGAATGGTTTCTTGGTTTCTCAGCTATCAAATTCTCACTCTAATATTTTGCCTTTTGGTAAACTGCTATGAACCTATTCAATAAAGTGACTTAGAAATATGAAAAATAAGAAAATAAAATATTACTAATATTCAGCACAGTAATTACAATTGCCAACAGACATGGTTACATTAAAGGATGCTCCCCCCCCTTTTTTTCTCTGCTTCAAGTTAGTATTTGGCCAACAACTGTGGAAACGATTTTTAATTATGAAAGTCAATTAATGTTTTCATTTCAGCTACAGCAGGTGTACAAACAGCTTAATGTCAGGTTTTTTTTAATCAACTCCATGGTGCTGCATACAGAGGGAGCAGAAACTCAAAACTCGTTGAAACAAATTGACACAGGTTCTATTTATTTAGTGAAGCTCAGTTCTTTGATATTGGACTCACTAGCAAGAACTCTTGTTTTGGTTTTTTATGGCTATAAGGAGGATCTCTACATTTTAATTTTAGTAACTTCTGTACTTACATTTCAACTTTACTAGCAGTTTATGCAGTTTATTAAACTAAAGCATTTTGCATTTTCCAGATTTTCTTCCTATTAGTTTTCTTTGCCTATTTTTTCTCTAACCCAGCAGGATGTTGAAAAGAGATAATGTAAATGTCTGTCTGTCAGGAAAATAACTCTTTTTAAACCAAACTGGGCTAGGTTTAGTATGGGGAAGAAAATGGCAAAAGTAAGATTAACTTAACAAATGTTCCACATTCAACTGAAGGCTTTGGAAAAAATAAATCCCTTTCCCCAATCCCGCAGTACAACCCTGTTGTTGGTTAGTAGCTCAGAAGTTTGATGACTACTTGCTTCTAAGCCTCCTCCTTCTCATCATTGACACAAAGCCTGGCTAGTTTTAATGTGTTAGAAAAAATTCCAGAAACTGTGCTCTGTAGTGTTTCTATTGCTTGATAGATAATGAAGCAGTGATTTCAGTTTATAACTAATTTGAAAATGGCCTGAAAAGCTTAGGAAAACTCATTGCTATCAGCACATACTGGATCAAACTCTGTATGAACATGCATGGAGTAGAATAATGGCTTTTGTGAACCTCACATATTTAAGCTAATAATGGCAAATAAGCTTGATTCATTATGTGCCACAAAGCTAATGTCTGAGTGACCATATAGACAAGAGTTCCTGCAGAACAAATATTTGAATGCATTATATAAATAAAATCATACAAATTGTTATAATTGATTTTAGAAGTAGCACTACTGCCACAATGCAATATTATGGTGAAACTTGGCATAATTTTATATGTGGCTACAGACCTAAATTCTTTCTCACACAATATTGGAACCTGTTTTTTTTTCCTCCCTACATTGCTAAGGTCTGGAAGGTAAGGCTGCAATGGAAGATTCAAGACTGATAAAATAAAGGGGTTCTTTATGAAATATGTTTCTAAAATATGGATTTGCTAATATCTATTGAAATGATGACTACTAACTCATTTTTAATATAAATTTGATAAAAACTTTTAAAAATGAACAAAAACTAATTCAGAATAAAGAAATTAGAAAAAGAAAAAAATACAAAAGTGCAAAAAAAGTTAAAAGAAATAGAAATGAAGCTTCCAATTCCCTTTGCAGCAAATACAAATATGATTTACAAAGTTATCTCTTATTCCATGATTACAAAAAGCTGACTTTTTGCTGTTATTTATTTTTATGATCACCAAAATGATGGCTAATAATTCTGATGATTTTGCAAATGGCTTCGTGGATTCATGAATGATGAATCAGCAGCTATGACTCTTGGTGACTATATTTAGCCAGCCATCCAGAAATACCAGTTACTGAAAAAAAAAGAAAGACAATTCTCATTCCCTGCTTATAGTTTCTAAGAAGGAACTGCCAGGTTGTGGGATAGATAGGCAGATGCAGCTAGGTTTGACTAATATTTTTAGTACTTTCTGCAGTTAGACACATTATACTAGTAACTAGTATTTCCGGTGTTTGAAGCAATTCTGTAAATCTCATTTATTTCCATTTAGAAGTGAATCCCACTGAAGTTAATAAGAATTATTCTCAGATGTTTAAGAATGCAGCCCAAATATTCCATAGCATATTGTGTTTCTCATACTACATGGGTGCCCGAGTACATGCTGAAATCAATGCCAGTAGTAATAGCACTAAAGACTAAAACATGGGCCTAACTGAACCAATCATAGGCTGACCAGTTTTAGGCTGTACCATTAAGGCCAGGGGTGGGTTTCAAAAATTGTTTGAAACTACTCTGTGGGCATGGCCTCCTTTGTGGGAGTGACTGGATGGGAGTGGCTTGCTGCCCATGTGACCTGGTGGGAGTGGCCAAGATTATGTTATTACTAGATATTACTAATTACTAGATATTATTAATATTACTAGATCATTATTAATGCGTAGATAACTGCGGGACATTACACACACACCCACACACCCACACAAACTATGACAGTGCCAGTAAAACACCAAAAAATAAGAATACCCCCCAAAAGACTGCAATGAAACCAGTTTTTTTTTCTAAGCCTACTTTTAGGTAAAACTATTTTAAAAAATTCTGTGCATTAAATAAAATATTATTTTAAAATACATTAAAAAAATAAAAGAAGAAGAAAACCGGGTCACTTACCAGCAGGCAGAAACAGCAGCACTCCGGTGCAATGGATGGATCCTCGTCACGATGGATGGAAGCAACAGGGAGCAGGCAGGCAGCAGGAACAGGTAAGACACTGGATCCTCAGAGAAGGCTAGGGTCACTAAGCAGGTCACCTGGCAGGCTTAGCCAGCCACGTGAGGCTGGAGAGGGGGCACGGGAGGCTTCCCTTGTGAAAAGTAGGCGCCTTCGCCGCCAGGCCGTGGCTTTTGTGAGGGAAGGCCTGGAGGCCTTCCCTTGCGAAAGGTAGGCTGCTGCCCCCCACCGCCTTCAGCCGCTACCGCCGCTACCGCCGCTACCGCCGCTACCGCCGCTACCGCCGCTACCGCCGCTACCGCCGCTACCGCCGCTACCGCGCCCCACCTGGCTTCAGCTGCATGTTGTGTGCCAGCCCATGCTTTTGCAAGGGAAGGCCCTCTCTCGCAAAAGCTGGGCCGCTGCCACCCACTCGAAGCCTCCCGAGTCCTGCCGCTGGGGCTTAGTTGCTTACCTGAAGGGGAAGCAGCAAGCTCCTGGAACGCAAAGGCCAAAGGGAATTTTCAAATGGAGGTCAAGCGCGAAGCTTTTAAATGCTTCGCTTTGCCTCCAGGCCGCTCACTGATTGGCTGGAGTCCAGCCAATCAGTGAATGGCAGGCTGGGCTTAGTGTGGACAGGCGGGGGAGCGAGTGAGCTGCGATGCACTGGCAAAAGGGCGCTTTCAGCGACAGGGGCCAGGACCAGTACCGGCATTCCCGGAAGTTAATTACCGGTACACGCGAACTGGACCGAACCGGGAGGAACCCACCCCTGATTAAGGCACATGAGAACAACTTCTAATTAGCTAGAGAACAAGCAACTAACTTTGGAATCAAAGTTAGTTGCTTATTTTGGATACCCTTATTATTAGGGGTATTATTGGATACCCTTTTGCACCTTATTACCTGCCATTGTTTAAAATTATGTGTGAGAGTCCCAGCTTCTGGGTCTACCATCCAACATTAACTGCTTTCCCTCTGTTGTCAACTCTGGAAAAAAGAAATTCATCATTATATCTAACGTAAGTAAAACTATACATTGTATATCTCTTTTTTTTTGATACTTAGAACACTTATTATCTAATTTCTCTGGAAACAGTTTGGAACCAAAATGTTAAGTCATCGGAGTTACGATGATGCCTGAAGCCTTGCCGGCTAAGACTCAAGCAGCTGTCCCATTGGTCCACCTGTCTGAAGCTTATATATAAAGAGCTGTCAGATAGCCAATGTAGTTGTTGCTGGTTCAGGAGTTGCCTTGCACTTTGCATTGTTAAGCTGTTAGAATAAAGTTTGTTTTATTGCATAACCTGTTTTGCCTCAGGTCCTGCCTGCCTAGTTCTCCATACAGAGCAGTTGTTGCTGAATCATTCTGCTTTAAAGACTTTAAAATAGATCCCAAAATGTTATAAATGTGCTGTATACTGGCAACATGAAAAAGAATAATATTGCATTAACATCTGTCCTGTTGTCAGCAATTTTGTGAATAAAGCTTTACCACATAGAATAGAAATTGTTATCCATCTCCTACATTATCATACCTGAGATATTAAGCTGTTTATTTGTTTGCCATCAGGCTTGAACTGAGGACTCCTAATATGATGTTGCTATATCAGCTAAAGTAATATTTTTGTTTGAGAGTCTGTTTTGCTGAGTTACTTTAAAACAAATAATAGATAAAAGTAACTAGTAGAAAAATGAAGTAGAGGATGAATATGATGAGGTATAATAGAGATAAAATTCAAAGTAAAGTTAAATAGATATTTTGTCCTCTTTCTTTTCATTTTCTGAAGCTCATGTCCTTGCATTAAATTCTGAAGACAATGATACTCTAGTGCAATTCCAAACCTTCTTGCCCAATCAGAATAGGGTGGACGGAGTCATATCAATATTGAATTATTTGGGGCATGTACAAATTTTTTGTTTATAATTTTGATGCAGAATAATGATTAAAACTTTGTTAGAACTCTTATCCTGGAAAAAAATATGAACATTACAATAACATATGCAAAAACTGAAGAACATCTATGCTTTAATTTGCCACTTGTATTACTTAGGGCTCCTACAATCCCAATTTCTGTACTCTTTTCTTTTGTAATGTGACAAATGTGTTCTTATCTACTGTATTCTTAGTAGTGGCATCTGCCTCTGATTTTGATTCTTTTGAAAATGAGATTTGTGATGCCTAGACCTGATGGAAATATGTATGTTAGTTCACATCATTCCACCACTAAAGTGAAAAACAAAAGCAATGACTTAGTTTAAAAGAGATGGAAAAAGAAAATCATGGCTTTATTGGTGGAACAATAGAAAAAAGGCTTAGATGGCTTAGGTTTTGGCTTAGGTCTTTGCAGAATTCAGCCTTATTCTCCAGAGATGCAGTCTAGAAGTGCTCTCAAAGGAATTGAGGTGTTTAACTGACTAACCTAATAAAATAAATAAATAAAGTGCCTTCTGGCCATTGACCCAAAGTCACCTATTCTTGAGGCACCGGTTGATGCCTGATTTGCATCAGGCAATCAGTCTTAATTAAGTCTGAGATGAACTATTGTCACTTTCCAATAGTGATTATTTAATAATTACAATCCAGTTAAACAAGTAGCGTTTCCCCAAATTACTTAACTCAAAACAATACAGAAATAGTGAAACACAATTTCCGATTAGGTTCAATCAGCTAGAAGAAAATTTCCACTTGGTAACACTATCAGTGTATACATTAATACATTAATAGGGCTGAAGGAAGAGTACATACAAAATATTGGATTTATCCACTCTTCTCAATAGATGCAAAGCCTTGGAATAGATTTCAAAAAGTTTAACATAGAACCCAGCTTTAATTACTCAATAGGCATTCACAAAGACCTCTATTTTCTGAGTGTTTTGGAAGCAAACTTGTATGTGATCAGCAAGCTTCATGAAGAAATGAAAACCTTTGATGCTCCTGAGTGGATAGTAGGAACAGAGTTCTATACTTCACAGTTTCTAGTATTTTGATTTACGAGCATCAGTCATATTTTCCTCTTTTTTTGAACCTCTGGAGAATATAACAAATATGTGAAGTAGCAACCCATCCCCACTAAAAGTTTCTTTAAAGTGCCATATAATTTTATGTGGACTAAATTTACTTAGAAAAATAATTCAAGAGAAAGCAGAGCTGAAAAAAGGAGAAATTGGCAGCAGAGTATAGTTAGATCTTACACATTAGGTCTGATTTCCCATTGATCACATTATTGTCAATGTTGAACTATTCTCAATGTTGGACTATTCAATTTGGAGGCATGATAGAACTTGTGCTGTTCTAGGTGATTTTATATCTCAGTTGACATTAATAGATCTAATATAAAGACATTTATTACTATATCTATTTATTGATCTATAGTCTGACTTGCCAGGATGTGTGGGTCTAAATTTGGAAATAATTAAATTAACATTCCTAGGATCCTCAGTGTAACACCTCCATCTAATAGGTTCGGGAATTGCTTCCTTGTATCCCACCATATTACTATCCTTATTTGAGACTAAGTTGCTGCAAAGCATAGACTAATCTCTAAATTATTCTACACATTTTCATTTAAAAGAAGACAAAAATGGATAGTTGAACTACATTCTTCATTTGGAAAAGTATTTACCTACTAATTTATTTTCTGGGAAAATAATGGCTATTTTGAAAACAGTCTTTACTATAGGCATCTCTTTCTCCTTATAGCAGCTGTTTTAGCAACTATATTTTCTGCTGGATTTGCACTTTCTCAAATCTATCATGAGAGCTGTCATTGAAGCAAACTGTTATAGTGAGCTACAGTGCAATCGTCTATTTAATTGTCATGATGAACTAATGACCAAAATGTGACATCATAATGAAAGCCCTATCCTTTTCTGCTTTGGTCCCAACATGGGGCACAAGGAAGTCAACTGGGCTGTGTTGTGAATTACAACTCATGTTTCATCAATTCCATGCACCAAAATCTCCTGTTAGTTTCTTGATACCATTATACTTGATAACTTTGTATAGTAAAGCCTATTGCAAGGAAAATGGAAGCAGCAGCAGATATGAAACCTGATTAATTTAAAAATATAACCAGTTCTCAGGTTGTGATTTTTGGTATGGGAATAGTGATGTTCAAGAGAAGGCTTCTTCAACATGGGTGTTATTCTTATATGTGAACGTCAAAACTATTTCCAGTTTATCCAGTTGGGCAAGACCCTCAAGGGGTCTTATTTTTGAAATTAAAATTATCAGAAGGCAATCAATCAATAGATCCATTTATATCAGTAGTAGCTATAAGAAGTCAGAGGCACGATGGCAGTCTTTTTTTCCCTGTCAGTCAACTAATTCTAACATATAACCATGAATGGGCAGTAACAAGAAAATAAGTTAATGAAAAAGAAAGCACAGCTGTTTTGTGGTCCAGCACAGTGTGTTGCTGCCTGGTAAAAGTGTTTCCCCATGAATATTAAAATACAATAGTATTTTGATGCTTACAAGATTTGCTGTCCTCCTCCTTTATGAGTTATACATTTCCCCCAAAATAGTTGCTATATTACAACCTATTATGATTTTGTGACTTATGCCAACACATAAGCAGCAGCAAAAAAGATTCACTTCACTAGGTAACCCATGTTTTATATGAATAGAGATAGCAATAGCCCTTAGACTTATATACTACTTCATAATGCTTTATAACAGTCTCCTACTGGTTTACAGAATCAGAATATTGTCCCAAGGAATCCGGGTCTTCATTTTATTGACTTGGAAGGATGGAAGGCTGAATCAACCTTGATGCAGATCAAATTCCTGGCAATGGGCAGAGTTAGCCTGCAATACTGCATTCCAACCACTATGCCATCATAACTTCAGGTTCAGTTGAGATGTTTCTGAACAGAATTCAGGAAGTGATCTCAAAAACAGAGAAATTATTTTCCTGTTAGTATTATTAGAAGTAGACAGTGATGTTTTGGACTTAAGTTCCCATAAGCCTTACTATTGGCTGTTGGGACTGATAATCCAAAACATGGGAAATATAAAATTATCTTATCCTGTTGTAGTGAATGCAAAATAGATAGGTCAGTAACTTGTTATCAGATAAGGTAATTTTCAATAATGTTGTAATAGTGAATGAGAAATTCAAAACAGAAGTATAAATAAATATATAAATATAGAGGAAATGATATTTTATTATTATAAGTTGCCATAAAATATCATTATTCTACATTTGTTTTAGTTGCAGCACATAACAGTACTAAAATAGTAGATATTTGAGTTTGATAATCAATAGGGAAGGAAGCCAAGTACATCGGATCCCTTCTCATTCTGGTTACTGCTGATTAATTAAACATTTTAGATGAATTTGACTTTCTGGGAATCAGGTTCACATAATAAACTGAGCAATGGTTTGCTTAATTATGATTTATGAAACAAACGACAATTGGTTGAACAAAAAACAAAGCATCAGTCATGGTTTATAAACCACAGAGATTCAACTAAGCCAAAATCAGACTGTTTTGGCTTTGCATACTGTATAAACCATATGGCTTTTTCAGTTTCACATACTGCTTGTTAACACATTTGTTAATGTTTTCCAATGAGAAATAATTTGGTTCTGCGTGTATTTTATAGCTCCTCATTTTGAAAGCATTGAAAGCATTTTACATATATGCTTAGTCTTTTCATTTCAACTCTGGCTCACCCTTAACCAATAAACTTGGATTTTGAAATATTTTATTTTCTTTTCATAACACACACTCACATGTGTACTATACATAGCCCATATCATATAGTATTAAATAATAATTACATCAGTTCCTCTTGTCAACATTGCCCCCCAAAATAGGAACTCATTATAGCTCTTCTGCTCTCAATACACCTCTTTCTTCTACCACCCTCCAACTTTGTATCTTCCTTCCATCATCCCCCTCTACTCTACTTCCCCTCCCCCTCTACCACTCCTCTCTCCACAATCCACTCCCCCCCATCCTTCTCATCTCCCCCCCACCCTCTCTCCCATCCCTCTCTGCCCATCTTTCTTCTTTCCCACTCCTCCTCTCCTTGGTGTATTTCCGCTACATGTCAATATGCTTAGCCTATCCTATTTTTAAAGAAAAAGTAATAATAGTAATAGTAGTAAGAATATAAAATAAAGAAAGAGAAAAAAAAGAAAGTATACATGTGGTGTCAAACACAACTCATCTAACCTGATATATCCCTCCCCCCCACCCGACTCCCAACCCCCCACAACCTACCCCCCCCGGCTTCCCAGAACCCGTACACGGTATAGATTTTTAACAAACACAGTCTAAAATATAATGGGAAAAAAAAGGAATGAGAAATTAATAACATCTTTACATTGAACTTAGCTCCTCCTTGCTAAACTAACTTTAAACAATTTAAATCATTCCTGATCTTAAGCATAGGCTATCTGGAATTTCTTAGTCCCGTATTTATTTTGTATATAATCAATCCATTTTTTCCAGTCTCGTTTATATCTCTCATTTGAGTGTCTTTAAGATATGCAGATATTTTAGCCATCTCGGCTAAATTTGTGACTTTCAATGTCCATTCTTGGATTGTAGGCAAGTCTTCCTTCTTCCAGTATTGCGCCACCAACAATCTTGCTACCGTTATTAGGTGCAGAATCAAGTTAATCTCTACCGCTGTACAGTCAGTAATTATACCTAACAGAAATAACTGAGGAGTAAACTTTATTCTTTTTTTAAGAATATTTTGTATAATCCACCATATTTTTATCCAAAATGCCTTAACCTTTTGACAAGTCCACCATATATGGAAATATGTAGCATCGAGAGAACCACATCTCCAACATTTGGGTTGTAAATTCGAATATATAGAAGCCAACTTTTTAGGATCTAAATGCCATCTATAGAACATCTTGTAAAAATTTTCTCTCAGATTTTGGGCTTGTGTAAATTTCACATTTCTTACCCAAGGGGTACCTTAACCAATAAACTTGTACTGTTCTTAAGTTTAATCTCTTACTGAGAATGCTGAGAATTTTGTGTCCCTTTAAAGCAGTAAGTGTCTCCTCAGGATTAAGAGAATGACCTATGTTTACTGTATTAGTTCTCTTCTCCCATCCTCAAAAGTGACAGGAACCTATTTACAATTGATTTACAGCAGTGCACCATCTGTGAACTGAGCCAATTCATCTTCCCAGAATAAAAATATTCAGAAGCTGACAATGAGTGAATATCCACGGCATGCTTTTTATTCCCAGGGACTGTTGGAAAGCAAATGATCAGTACAAAAGTACCAGAAAAATCATGGAAACAAGCAAAAGAAACTAATTGAAATGATTTACCACTTTTTTTAAGGTTTCCACACACCAACTACTGTTATTTAACTTGATAGAAAATAAATCATTCTCTAACTTTATTTTAAGGATTAGAATTCCCATATTTAGAGTGTGAGACCTGCCTCTCTTTAATTAAGTGCAAGGCCAATAATGTTCCTTCCTGAATTATGTAGTCATCTCACCAGAACTCTGCAGTCTCTCTCTCCCCCCACCCCCCACCTCTTTATATTTGAATTAGATTTAAAACATGAAACTCATGAAGAACTATTTCTATGACACTTTCTGAGATTTTGGGCAGATATGGAGAATGACAGCGTAACCAAGTCAAAACTACCACACAGATATTCCAAAATACTTTGAGAGAACTGTAGGAAAAACGTCAGTTAATTTTTGGAAAATGGGAAGTCAAACTTTGGAGGCTTCTGTGCCTAGATTTGAGACAACTCAAGATACCCATTCTAATTTCTCTTTGTATTGAATTGTCAGCGTTTCCCTTACTTAGGTGGAAAAAGAGTTCAGTATTGTTGCCTGATAGTTACCACTACTGTAGTGCAGGGACTAAGCCAGTAGTGGGATTCAAATACTTTTACTATTGGTTCTGTGGGCGTGACTTTGTGGGCATGGTGTGGCTTTTTGGGCTGGCTTTGTGGGTGTGGCAGGGAAATGATCCCCATTCCTGGGGGGGGGGTTTACTGCAGAAGCCACATTCCTTCCCCAACCCACTAACCTGCTTTCCAGCTCCATTCTCCTGTTCAGGGCAACAAAGGAAGATCAACTGGGAGGCAGCAGAGGCGGGACCAGCCTATCTGCCAGTTTTCTAAACTACTCAAAATTTCTGCTACCGATTCTCCAGAACCTGTCAGAACTGGCTGAATACCACCTCTGGACTGAGCCTATTTTAAATCAAATCCCCGAATTTGCTACTAGTAAATTATAAAGCTTGAGTACTATGTGGATTAGATCCCCATTTGATATAGACTTGTGAGTTTCTCTGGAGCAGTCAGTAGCTCATTTTCTGTTAAGGCAGAAGTTGGCTACATTTCCACTTCTCTAGCAACCCATTTGCTGCTGCTGGAGGCCACTCAGATTAAGTGTGTCTGAAATATTTACACCCTATTTTTGTTTGTAGAAAGCCAAGAGTACGGGTGAAGGATGAAAGGATGAAATGGGTATCTTTATCCTCACTGTGCTCCCTAAAAATCTGTGCTAATGTCAAGTTAGGTCTATTTTCTTCATTTTGGGAGGAGAACTAAATGGCAAAGGCAGCCTTTACTCCTGCCAGCTACATGGCTAAGTCTATGCAGTTTTCTAGGCGATATGCCAAAAGGATTTGCCAACTCCCTAGAGTTGAGAGACAGATACCCAGCTGCACTAGAACCCACAGTCTCATGGTTTCTAGTCTGGGTACATATCTCTCAAAGGCTTTCATGCCACAAAATTTTGTTGCTAGTTGCAAAGTTGTGCCCGACCCATTGTGACCCTATGGACAACCTCCAGGCCATCCTCTCCTCTACCATCCTCGAGTTCATTTAAGCTCACACCAATTGCTTCAGTGACTCAATCCAGCAGCCTCATTTTCTGTCGTCCCCTTCTTCTTTTGCCCTCAATCTTTCCCAGTATTAGGCTCTTCTCCAGTGAGTCCTTCCTTCTCATTAGGTGGCCAAAGTATTTAAGTGTCATCTTCAGGATTTGGCCTTCTTGCCACAAAATAGGAACCTTAAATCTCCGAAAGAGTGAAAGAATCAATTTTGCTTCTTATGCCCCAATCTATTTTGCACTATCTTAAAAATAGTGCCAAAACTAGCCAAAAGGTTGATCTCTCCCATTCATGTGACATAGTACATCCTAGAGTCCTCAGGCAGAGAGAAATAACAGTCCTTGAATAGCTAAAATGTTGCTACCACTATCAGGAGGAATACAATACATTTCCTCAGAACTATGACTATCAACAAGGCATTAATAAGGCATTAATGAAAGATGAGATTAAATTAATTAGAATCCCCATAGATGATTGTACACACATTTATTTAATCAAGAATATTTATTAACAAACATGACTATAGAATTACAGTCAAGGAAACGAAAAGAGTGACATTATTATAGCATCCCGGGGAAGTATTAATATCGTACTTGTTGTATCTTATATAACTATCAAAGCCCTACAGCAACATTTCTCAACTTCAGCAGCTTTAAGGTATGTGGACTTCAACTGAATGGGGAATTCTGGGAGTAGAAGTCCACATATTCTAAAGTTGGTGAGATTGACAAACATTGCTTTAAAGAAAAACGGCAACTGTCAGAAATCAAAGGCTTCCTTAATGAATGTAATGTAAAATGTAGTATGGAATCACTGAACATAGTTTCTCATTAATAAAAAGGCTGAGAATCTAAAATCAATGATGTGGGTTCCCTTTGCCAAAATGCAGTCAGTATCAAGAAGAATTTTTATTTTTATTTCTGTGACACGAGAATGGAATGCGATATAAGCAGAGCAGTTGAGTTTTTGCACGGTGGAGTAAATAATAATATAGGCACGCTGCATATCTAATGCTTGAAGCCATACCAAAAGTGTATTTTTTCCCCTATGGGAGGCACTTACCATAATTAAAGCACTGTTTGTATGCTCATCACTTTATATGATCACTGAAATATATGTGGCTGGTTTTAAAAACACTGAAGTTATACTGCTGGTGTTACAAATTCTGCCAAAATCTATGAGGCCAGAAGAGGGTGGGGGGGGGGAGTAGCATATGATTGTGGTTTGCTATGTCTGGTGATTGTGATAATGATTTACATTTGTGCTTGTCACACACACAGCAGTTTTCAAGATTTCGCTTCCTGGAATAAATAAGAAACAGCTGCGTTCTCTGTTTTGTATGGTAACTGTTGGAAGATATTGATTTTCTAAATAACAGCAGTTTGATGTCTTTTATCCCCTTTATTCATTTAAAACCTTACCAGCTGTCATTTATTAACACCCACCCACCCACCAAGTGCTGGTAATTTTGACCTCAGTCTTTTTTTCTTTCTTTTTTTAAAGTCCAGTTGCATAATGTCAAATATTTCATTTCAAAGCTACTCATCCTTCAATTTAAATATAGTATATCTAGTTTAAACAATATTATTTCACTTTGCAACTTGTCAATAAGTCAGAATTCTTATATTTTTTTTAAATGAATGTTATTATTCCTAACTGAAAATTACAAATATGGTATGCAAACTTTCTTGACATTTGCCTTGAATTTTGTTTCTCTAGAGTAAAAACATGCATCTTATCCATATCCTTTAACCAAAGTGAACAAAGAGAAGGACCTCTCTAACATTAGAAACAAAGTTGACCATATTATGGTGAATCTGGGAAAGTATCCTCAGCTCCAGGATGGATTTTTAAGTTGGATGAATCTAATGGGTGCAACATAACAAAGAATACTAATAAAATTCATAGTGTGGTGATTGATCCTTTTGTCTCCCATCATGAATTAGAAATGCAGCTATAGAAAAGATGGAGAAAATGTTTTATTTGAATATAGAGCACATGATTGGGAAGAAAATATATATGAGCAAAGTAATGCTTAAGAAAAGGCTGTAAAATGTGTGTACATATTTATTAATACAAATATCCAACAAGATTTTGCAGGGTTGCAAGATTTGACCATTTGCCCTGAACCCCGGTTTTTCTACTGGTTCAGTATCTCAATTCTTGTAAACCTTTTCAGTGTGAAAAAGTTCAGAAATATAACCTCAGCATCATGTGAGGGAGGTTTGAATTTTGCATTTCCACTTTAATTTTGAAGCCTACGAATTATATCTTTGCTACATTGTCTAGCTCTCTGTTGTTTACATACTGGGCAAGTCATTGCTTTTAAGTTATAGTTGACTTCTGGTAACTGCTTAGACAAGTCCCTGGAGTTTTACTAGGAATATTTTTTGAAAGAGGTTTGCTTTTAACTTTTCTTTCTTCTTCTATAGATTTGTTTTTTACTTTGTGTAAAATTCTAATTAAATATAAATAAAATAAAAAGGAATTTTTTGAGCATCA
This sequence comes from Thamnophis elegans, assembly GCF_009769535.1. Classification (NCBI taxonomy): domain Eukaryota; kingdom Metazoa; phylum Chordata; class Lepidosauria; order Squamata; family Natricidae; genus Thamnophis; species Thamnophis elegans. The sequence continues at coordinate 33,626,125 of NC_045558.1, forward strand.
AATTTTGAGCATCAAATACCCTGTGTGTATGAGAGAAGGGGGGAGGGAGAGAAAGAAAGGGAGGGAGAGAGGGAAAGGGAGGAAGAGGGAGAGAAGAAAAGAGAGAAGGAGATAGGGATCTATCTAATTTTTCTTCACTCTCTACTTTATGGTATAAATAGGATTTAGGACAATAACTGGGTTTGTTTACAGAATTAATAAATAAGAATAATAATATTCCAAAAACAATTCATGAACAGTTAACAGTTATCTTATCTGCTAGTTTTAAAATAATAATATCATTCTGCCAAAAAAAAAACCCGGAATATAATAAAGGAGCTTAGTTTAATCTGATTTTACAACTGTCTCATGCCGCTGATAAAATGAAGGATATGAAATAGTTATTGACAGCAATAGGAAAGATGTAAGATACAACACTGATCCAAATGTATAATTTTGATTAAATAAAAATTGCAGACAAATAACATTTCTCACATCATTAGTCAATATTCCCATCAGTGACTGTAACCAAAATATTGTTAAGAAAAATAAAAAAGCAAATCAAGCAAGACAGTAATAGCAGAACTATTTAAAATAAGGTAAAGCATTGAGAAAAGTGATATAGGTAACTGTAATACACACAGAGAGATAATAAGTACATATTTTAACTATATAACTGAAAACTTTCAAAGTTTTTAGTAACTTTATATTCTTATAACATTCAAACTTCAAAATATTTCAATATTCATATATTTGTCATTTTTTCAATTTCCCCATATGGGCCATTTATAAACCCCTCTTTTGAGGTTAAAAACAAAAAACTTCCTTGATTTCTGAATTAAGCCCAGTTTGAGCCTAGTTGTTTCAAATTAAATAATGTGTTTTTTATTTTGAGTTGTACTCTAAATGGACTTATTGGTAATTACATAAGACCTATGTTCACTAATAAATTAAAAATTGGTCAATCAACAAGTTTGTGAATAGGACTTCTGCCTTTTCATGTCTCTCTGTGCCATGACACTTTGCAGTTCTTTCCATACTGAACATGAAGATTTATAAAGCATTCATTTATGAATAATCTATTAAATCCTTTTCATTACTTAATCATGCATAATTTTAAACATGAGCACATTTTATGTACTCTGTAGTACTTTTAGGTACAAGTGATAGAATCCAGAAGTCAGATACATACACATTGAAGAAATAGAGTGTTTTCTTCTTATATTCATAATACAGGTGAAACTTTAAAAAGTTAGAATATTGTGCAAAAGTTCATTTATTCCAGTAATGCAATTTAAAAGGTGAAACTAATAGACTCATTACATGTAAAGCAAGGTAGTTCAAGCCCTTATTTGTCATAATTGTGATGACTATGGCTTACAGCTCATGAAAACCCCAAATCCACAATGTCAGAAAATTAGAATATTGTGAAAAGATGCAATATTCTAGGCTCAAAGTGTCCCACTCTAATCAGCTAATTTAGCCATAACACCTGCAAAGGGTTCCTGAGCCTTTAAATGGTCTCTCAGTCTGGTTCAGTAGGAATCACAATCATGGGAAAGACTAATGACCTGACAGTGGTGCAGAAAATCATCATTGACACTCTCCATAAGGAGGGAAAGCTTCAAAAGGTAATTGCAAAAGAAGTTGGATGTTCCCAAAGTGCTGTATCAAAGCACATTAATAGAAAGTTATGTGGAAGGGGAAAGTGTGGGGAAAAAGGTGCACAAGCAGCAAGGAGGACCTGGAGAGGATTGTCAGGAAAAGGCCATTCAAAAGTGTTGGGGACTTTCACAAGGAGTGGACTGAGGCTGGAGTCAGTGCATCAAGAGCCACAACACAGAGATGGATCCTGGACATGGGCTTCAAATGTCGTATTCCTTTTGTCAAGCCACTCCTGGACAACAAACAATGTCAGAAGCATCTTACCTGGGCTAAACAAAAACAGACCTGGTCTGTTGCTTAGTGATCCAAAGTCCTCTTTTCTGATGAGAGCAATTTTTGCATCTCATTTGGAAACCAAGGCCCCAGAGTATGGAGAAAGAATGGAGAGGCACACACTGCAAGATGCTTGAAGTCCAGTGTGAAGTTTCCACAGTCTGTGTTGATTTGGGGAGCCATGTCATCTGCTGGTGTTGGTCCACTGTGCTTCATGAAGTCTGGGGTCAATGCAGCCATCTACCAAGAGATCCTTCCGCAGATGAGTTTCATGGGGATGCTGACTTCATTTTCCAGCAGGACTTGGCACCTTCCCACACTGCCAAAAGCACCAAAACCTGGTTCAATGACCGTGGGATTACTGTGTTTTATTGGCTAGCAAGCTCATCTGACCTGAACCCCAAAGAGAATCTATGGGGCATTGCCAAGAGAAAGATGAGAGACATGAGACCGAACAATGCAGAAGAGCTGAAGGCTGCTATTGAAGCATCCTGGTCTTCCATAACACCTCAGCAGTGCCACAGGCTGATAGCTTCCATGCCCTGCTGCATTGAGGCAATAATTGCTGCAAAAGGGGCCCAAACCAAGTACTGAGTACATATGCATGCTTATACTTTTCAGAGGTCCTTGTTTTATTGATTGCATGTAATATTCTAATTTTCTGGAATAAATGAACTTTTGCATGATATTCTAATTTTTCGAGTTTCACCTGTATATGGCCAGACAGTAAAACTAAACAATGAGAGTTTAGATATTAAATGAATGGATTATATACATTTATGAAGGATAAGAATATTTTTTGCATTTATATAAAATCTCTAGGATTGGACTTGGCATGTCTCTAACTATTATTTAGTGGGAAATAACAGTATAAACATATATACAATTTTCTTGTGGGATATTGGAAAAGGCAGGGTTACATGTATAACAAGTAAAGGAGATCTGTGGTACATATTTTATGCTAATTGTATATTTTTTCATGCTTAGTTCTAGAAATGTGTAATACATCATGGAATGCAGGACTGCAAGTAAATGGTAATTAGTATACATTAATTCAATTCTTAGTTCATTTTAAATACAATAATAATAACTTTGTAGAGGTAACTAGAACTATGTGGGAACTATCTGAAGTTTCTCTATGTAATGTCCATAACCCAGAGGACCATGAGTTTTCAAATCTTACTATAAGCAAGAATTTTCATCCATTAATAGAAAGATATAATCAATGTGTGCATTCATTTCTCCTTCATTTTCAGAAAACCATGATCAGTGTGATAATGTATAAAACTAAAAAATTGTGAATCTCTTCAACTTAAGTCTCCATAAGTCAGTTGAGTGATAAGTATTTTAGTGTCAGTGAAATCTACCACAAAGATAGTGTATGATAAGGGAACTGAATATTATTGTGAAAAAGGTACCAATTGCAAAGAAAAATAACACAAAATTTCAAAAAAATGCAGATAGCTTGACCTCATTTAAGCCATTGCAGTTAGATAAAGAATTGCTTTTATATCTCTATTAAGAGACATTTTTCTCTTACTTTTTTTTTAAACATTTAGCTTTGCATTTGATATTATTTCTTATGACATACTTGACTGGATTTTCATCTTGCTTATGTTTAAAAATCTTGATAATATTCTAAATAATAGTGACAGTTTATAGCTCTTTATTGGAATTTAACACTGTATTCATATGCCATAACATTTTACAGTTTCTCTTTTATGCTTCTTTCTCATAAAATGAACTCTGTTGATGCATGCATTTTGTAGCTAGAACAGGTCATATACCTTTCGGTCAAAGTCCCCCTTGTTTTGTGACTGTGCATCCTTGGCTGCCTGGCCACTATGGGCATTTAGAGACAGGACTTAAATGAAGTGTGAAATGTTGTGCTTTAAATGAATTGTTCTTCTCTATTGTGAGCAAATGCAAAAAAAAAAAAAAATCCCATGTAAATAGAGCATAACTTTAAACCTGGTCTGTATAAGGGATTATCAGCTTTCTGTACCCATTTGTTGCCATACTGCTATTTTATGTCTTATTTTCCATCGAATGCTTAAAGCAAATGAATAGATATTAGAATTAATACTTATGTATTATGTGTCAGTTGATGTTGCTTCAGCTTTTTTCAGAGGCTTAAATTATCCTTCATGCTTGTTCAGTGGGTCATTTCTCCACCAGCTGGATCCAGCAAAGAGCAAGACAGCACTAGAGAAGAACTGAAATTGAGATATGATATGAAACACATTCAAAATGATCATAGCATAGTGTAAAAAGAAGTAAGAATATAAGAGGTACAAAAAAGTATCTTGTAAAATTGGGATTTGTCTTGCAACTATGAAACTTTCCCCTTCCTAACAGTGAATGATGTTGCACGACAAAAAATAGCAAGTGTTTAGTTGTCTGGGAATTTAATTTGGTTCCTGTGTTTCGTAAATCAACCTGATCCCCATTTTCCAGACTAATGTATGTTTCCAGATGCAATGATCCTGCTTAGTCTGTTATATTTTTCTTAATATTGTAGTATGATATGGAAGTTAAGTCCCCCAATATTTATTAAATACTTTAAATTCATTCAAAAAATGCACATTGGAGAACAGAATATAATTTCTAGTGGATTTTTAAAAATATCGGTTGTGAGATAACATTATTACATATTTTTTCACCAATTTGCCAATAAAAATGAGTGACAATATTCAAGGGATTCTAAGAATCACAAAAATAATGGTTCCCAGACCTATTTTGGAAACAAATATTGAGTCTAACACAGTGGTGGGATCCTGCCAGTTTAACAACCGGTTCAATGATCAAAAGTGTGCACAGTTTTAAGAATACTTATCTTCCATGTTACTGCTGGGGAGTAACACAACTGTGGCACAGCAACCTGGTCTGCTGTGCAAATCAGCTAAGAAGTTATAGGTCAGTATAGCTTGGGTCAGGCAAGAGGGTTCATCTGATCACCAGAGTGAACTAGTCCTATCCCAGCTGATTGTCGGAGCTACCGGTTTGCCTAAACCTAACCGAACTGGTAGAATCCCATCCCTGGTCTAACATAGCTGCCCTTTTGTTCAAAGCATGGATATAGAAACACATACGTACATGACTACTACAAAGGCAGGATGAAATTTAAGCTGTTGTGCAACTCTTTCCCTGATAACAGTTGAAAGTCTAAAATGTCAGTAGAAAACAGCAGCTTATTTTGTTTGCTTTCCACGCAGTTAAGAAGATAAAATTATTTTCTTCTTGAAGAAAAAGAATCAAAACAAAAGAAAATATATTACTTCCTACATTTCTTCCTACTTACTAGTTCCATATATTTACTCATTAAGTCCTTTTCCATTGCCCAGAGGAAAATTATCAATGTTTCCTTAGGATGTCCTGAAGTGGCAAACTTTACTTCATCACCAATTACCTTTCATTATTACTCTATAGTCACGATGGCAAACCTATGGCACACGTGCCTGAAGTGGCATGCAAAGTCATGTCGCCTGGCACACACAGCATCACCTGTTCCCCTTCTGGTTTTTTTTTGGTACGCATGTGAAGATCATTTGGCCTTTGTACATGCAGCAGTGCCAGAAACTGGAAGAGCTGGTCTTCTGATTTCTGCCATGAGCATGGGTGCTGGCCAGCTGATTACTGCCTGCGCATGCAGGCCAGAAACTGGAAGACTAGCTTGTCGGCACACGTGTGTGTCAAAAACTAGAAGTTCATTTTACAGTTCGTGCATATCCCCTGTGCAGTTCCTCTTCCAGGTTGTAATCTGGACAAGCGTGCATTCACTCCATTTTTATCACTCAATGCTGTAAATGTTCATCACTGGTCTGTAGTCTACTATGTAGTACCAAACATTGTTTTATTACCAGTTATTCTGTAGTAATATTGTTGATATAAGAAAAAAGTGATTGTGAAAGATTATTCCTAGATATATAGCTTTTTATGTAGACAATAGTACTTACACTTTTATACTGCTTTGTAGTGCTTTTACAGCCCTCTCTAAGCGGTTTTCAAGTCAGCCTATTGCGCCCAACAATTTGGGTCCTCCTTTTACCCACCTCGGAAGGATGGAAGACTGAATCAACTTTGAACCGATGTGATTTGAACTGCCAAAGTGCAGCTAGCAGTCAGCTGAAGTAGCCTCAGTGCTGTACTCTAACCACTGTACCACCTCGGCTCCATCTTTATTATTTTTACAATAAATTTGTAATTATTATTTTTACAAATAGCTCAAGGAATTAAGCATATCCCAAAATCTTCCACCTTCTATTTTCTCCCCGCAACAACCATCTGAGAGAGAGAAAGGAATTGATTCAAACTCACCCAGCTGGCTTTCATGGGCCTTATACTCATGCTCTTCCGCTTTCTAGCCTAGTGGCTTAACCACTAGACCAGACTGGCTAATTAGTTTTATATATAGCCTTACAAAGAGAGTTTCAAAGTTCTCCAACTAATGTAATGGTTTGTAGGATCCAGTTCTTTGTTGTACTAGAACTCTAACTTCTGGAGTCAGACACATTCTTAAAATTAAAGAATTTGGATTTTAGGAATGTATTGAGTCTTAAAGTTGAATGGTGCTTTTGTTCTTCATTTCACAGTATAATCTATGATATGGAGCAAGTGTTTTTGCAATTACTATTTCCCTATTTATCAAAGGAAGGTTGGAGAGACTGCTCCCAGAAAGGCAAATATGCTTCAGCCTGAGTTAGCTCTTTCTCCTATCAACTGCAGATCATCCAGAAACCTAGAAATAGATCCAGACCTTTTCACACTTCAAATATTGTAATGAATTAGGATATAACGGTGTTTGTGGAATGTTGTTAGTTATATCATACTGGTTTTAAATAGCCAAGGGACCAAACTGGCTTGAAGTGGCCTGTCAGCTTCATTGGATTTTGGATCAGGCTGAAATAACATTCTAGGCACCATAGCAACCAGTAATCCATAACAGAGAATACTATGGTAATTTATCGACAGGCTCTCTAGACATTAATTTAATGATTTACCTCTGTGTTCATAAAAGAAGATGTGGGACAGATGCTGGAAACAGACAGAAATTTCCCCTGAGAGGAGCAAGAAATACTGAGGGAAATCAGGATCATGCCAGAACAGATGATCAGGATATTAGATTGTCCAAGCTCCAAGGCCAGATGGAACCCATCCTGGAATTCTGAAGTAGAAAAGTAACTACAAAATATATGTATTTACTTTTCTCCTAGATGCAGAACCATCTAGGAGAAAGGGGAAAAGGGACATATGGAACAAGTTGGGAAGGTTTTAAAAAATTCTATATAATATATTAAAGAAAGAACTTTCAAAATATGGTTTACATATCTTATTTTAGCTATATAAAGGATAGGAATGCTAATTTGACTAAAGAAAATCCTCTACTTAATTAGGAGCAGCAAAGATTCAAGAAGAGGGATTTGTTTAATATTTTAATTAGGTCAAGAAAGAAATTCAGATTTGTGGAAGGACAAGCTCAAATCCTGAAAATACTGAATATTACAAAGAGTACAATTTTTAATTCCCTTTTTTTCTTTTTGTGAGATAGACAGATATAGTTCTTATTATTTTACTTTTAAATAAGAAAAAAATAGTCTTATACCTAGAAGGTTCCTATGTTTGGAACCTTTTCAAACATAAAAAATCACATTTCTATGTTTACATCAACAATTTATTTTTCTTTGCTTCATTTCCTAATTGTTTGCCTTTTCATGTTTATGTTCTTTTTTTCTGTTCCAGCCAGTGCAGTTTTCCTTAATTTTCTTCTAGTCCACATTCTTTTTCTTATATTTAAAATAATAAAAAATGTTCTTTTACATATTATATGAAATCTAGACTGATGAATAAAATACTAAGAAATATATCTTGTTGTGTTCAGATTTTTTTTTTTTTTTAGCATACAGAGCACTAAATAGAAACTTCCTAAATAAGTTTCTGGCTTCCTGACTTGCTAAATAATTCAGTTGTGATGTTGATGATCTGTAGGGAATATGTATAACATACGTTATTGTAACCCACCAGTTAAAACAAACTTCTCCAAGGTCATATTATCTAAATCTATTGGATTCCAAAACCCTATTCAAGTTTTACAAATAGAGCATTACCTACCACTCTAAAATTGTCATGTTTAATCACTAGAGAACTGTGAGAAGTACTATCTTGAAGGAAACATTTGCATTACCTATATATGCATTAATTGCAATATGCATAAGGGCGGATGCTGATAATGCAGAGTACTAGCTCATTTGTAAACCAAGGTACATATAGTTGTACATCTAAATCTTTTTTTTGCAATTCCTTCTATCAGCATTGAATAATTATTAAAAAATTGGATTGAATGATTATTAAAAAATTGGATTGAATGATTATTAAAAAAATTGGATGTCGTTTATAATCTCCTTTTCCAATCATCTTTATTATTATTTACCTGTTTTTTTTAAAAAAATCCTTATTTATTACTTTATAAATAACTAAGGTGGTAAATATATCTAATACTCCTAACTTCTCCTACTTTTTTATCCACAACCATGAGTTGAGTTGGTCTGAGAGAGAGTGACCAGTCCAAAATCATGTAGTTGGTTTTCAACCCCAAATTGGGACTAAAATTCACATTCTTGTGGTTTTTAACAAGGTGCTTTAACCTCTATATCAAACTGATTCTCTTCAGACTGGTTTCCCATTGAGTCTTAAGGTCAGGAAACAGAGCTCTTCCCCTGGAAGGCCAGAGGAAGAGACATATTTTATGTACAAGTTTTCAATAAAGGCAATAGAGATTAATTCAGGGGTGGACTGCTGGGGATTTGGGAGAACCTCTAGCTAAGATTCTATGCAGTTTGGAGAACCCCCAAATCCCACTTCTGGCTCCCCTCCCAGGAATCCCCACACGGCCAGTTTTGGATGCAGGCAAGTGCAGGGCATGCGTGGAAGCTCAGGGGAGTGAAAAATGGGCCTACTGGAAGTTCAGGAGCCTGTTTCTGGCCTTCAGAACCTGGAGAGGCCATTTTTGCCCTCCCAAAGGCTCACAGAAAGCCTCTAGAGCCCAGGAAAATCCACCCCCCCGATGCAAGAGGCCAACTAGGCCATGCCAACCCAGCAACCAGGCAGAGAACTTCTTGCTAAAATTTTTGAAGCCCATCCCTTGATTAATTTCTATAGAGGACTTTACTTAGTTCTGTACATAATAACTTCAAGAACATTGTTGCAAAAAGAATATGGGTTTTAGGGTAATAAGGACACTATTTGCAAAAGTTGTTCAGTTAATAGAACTGACTAGAACTGCATATATAATATATCTATATTATAAGTTTGAAGGTCATCTATATATATTTCATATAAGAGACTAATTTTAAATTCCATGAACTGGCTTTTGTATATTTATCATTCTTATTTATTCATGTTTCATAGTTGTATCTTTATTACTGTTGTATCATTTATTTTAATACGTATGACTTGAGAGGGATACATAAATTTAAGCAAAGAAGTAATAAGTATTACTTATATATTTTAATAATGTAAATGGAGCTTTCTTGAGTTTATAAAGACAGGTTGTGGCAACTGAGGCATTTATAGTCTGAATTTGAATATATCAGTAATCACATTTTTTTTCAGAGTGCAAGGTGTATGTTTTTCATGGTTTTGCTTTCTGCCACGCTTGTTGTTTCTCCAACTATATAACTTCTAACCTTCCTTTGCCTATTCAACATTTTAATTCCTTTAATTCCATAGCAAGTATGAACACTTAAATGCTGACTTAAAACTCAGTACAGCCACAATATGCCTACATGTAAAAAAATATAAACTTTGGATGTCTATGGCAAAACAGTGACACCCAGACACTCTGAACTCATGTAAAAATGAACATGGTACCAGTGGCAATGAAATTGTGTGTCAATAGAAACAATTTGGATGGGCAAATGTTACTGTTTTGGAAAAGGGACCTAAAGACCAATACTGATGTTCCACAACTTCAAAAATTCATCCCAAGATATTGCTTTTTGAGGTAGTTTTAGAAATAATGAAATATTAAAAATAAATAAACATCTCATTGAATGAGTAGCTATCTTGAAACACTGGTTATGCTGAGAAGAATTTATGGTGGATTAAGCCTAATGGGTTTTTATAATTGTCTAAATTCTAATTGGATAATATTACTTAAACATTATATGAGCAATCAAAATTAGTCTGGGTCAAGATATTTATCTGAGTCGCCATTAAATTTAATATGCGTGGTGCATCTAAGCTATGAGCCGTGAATTTGACAGCCCTACTTTACAACAATGGTCTTCTCCCTAAAAATAAGAATATTAAATTTAATGGTGACACAATACATCACATGACACCATTCTGACGACATGAGTTTGACACTCCTGTTGTAAAGTATGCATAGTCCTTAAATATCACATGTTACAGATGAAAGGGAGAGGAATTATAAAAATTAATATGTGATGGATATTTTGTCAAGGAACACCACAGTCACACTGAAGAGCAAATACAAGACCCCACTTAAACAATGAGTCCTGGCAGATACCATGTTGGGTATGGATCCTGTTCAGAGTTGACCAATGCTGATGAGGAAGGTCAAAACCTGCCATGACCTTTTGTATAGGGTTTCTATGTAACTGCAGTTTCAGTTCAGCAGTTTTCTTATTAATCAATTCCCCCCCCCCCCAAATGTAACCATTGATATTCACTTTTCAATATTTCATAAAGCTGGAGAGTTGACGGCATATACAAAATGACAAAGGACATTCTATTGTTTCAACATCAGTGTAAGCAATAATACTTTCATGCCAGGAACAATATTGTAGCTATAATGTAATGTTGAAAAAAAATACAATTTAATATGCAGATCTTAATTTTTTGGCAGGTGGGAAGATCTTGTTTCAATTTGTGAATGGAGAAAATATTACATAAAGGCACTGATGAGATATTTGGAATATGGGCATACTTACTGTTTGCACAGTATATTTACACTTCAAAACATCCTTGCTAATTTCTTGTCAAGTTTTATGGACTTCCTATGTTCATTTGGAAGACTTTGTTTTCCACAAATTTATTTTTTTGTTCCTAATCTTTCTTAAAATTGTTATTCAGCTTTCCTGCCAATGAGCCCTAGTGAAAAGCCGATCTTTTGAAATGTTGAAATAATGGACAAATCTTGTTCACTGTTGTTCCAGATGGCAAGGATAATTTTTTAAGAGATTCCTGATTTATTTATTTCTGATTTGATATGGACCCAGTATGAGAGATCTAATCCTAAATTTACAATAGTACTAGCCCATAACCCAGCATTTATTTGGTATTTATTTATAGGAGGAAATGTCAGGACCAAATGTAATTTCTAATGTTGGATTTTTCCTCTTAACCAGAGGGAAGTACTTGTGGAGTACTGTGAAGACGTTACTGTGACAACTCCACTGCGATGTACAGTAAAAGCCATTTTAAGGCACAACAGGCTGTATCTTAACACAAACACCAAGGGGTTTTAGGGGTGTCTTACCCCAACAATATTTGTGTCCAGAGACTAAGCCATCTGTGTACCAAGTTTAATTTAAATTTAGATTTATGCTGGAACACACGTGCACACACACACATACACACAAACACATACACACATGCACAGCCATATACATATACATATACATACATACATACATACATAGATACATACATACATACATTCTTATTAATGGCTGATCACTTAATTAGATATTTTTATTCAAATATCATATTCAATCCTAGTTAATGTTGATATTATAAAAATATCCTCAAATTGTTAGTGTTCCTAATCTGTCCTATAAGAGTTTACATGGCATGGGTTTGTTTTATTTGAATGTAATTAATACACAGCCAAGGAATATAGTGAAGCAAAAGTTTCTTCTTAAACATACAAGTTATTCACAACAATTGGTTAATGAGTGACAGCAATGGACCATATGATTTATTTCCTTCCTTCCTTCCTTCCTTCCTTCCTTCCTTCCCTCCCTCCCTCCCTCCCCCTCCCTTATTTTTAACAAAAAATCATACCTTTTTATTTTACCTTATTTCAGCTTTTTTGTTTAATATACAACATTTTTCTTTTTCACTCCTTCAAGTTTAGTTTATAGTCTCTGACAGCATCTCTATGTTATCTTACCAAACATCTGTTCCTTTACTGAATCAAACCCTCCTTTTCCAGACAGTAGATTGCAGATTTACAAAAACTATAAAACCTTCTCTTTTTTAAAACATGATTTTGCCAATATTATGCTTCTGCTAAGAAGTTTTACAACTTTCTCCTGTCACATCTCATTTTTATGCCTAATTCAATACATCCAATTTATTTGGGATCTCTGGTGGAGAAAGAATACTTTTGCCAGCATTTGAATCTGCAAGTCATTCTATTTTAATGCTCATGATTTGTAATTTTTACTTGTCCTTTTTGGACATTATAGAAAACATAGAAATTTTATATTGGATCAGCACTGTATATGATCAAATGAGTTTTAATTGATATTTTAATAGCAAGAGCACTTAGACTTATATACCACTTGACAATGCTTTAGAACTCTCTCTGACCTTTATAGAGTCAGCATATTTCTCCCAACAATCTAGATCCCCATTTTAACGACTTTGGAAGAATGGAAAGCTGAGTCAACCTTTAGCTAGTGAGAAGGATCAAATCCCTGCTAGTCAGCAGAACTCAATGGCTAACATGCTAACCTTGTTGATCAGAAAGGCCAGCAGTTCGGTTCAAATCCCTAATACCATGTAATGGAGTGAGCTCCTATTACTTGTCCCAGCTTCTGCCAACCTAGCAGTTCAAAAGTACGTTAAAAATGCAAGTAAAAAAAAAAGGAAACAACTTTGGTGGTAAGGTAACAGTGCTCCATGCACCTTCTGTGTTTGAGTGGCATATAATTATCTAAAAAATAAAACACAAATATATTACTCACATGCATATGTACAGAACAAAATAAGTGATAATTCAAAAGTAGGCAACCATATATATACTGAAATGCAAACATAAAATGGGGGAGGGGGTTGTTCTTGTTGTTACTAGGAATGAAGTAAACTGTTAGGACTTTACCTCTTGCATGGCTTTAACAATAAAGAGAAATTTCTGAATCAGTGTTGCTTAACCTTAGCCACTTTAAATGGACTTCAACCTACAGAATTCTCCAACCAGGATCAAGAAGTCTCCTTATTCTTTGGACACTTGTTTCTATAACATCTTGTATTTTCCTGATACCTTCTCGCTCCAAGAGAAATAAGACTACAAGAAATGTTTTATTAATCCACAGGAGCTTTTTCTAAATACCTTCCAATGTACTGGCCCTACAATTTCCAGAATTCCCACAGAGCATGACTAAGTGGCTTTGCAATTCGCATGTACTAGTTGAAGAAGCCTGTTATGGCAAAAAATAACAGGCCTAGCCCAAGATTCTCAAACTAAGTAAAGAATCATGGTTAGGAATACATATATCATATTAAACAATTATGCATGAAAACAGAAATTAGTATTGGGTGCCATATTAGGAAAAATAGCGTTGTGTTTTGAAGTCACATTTCTAGCCTTTATGAATACAAAGACAGATATAAAAATATCTAGTATGTGTGTGTCCATGTGTAAGTGTATGTGTATGTTTGTATGAGAGAGAATGAGGGAGAGAGAAAAAATGGGCTGGGGCTGAGAAAGTCAAGAAAGCCTAAGTACTATATGTATCTCCTTACCTTTTCCCATTATTAAGAAAAAATAAAAATAAACTAATCTATTTTGGTTACCCTTATTTTTCTTACAGTGTCTAATTAGATGATTCAGAAACTCATCAGCAAGACTTGATAGTAGTGATTATCTTCTATTTCTTTTCTCTAGCAACTGTTGTTTGGTGACATATTGCATTGAAACTTCAGGTTGTTTATCTCCATCACAGCTAGAAGCTATGATTAGGAACATTAAAATCTAAAGTGTTTTTCATTTTTTCTTATGGCAGAATTTTTTTCCACCCTGAAAAAAATCTACTGTTTTATGTGTTGGATACATAACTCTACCATCCAAGTTTACCTTTAGTGGTACAAATTAGACAAAGTTCACTTGGTGTGATATTTCAGTTTGATGCTGAGGTCAGTTAAAGCTGGAACAACAACCAACATCCATGCAGATCACTCACAATATTACTTTCAAGATTATGTATTATTGTTGGTGAATAAATGTTTGCTGGTTGTTCAAGTTATTTCTGCTTTAATCTGCAATTTTCTATGAGGGTTTTTTTTTGGACATTTTGATAATGTTTAATAAATAAATGTCAAACTATATTTTTGCCAACTATATTTTTGTCACACAAGTCATGTGTGCGCTTCCTCTGATCTGGATATAGAAATTGATTGGGAGTGAATTGAGTGCAAATTAAACTGGAAATGACCCATAGTAATTTTCAATACTATGTGGATGGAAACGCCAGATGGTACCTGTAAACATGGAGGAAAGTTTCATTTGCATACATTACCTGGGATTTTTCCAGACAAATTTTAAATATTGGTTCATGCCATCCATCTTTAATAATGTTGAAACTGAACTTAACTACAACTAAGGATACCATACTACATTCTTAATATCCAATTATAGTTATTGATGTCTTTACAAATACATTTATAGTCTGCCTGCCCTCTAGGACAGGAGTATCAAACTCATGATCCGGAGGCAGGATCTGGACTGGCCATGGAGCCACCCTGGAAACAGTGAAGGATGAGCCCACAGTGCCTTTGACAACAAAATGGAGCTCAGGAAGGCCATGGGTGGCCTTCCCGAGCTCCATTTTTACTGGCAGAGCATTCCAGGAGGCTGTCACAGCCAAAAATGGAAGTCAGGACCCCGTTTTCACTGGTAGAGTGTTGCTGATCTGGCCATGCCCACTCCATCCCCCTGAGGTCAAACACAACCCTTATGCGGCCCTCAATGAAGTCGAGTTTGACATCCCTGCTCTAGGACATTGCTTGCTAATGCTCCAAATTCATGACAGGTAGGCGTTTGAGCAAGTTCAAGGTTAACATGGCAAACTTACAGCACTTACAGCACAACATGGCACAACATGTTACAGCATAACATGGCAAACTTACAGCACAACATGGCAAACTTACAGCAGACGATGAAAGGATTTCAAGGGTAGAGCACTCAATGAACAAATACTCTGCTAGATCAGGGATCCCCAACCTGGTCCGAGGCATGCCAGAAACCAGTCCAGGCAAACAAGGGAAGCCTCATCTGTGGAATGCCAGCAGCAAGGGAAACCACACACCCTCTGGTCTGCGGAAAAACCTCTCTCCAAGGAACCGGTCCCTGGTGCCCAAAAGGTTGGGGACCGCTGTGCTAGATCACATCTACTGACATCTCATCAGCAGGGCCTTTTCTCATCAAATGTTTATGCTTTCAGCTTAAACATTAGCAGCAAAGGAGGGTTGGCAGAAAAGGCTTTACTACAGTTAACTGATAAAGTTGAGTAGTTCTGCATTTGTAATGCCAAAATAAGGCTACTGTTTAACTGAAAGATTGCCAGTGAAGATTATATAAAATTTATAGAATTATGCTACTGTTGGAATTTTGAAATCTTAACTACTATGGAAGACAGAATACTATAATACATTATTTTATTTATGAGTCAGGCTGTGGCAGGCTTTATTTAGTGATAGTGTATACGACAGATTTTATTAATTCAGAGGAATAATGTTCTTACGCTAATCTTATAACCCATGGCTCTAGTGTAGTACAACAATACAGGTTTATGCTGTTAAGTGTATTCTGTCTCTGTTGGCAGTCCCCTTGTTTTCTGACTGAATTTTTTAAACAATTTGTCACAGATCACAAAACAAATCTTTTTTTACTGCAAGCAGAAATTAAATTGAGGATTTTGATTTTGGTATCAATGTCACTGGCTATAAAATTCCCAGCACATTTGTTGAATTTCTTTTTCTAGGTTTTGCACTCTACACTAAAGGAACTTCAGTGAAATCGGGCAAACTGCATTTATAAATCTTTCAAGCAAACTGCGTTTATAAATCTTTTGTAATGAGACAGGGCTCTGAATAGCAATGCCATCCCTCTGGTGACCAACACTATAAACTAAGCAGTATTTATACCATAAAGCTTCTGTGAGGGGCACTGCAGAAATGTAATTTCAGGCAGCAAATCCATAGATAAAAGGCAGGGATGATATATCTGGGTGCTAGCTGTCAAAGTAACTAGCATGAATGTATGGATATGTATATATGTGTGTCTGCATCTATCACTTCTTGAAACTAAAATCAGAATTGGATGTAACATAACTTATTTATATTATTTTACCCAAGTATTTATAATCATCCATTTTAGTGGTCAGCCTTTAGGAACATTAAATATTGCAGTGCCTCTTTATGTTGCTTTCTTTGGAGTATCATTGGGATCATCTCTAAGTGAACTAACTTTGGTCATGGGAAATAGAAAGTACCTCTCTCTTTTGATATGGCAATCAGAGATGAATGCAATCCAGTGATGAAAGCCTTTACTGCCAACCTGGAAATATGGAGAAGACAACAAATCTGAAGCTCATCAACGCTTGTAATGTCTTTATCAACCTCCAGATATGATGGAACTACAACTCTCTAAATTCTTGTCTGGAGGAAACCCAGTTAAGGCTGATTTAATGTTTTTTGGAATTATCCCATACAGGTTATTCAAAAGAATGTCATGTATGCAACCCAATGGATATCATTGAAAAGAGAAGTTCTTCTTAATACAGGCAGTCCTTGACTTACGATCATAATTGAGCATAAAATTTCTGTTGCTAAGTGAGTTTCCCCCCATTTTAGGACTTTTCTTGCCACAGTTGTTAAGTGACTTATTGTAGTTATTAAGTTAGTAACACAATTGTTAAGTGAATCTGGCTTTCCTGTGGACTTTGATTGTCAGAAGGTTGCAAAAGGTGATCACATGACCCTGTGACACTGCAACTGTCATAAATGTGAGTCAGTTGCCAAGCATCTGAATTTTGATCATGTGACCATAAGGATGTTGGAATAAGTGTGAAAAATGGTCTTAAGTCAGTTTTTTCTCTACCGTTGTAATTTTGAATGATCACTAAACGAAGGTTTATAAATTGTGGATGCTATACATTTAAAAAATAATCTTTGGAGAATGATGATAGTGCTCAGCCAATGTGGGATATTTGCTTATCTGTGTCCCTGAATTCAAGCTGCTTTATCATACTTCCCAATAACAATGACAATGTGTGTCATAGGTAATTAATCAATGTTGAATGTATTATAAAGATTTTGGGGAAGTTAGGGAAAAAACAAAGCAAAACATGAATGAAGCAAAATAAGCAGAAGTGAATGACGTTAAAGCCCTTCGGTTTCAATGAGTTGCAGTCTAGTTTTGTATATGTATAATTTGAATTGTAGCCATTATCAATTGCCTGTTACATTTTAAAAGTGAAAAATTAATTGGGTTAGTGTGGAAGTAACTGAAATCTAGATAGACTGCAAGTAAAACTATAAATTCTGACTGTTACTTGTATTTTTCCTCATTCTTATTAATCGAGCTGCAAATCAAGATAAACCTTGTACATTTAGATCAATCAATTGATAAACACACTTACTGATATGCCCTATTTGATTAAAAGAAAACAAGAACTGTTGAATGAATTTTCAAGAGCTTCAAGAAACCAGCACTCTTCCAAATTGTTTAACATTTACATTTTAATGTGCCTAAATATATGAACATATTGGATGTTATTTAGCAAGCAGTATATTACAGTGGCATGCCATTCTGCATTGCATGATAATGTAATTTTATTACTTTCTTTCAGATTTATGGCGTTCACTATTTACTAGGTGAAAAAAAAATCATGCTTATTAACTAAAGTTTCATTGCATTTATTATTATTTATAAAATCTATTGACCATTTCAATTCCAATCGACCTTTGGTGTTTTCAGAAATATAAAACACACTGACCACCAATAATAAAATGATAATAATGCAAAATAATAACAACTATTCTGGTATTGATAAGTCCATACAAATGGGGTTGAAAGACTCTTTAAAAAAGAACCATTTTTACCAGCTTTTAGATAAAAATTAGGAGCTATATTTGTCTCTGAGTTTAAGCTGTTTCAAAGGTGCTTTTTTAAAGGTGCTTTTTCAAAAGGCAACTGGACTTTGTTTTTCCTCACAGACATTTTGCTCTTATCCAAGAAGCTTCTTCATTTCAGGCTGAATTGTGGCAGTCACAGTCATTAGCACTCTTTCTGAGAGTTGTTGGGACCACTTGGAGGTTTATTTGTATCCTCAGGATCATCTGGATAGTGCAAATGGGTGTGGATGATCTTTGGGACAACCATGACCTGAATGACTAAGAATCTCTATAGATAGTCCTGTTGAGTCCTCTCCGGCTATACCTCATTCAAGGGGGGAGGGGCTCTATCAGATATTCTTGCTCATCAAGATTGGGCAAACCTATATCTGAAAGGCAATATTGCACTTCTTATTACTCAATAAAGGTATATATTATCTTGTTTGTGTGATACAATGTACAAGAGAGATATCTGTGTTCCTTTGAAGAAACTAAACAAAAATGGCAAATATGTTGTGTGTGAATATATTTATATGTATTAATTAATCCTCATGGACTACAAAGATATACTCAAATGAATAGTGTTAGGAAAATGACTGCAGAGCTGCACATGTTACCTTTTTAATTCTTTAAAGTGATTCAGGATCGGGGATTTTCAATAGATTATTAAAAAAAACCTGCTTTGGTTTTGTTTCTGCTTTATAGGTTATCTTTTGATTACTTTAAAAATAAATATTAAAAAATGAAAAACAAATTTATAGACCAAATGGAGAAGCATAAACCTTATTTATTTAATAAAACATGAAATGATGGAAGGTTCCAACCAAAAATCTAACCAAACATTGCTTATAGTTAGCCCTTGTCACTCCATAGATTCCTTGTGATAATGAAACAGATGAAGATACTGTAGTTCATATCTGCTACCTAGCTTGGCATAGGAAATTATGTTAATTTTCATTAATTAAGAGAGCTGTGGTGGTGAAGTGGTTAGAATGCAGTATTGTAGGTTAATTCTGATGACTGCCAGAAGTTCAGTCCTGACTGATTCAAAGTTGACTTAACCTTCCATCTTCCAAGGTTGGTAAATTAGGGCACAGATTGGAGGAAATATATCGACTCTGTAAACTGCTTAGAAAGGGCTGCAAAGCACTATGAAGTGGTATATAAGGTATATAAGTCTATTTTTTCATTTGCAATAAGTATCTTTTGTTCTTGTTAAATTCTGCCCGGACATTTTGCATCAAATACGCCTTTACTTTT
This sequence comes from Thamnophis elegans, assembly GCF_009769535.1. Classification (NCBI taxonomy): domain Eukaryota; kingdom Metazoa; phylum Chordata; class Lepidosauria; order Squamata; family Natricidae; genus Thamnophis; species Thamnophis elegans. The sequence goes on from NC_045558.1 coordinate 33,645,385, forward strand.
AGAAGGACAGTTTACTCCTGCATTTTATATATACAGAGTGTGTTGTTTGCAAAACTGCTGTCCTGGAAAATTCAATTTGAATATACCTATCTGTAATTCAGTGGTGGGTTTCCAATTTTTTTACTACTAATTTGCTTATGCACGTGTGTATGCTCACATGCGATGCGCTTCTGCACAGAAGCATCCAGGCGGATGGGCAGAGCCTCCCACTGCCATCACTACTGGTTCATCTGATCTGGGCTGAACTGGGAGCAACCCACCTCTGCTGTAATTTATACATTCTTTCTAACATATATATTTGTATACATTTTTTAAAGTGTGATTCTCAAGTTGATTAAATCACGGATATCGTAAGGATCTCCTGTATGGCCTTCAAACCTAAATTCGTATATTGCTCAAAGCATTTAAATGGACTATATTTTCCAACCTATTTGCATCTAGTATATAGGATTCAGCAGATTCTTATATCTTAATTTTAATTGGTGTTGTGGGTTTAATGAGCTTCCTCTAAAGCTGTTTGCTTTGCAGGCATTCATTCATTTAGTCTATGTCTATATATTTTATTAAAGTCATAGTCCAGTATTTGCAAATGCTTAGTAAATATCATTTAAATTAATTATATTAAAATATGAATTCCTGAAACTTTAGTTCAGTTCCTGGTGACTATATGGACACATAACAGACTGTCTGATTTCAGAGAGCCAAATACTATATGGTCAGGTCAATTTTTTAATAGGACTTCATTCGGGAATACCATACTATAAGCTGGGAGGTAAAAATAAATTCTGGAAGGTGGCAGTTGCAAACCATTTTTGTATGAAAGTAAAAAAAAATCCTTGGACATGTTCAGTTGAGCTTGATTCAATGTACTGTTTCGTATACAAAGAAAGTGGGATTCCTAGTCATAAAATTGCAATCAACATCTATGGCCACTATAAATAAAACTTGACAACTGAGTATTTGAACACTCTCCCTCAACTCCTGGGTCAATACCCCGAGGCCCTTCTATTCATCTAGCTTAAATTAATGATCTCTCTTATGCACTAGGAAATGAATCAAAGCTCTCCTGAGCCAAGCATTTCCATACTAAATTTGATTAATTTTGATGACTATCAATTCACACTGTTAATTAAGTAAGGTACAGTGATTAAAAAAGCTATGGCATGTTGTCTAAAAGTAATAGATGTTTAAATGCATGGGTCATTCCTAGCTGAATATAAGCAGGGCATTCCAAATATTTAAATGTTTAGTTCCAAAATTTGAAAATAATATAAATGCAGAATTAATATTCCTGAAACTTGCAGGTAATTGGGTAGTACCTCCCTTTTTTCTCATTCTTTCTTGATTTTTTCATTCTATATGAAAAAAATAGAAAGAAGGGAATAGAAAGAAGGGAATAGAAAAATAGAAAAGACTTCTGCCTTCATCAAGACATGTACAATCATCCCTTCTACCTCTTTTTTTTCTTTTAGAGACTCATAGATTGCCCCTGCTATACATTTAATGTTATCTTTTAGACTCCAAAACAATCCATCTGGGCATATTTTAACAACATTGGAATTTCATTGGTTTGTTTTGTTGTTCCATTCCAAACCTTTTACCTAGACCAGGGCTTTCCAAACTTGGCAACTTTAAGACTTGTGGATCATGCTGCCTGGGGAATTCTGGGAGTTGAAGTCCATAAGTGCTAAAATTGTCAAGTTTGGAGATCCCTGCCTTAGGGCATAAATAACCATCTTAATTCAGGGTTGGGCAGTCTGTGACCATACAGATACTTTCTTCCCTTTAAAGCTTAATATTACTACCCAACTTGCTAAATTATAACTCCAGGTGACATATAACAAAAAACAACAACAACCAAGATATGACAAACACCATAAAATAATAAAAAAGCACAATAACAGAGCACACAATGTTTTTATTTATTATTTCAGTTAATAAATTACTTCATTTATTTCATTTGTTATGGTACTATTTGAAACAACTGCTTCCTTCCTATGTTGCTACTCAAGAGCTATACATCTATGATAAAGGCCTTTTCTGTATCCCAGAGAATGGAATTATAAGTGGAAAGAAGCCAATTTAGAATGGATTGTTTCAGGAAAAAATAGAACATGGTTTTATTCTTTAATTTCCTTTGATCGTAGTTATAACAATTTTGCAGCTGGATTTTATTTGTGGATTATTTGTATTTTTAAACAATTTTCAAACAAAACAGTTTTTTTTTACTATTTTGGGTTTTCTTGTAATTTTCAAAGGCTCTCGTGATTATGTACTTGTATGATATTTTTATACAGTTGTTATTTGGATATTTAATTCTTGATCTTGATTGATCACAGACTTGTTGGAGTGAAGTAATATATAACCCTCACAAGTAAGCAGTTAGGTACAATAGATACAGTGATAAGTTTACATATTATATCTCATTGACACCTTACAGGGTCTTTCATCTTTTGGCTATTATAAGGAAAAGTTTTAAAAGGTCCAGCTTTTTTTATCTAAGTATAAAGATATTGCTACCTCTGAAGAAGTTCATTCCACCTGCAATTTTTTTTTTACATCATACATCTTGCAATTCTATGTGGTGCCCATAAAAATGAATGCATCACTGTCTTAATGTCCCAATTTGTCTTGGATTTTGAAACATAGGTGAGGATATCAGTTTCAGAGATTCTATTTCCTGAACTGGTTTCCATAGTGTATATATCCAGGGCCATTATAATAATTTTTATTTTTGTTTCCTTGAACATGCCCCACTGTTAGAGGTGTCAGATCCTGGGTATTCTTGGGTCAGATCTTTTTCTCAGAAGGGAAGCATCAAAACCTAATGAAAATTGATGTGAATATGTAGCTTCCTGGATTTGCTTACACATAGATTTCTCAATAGAAATTTAAAGCATTCAGCCTCACTCTTTGTTTTCATTCTAACGTTTTTCCTCATAGATTTGAGCAATCTAAGTTCAGATAGACTTGTTCTTTAAATTTTTTTCAGTTCTGATAGTTCTTAGACAAATTTTATACTAATCTGCTCATCATCCTCACTGTCCTTCATTCTATATAGTTTGAATCTACTTTAGTTTCAAGACCAGATTCAATAATTTAGTTTCAAGAATCAGATACAAACTTGGGTTTGTATTTAACTAGTTTAGAATAGAGAGGAAGCATTACTTCCCATTAATCAAAAGTAGCATTTGTCCTTTTAATATTCTTGTAAGATCATATCAACAAAGTGGAATTTGTCCACTCTGGTGTGATAAAAATAAAGACCTGGAATTCATTTAATAAAAGTGTGTTTGAAAAACATGCTTGTATTGCTTATTTATGCAGAATTAATACTTTGACTGGAGCTATATTATTTCATAGGTTGCTGCTGAATATTTGAACTGACTTTTATCTAAGAAAGGGCACTGTCTTCAACAAGTGGGATATATGAAGTGGGGGTGGTGTACAGTTTGATTAAAATGTTGCTCAGTGGCCTTTCAGGCAAATTCTAAAATTATTTAATATTCCTTTCAGCACATAGATGAGAAATGGCAACGGCAATATTAATAAAAGAGGGCTTATAGGAGTGTAGAATCAAAGTACCAGGTCCTCACTAAAGTTATTTACCTAGCTAGAGTTTCATTTCAAAGTGAACAGAAATGCTATGATGCCTGTATTATGCAAAAGCCTTAAAACTCTGTTAGATATTCTTAACCCATTCTAATTTATTCTTGGAGACTTTAATCTGCTACAGAATGAAACTGCTGTGAATTTTTCAGAAGCCGTCGTAATCTACTAATATGAGGAAGAAGATGATGAAAAAGAAAAAGAGAAGACCTGTAATGATGATGCTGGCACTGGACTTTAAGAGTTCACTTTAAATTTATTCTGAAAGTGTCCAGTGGAGAAGAAGAGTTTAAAGGCTATGTTGTACAGTTAAATTTGAATCCTGTCCAATTCTGGTGGAATGGCCTAGGCTTGAAGAAAAAGAGAAGAATCAGAAAAGAGGCTTTGATGCTTGAAATTCATAGAGTATTGATCATGTAGTAAGTGTATAAGATATTCAAAAGAGAATCACTTATCAGATATAATAAAAACATGTTGCTTGTTAAGTGATAATTGTAGAGAAAAAGAAAGATAATTTGTATAGTTGGGACAAAAACAATCATGGAAAAAGCCATACCACCTTAGTAAAATTATTTCCTGCACTATGTTGCTTCAAATGAAACAGTTAATTAAGACTTCTCATTTAGCTTGTTATGGCTAATATGTTAACAAGCAGGACTCCAGTTAATAATTACAATGCAGGGTGCTTATCTTCAGCCATCCATTTATGGCCTCTTTCATGGAACTCCTTTCAATTCTTCATATTTTGATTTTTAATTTATTTCCATTAATGTTTTTGTAATTTTATACATACCTTTAAGGTCTGTTTTATGTTTTGGTTTTCTTGGTTTTTGTGGAATGGCTGTTTTTCTTCAGGTTTTTATAATTGCAAACACAAAGTTGATTAACATTTTCGTGTGTGGCTTGTGAGATGCCTTGGTGTTTTCTCAATATTTTTTTAACTTAGCTTCCTATAAAACAATGGGGATGGAGCTCTCTAACATCCTCTCTCTCTTTCTTTCTTTCTCTCTCTCTCTCTTTCTCCTCTCCCTCCCTTCCCCTCTCCCTCTCTCCCCTCTCTCAAATACAGTAATTCATCAGTTTAGTTGTAATCAGTTTAAAATCTTAGTTAAGCAAAGCATATAAGTAAAAGCTAAAGATGATACTGTTCTGTCTGGGAGAACTTGGGTGGAGGGAAGGACTGAGGCAAGCCAGATCTCTTAATGCTAACAGTTTATTGCTAATAGGTTGCCAACGTGGCATTTCACTATGCACATGTCTCAGATAATGGAAACACTGAGACCCTGTTTGAAAGCTCTTTATATATGCCGGCTGTCAAGCAGGAACCAATCAGAACCAAGTATGGCGCCTCCTAGTGGAACCAGGAAACTACCATACACAACACCCCTCTATACTTAGTGCATGTGTAATCAGCCAAATATGCTGGGTGGCTCCGGATCTGCCCAGATCTTCTTGGTGTGCTGGTGGCCGTTGAAGATGCAGGTGGGCTCATCTGAACTTTGGAATTACTGGGCTGTGTTGACTCTTGTGCCTCCTCCGGAGTTGGACTTCTCGCCACTGGAGGCACTTGCGGAATCCCTGGTAAGTTCCCTGGCTGGTCACTTTCTTCTGTGGCTGAGTTGTCGGTGCCCCGTGGTTGGCTCCTTTCTGGCTCCTGGTTGGATGATTCTATACTGACATCTGTCATGACGTGGCGGGTCCTTAGCTGGTTAATATGTCTCCTCTAGACCCTGTCATCTTCTAACACTATCTCATAGGAGCAGGGTTCTGTGATTTCCCTGACTTTCCCTGGTAGCCATAAGGTGGCCAGCATAATTTCTAGCATATATCCAATCCTGTAACCCATCCCCTCTAGGCTGTCTATAGGACCGAGGAGGCTTCTTGGGCATACTCGGGATGCAAATGGTCCAGGATCGTTCTAATCCTCCGACCCATTAATAACTCAGCTGCAACGGTTCTGGGATCACCACCCGGCTATCCCATAACAAACACCCCCTTTGCGAAGACAATTCATTTTTTTGGAGTAGATAAGGGTGGAACTCTGAGACCAGATTTCAGCTTTTTCAGCAGCAAGTCAGCCTCTCTGAATTAAAAAATGCACTTGTTTCCTAGCAGAAAAAGAACAAAAATGAAACTGGCATAGATTCCTTTGAAGAAAGTGTCAATAGTGCTGGGGAGCAGCAATTGAAAAATTTCTCTTTAAAGTGTAAGCTGTGATAATAGCAGGAGAGAGTGATGCACTGCTCCAGAGGATCTTAAAAGCTGGGCAGCTTTATGTAGAACAATGTGATCCTCCCCCCCACAGACAGATTTGTCTCATGAACATACGGCTTTGCTGCTCTTAATCAGCACTGTCCACTGTGTTCTAAAGCAGACTTTTATCCATTGAATTTGTAACAAGGAAACCACACATGCTCCTTGTTATAACTTGGTCAGAGATCTTGCCTCATCATTTTGGACCAGCTGAAGTTTTCCCAGTTTCACATAAAGTATATTTTATATAAGTTGCATGCCATCATGACTATATCAAAAATTTCTAGGGAACAAACAGACATCCTGTGGGTTTAGCCTATAGTATCTTAGATTAAATATCATCACATCATTAAACAACATCATCGTCATCCATTAATGACACAAATTTAGAATTTCAACAACTTATTTGGACTGTGGTGGGGGAAAAGATGGAAAGGTGGATGTCATCAGCCTACCAGTTGGAGGACAATCCAAGTGACAGAGCCTTAGTAACTTTCTAACAGAAGTGGAGGGAGGGAGGGGAAGATGAAGGCATTTATTGTATGTATATATTTATGCAGCCAAATTGCATGCATAAAAAGTAAATTTCATGTATTTCATTTGCCATATTCTGAATTATGTGATATAGACAACAATTTTACTGTTGATTATAGTTTCGTGGTTGTAATGTTTTGCTTCCCTAATTTATCTTTAAATTAAACTACAAGCCCAGCCTTAGCTTCAACAACCATTGCAAGAACAAGATTAGTTTTTGCAAAGCAATTGAACATAACATTTAACAGACACAATGGAAACATCAGCAATATTAAATATGAGAATAGGCATGTCAGAAGTTTCTATTTATTTTAATGGAGAAAATGTTGGAGGTAAATAAAACATTGCAAATCAATTGGCATGACTTCATAGCACTTTGCATTTCTACGCTTGTCATGTGATAACTAATGAAATCGAGCGGGGGGGGGGCAGGAAAGCATACAATTTAAAGTGTTCACATTTCAAATAATTAAACATTATAAAGAACCAATGCAATGCAAGTGGCTAGTGTTATCAGAATTGGCAGACTGTTTCATTTTCAGCTAGTTGTTGTTCTTGTTCTTGTTGTTGTTTTAAAAAAACATTTATTTTGGATTTCATAAGGCTAAAATGAGCCAGTGCTTCTATTTCAAATGAACTTTTGAGTGCCACATCAAAATACAGAGACAATCTGTGGGTTAATCCCATGGTGCATACTACATACATACACAAATGTTCATCTGAAATGGGAGACAAAGGCAGAGCAGGCATTTTTGAAAGTAGCTGAATGAAGTGGAATTGTCTCTAGGACCTCCTATCCTTTCTCTGATTGAAGATGGGCAGATGAGCTAGTAAATATGCCTCAGTTCTTCTTCCATACCAAATTGGCATATTTTCTCTTTTCATCACTATTTCTTCTCCTCATTTACTCCTGCTCTCAAAATGCTGCTTAAGAATTATATTCTTTCCCCCCTTTCCTAGGATATCTTTGTCGCTGCTTTGCTTTGTTAACTGACAGACCTTCAATGTGTTTTGTTACAACTTCCATCCTTAATTACTCTGCTGATCTCAGATATGGATACAAAACAGCTGTCAGAAGCTAGGTATATTTTAATATCCTTGCTATTAAAAAGAGGGAAATATTGACTAAACCATCTCAGGTACAAGTAAACATGGCCATATTTGTCCTGTAAGGCTTTATCTATCTTTATTTGTTTTAAGTAGCCCTTCACATTTCCTTCCAATAGCAAGGTCTCTGATTTTGGAAGGACTGCCAGCATATAAGTTGAGTGATTGCTAGTAAAGAATGTATCTCTTTCTTGACTTATATAAGATATTTAGGCAGGAATTTTTGAAATTATTTTTGGCCAATAGGTTTTGAAACCAATCAAGGTGATGGGAAAGGTTGATAAATCAGAAACTGTTATTCCGAGATTCATCAGTGCACTAGAAAAGTCCCCTATTGTTTATTCCAAAATGTTCTTATAAGGTTGACTAATAGATACGCTATTTAAATGCCAAGGCGGTTTTGCATCATTTCTTTTTATCCAGTTCTAGAAAGGGAATATGTGACATTTCAGTTTATTTCTGCTCACTATTCCTTAGGCAAGGTGAGAGAAATAGAGTAAATCTTTCTGAACTACCTAGGCACATAAGTCAACAGAATTTTTCAAAAGATAAAGAAATAACATTAGTAAACATTTAATGAAGAAAATGATAAAAAGGGAAAAGTAAAAAAAACCTAGGTAGTGCAGAGTTATATATTTTAAAAAGTAAGTATTATATTAGAAAGCTGATGCAGCTTGAAAAATATATACTGGGGTACTGCCTAGTTAGGTATGTTAATTCAAGATTTCTGATCCAACAGTATCTGATATATTGGTCACATTTGGTGCTGTGAATTGATTGGGAATGGTTCAGTGGAATGAATCTTGTTTGATAGCTATCTTTTCTATTTTGCAATACACAAAAATACAGTAAACAGTAAAAGGGCTATTAATGCCATTAATGCCATTAACTTCCAAATTAGAAAGTTATAGTCAAATAGAACTGGGCACAAATGACCTATTTATTTTGGCCAGTAAGGACACATTGGAGCAACAGGAGTTAATGCTATCAGTATAATGAGATTCCACATTTCAGATCTATATTCCCAGTAAGAATAAGGGAGGTTTCCAATAGGTCTACCCTTGAGAATTAATTCAAGTGTAATGTAGCTAACACCATAACTTCATAGCTAAATAAGTAACTACAAGCATACTTCATACCCCCCAGGAGAATTTTCCTCAAATGCTCTTCTCCTCAGAACCAAATTCTCTTTCATCAAAGACAATGAATATAGATGGGGGAAAAGAGTGCAGAAGATAGTTGTTATCCAGCATTACCATCATTTGTATATTGCCATGTTAAAATATTACTTTTACATTTTGAAATTATGAATAAACAACTGACTTTTAATAGTAAGATTTGCTTAGGTATATTATTCACATCAGTATATAACTGGAAAGAATAAATTATATTTCATAAATAACACTGCTCTTTTGTGACCAGTTGTCAAATTGTCATCTTCTTCAACTGTGGCAATCTTCTGATTCTTTGTGAAAAATGGTAAAACATCTTACTAATTATAAATGGAAGAAACAACTTGGTAAATAATGTAGCAAAGATTGCATAACATGAACTCATATAAAGACTGCAATTTGGTTCACCCATCATACCAAGACATAGCTTATAAAAGCTACAGGTTACAAGCATGGGAATTGCACTCACATAAAAGCCATAATTACAGTTCAGTGTGACGTATGAATTCATTAGTACAAGTAATGGACTAATTTATGATCTATCATAGAATTTTGCAGTTCCCAACAAAAAAGTTTGCTATATGAACAAAACGAGACTGGTACAGATGATTACTTTGAGACCAATCTTTTTTAACCTGGTGTTCTGTAGATGTTGGAAAATATAACACCCAGTATTTTGAATCATAGTAGAAAGGTTGGTTAAGATGATTATGAATGAATCTGAGACTTGTGGCTTGCTTTCTCTCCTCCAGGAGGTAGAAGGAATACTTCTGTTTTGACTTTATGATATATGGATTTGCCAATTCTGTAAGTTCCAACAAAATATGCTGGTATAAGTACTCAAAGATGAACTGAATGGCTGCTATGAAGATAAATTGCTTGATAGTGTTATTTGCATTAGTTTTAGGCATTTTTTTAAAAAAGCTTTCTCAGCCTAAATAAAAGTCAAAATTAATATTTCCCCCTTTTAAAAACCATAGATTTGTCACCTTCAGCGCTTAAAATTTTAGCTATTAGAAAATAGTTCCATATAGCAAAGATAAATTTTGACTGCAACAGTTATTTTTTTATAATGCATTTTATTATTTGTGTTGTTTTGGATTTTAGTGTTTTTTTTATTGTGTTATTTGGATTTTATGTTTTATATGTCACACAAAGAACTATTTTATGTGGTTATTAGAGATTAAACAAATAATTCTCTTGATATAATTTTATTAGCCTTGCTTAGATGAAATCACATATCACCAAATAAAAACTGCAATTTGTTCTAAAATTGTTCTAAAATAAAAAAAACCCTTCCTTTCCTCATACATAAAAGACAAGAAGAAAGGGAAGGAGGATATGTGAGCACAAGGTTTACAAAAGCACATTCTTTTTCATTTAAGCTATAGCTAGTAGCCAAAAGAGAGACAGCTAAAGCAAAAATCAGAAGTTGGCTGGGAAGATTGCAAATCATGATTTCATAAAACACAAGTTGTTCAGCTGTTTAAATGCAGACTGGTTGCCAAGTGCCCAAATTGTGATCTTGTGACCATGGGGATGGTGTAACAATTGTAACTTCAAGGCTGGGTCATAAGTCACTTTTCCCAAGGCTGTCATATGAGCCATCATTAAACAAACAGTCATAAGTCAAGGACTATCTGTAACAGCATTTGAGCTACTTTTAGACCAGCAGTTCAGCAGATTTGAAAGGGAACAGAATATGTATTCATGTGTCTAAGTGTGTTTTTGTTCTTGATTTTTCAGGTCACCTGTGCAAATTTAAGCAGTAGTGGCAAATCAGAACTTCTAAAAGCAGGCAGTTCCAAATCCATACTAAAGCACATATGGACAGAAAGCAGCAAAGACTTATCGATCAGCCGGCTGCTGTCACAGACTTTTCGCAGAAAAGAAAATGAAACAGATTTGAGTATGCGGTATGATGCTCCTGAAACTTATTCGGAGCAAGATTTATGGGAGTGGCTGAGGAACTCCACGGATCTTCAAGAGCCTCGATCCAGAGCAAAGCGACGGCCCATTGTCAAGACTGGGAAGTTTAAGAAAATGTTTGGCTGGGGCGATTTTCATTCCAATATCAAGACAGTCAAGCTAAACCTATTGATAACTGGGAAAATAGTTGATCATGGCAACGGGACATTCAGTGTTTACTTTAGGCATAATTCAACTGGCCAAGGGAATGTATCAGTGAGCTTGGTGCCCCCAACCAAAATAGTAGAATTTGACTTGGCACAACAAACAGTGATTGATGCCAAAGATTCCAAGTCCTTCAACTGCCGCATTGAGTATGAAAAGGTTGACAAAGCCACCAAGAACACGCTCTGCAACTATGATCCTTCTAAAACATGTTACCAGGAGCAAACCCAAAGTCACGTCTCATGGCTCTGCTCCAAGCCCTTTAAAGTAATCTGTATTTACATTTCCTTTTATAGTACAGATTATAAACTAGTACAGAAAGTATGCCCAGATTACAACTACCATAGCGACACACCATACTTCCCTTCAGGTTGAAGCAGACCATACATCTAAGACTGAGGATCCCAAGGAATAAAATAAATCAAATCAAATAAAAGAGGTCATATGACAGGGCTATTACCTCAAAGAAGAAGGCCACAACTTTTGCCCAGAATGTGTCTACATTTTGCTGCTGATATCAACTGGCTGCAAATATGTTAACGGAAGCCAATCTAATCATTTCTGCCCAGTCAGCTCCATTACATATCAGTCCAGTTGTAAATCACTATTTAAATGATGCCACATATGGTTTCTCTTTCTCTTTCCTTCTTCCTCTTTGCATCTACAGAGGTACCTCTTAAGATGACTTTCATCGTCTGCTATGTTCAGGATCATCTGTCATCAAGCAAAACAGATTAATTAGCTAAAGAATGGTTATGGAAATAGCCAATGTTATGGAAATCTAAGTCTTGAATACATGATAATCAGTAATCCCCATTCATGCATTCCTTCACTTGAAGTAGCTGTACTGGTAAATATTACTGTGTAGGAGTAATTGCTTGTTCAAAACTGGGATGGGGGTGGGTGGCAGGGGATATGTGTGTGTTTAGAGTTCAGTAGTTCTCTTGATCTGAACACAATTTAGGATAGTGACTTTTCTCCAGCACACTGTGGGCACATTCAAGGTGATGTTAGGTGGCTCTTATTCTGCAGGGGGGGCCTATTGAACAAATAAAGATGAGCAAACATTTGGAATTTACATGTTAACAGACCTGATGATTTTTTGCGTCCTGATAGTCATCACTTCAGACAGATAGGTTCAACTTTGCAGTCATCCCCAACTGAGAAGTCCTACAATCACCATGTAGGAAAGAAAAATGCCTGAAAGGCAACCTGTAAGTTGTAAATGTCTGTCTTATCTTTATTACACAATATTGTAACAAATTCAATATCCTAGTCCTCATTTGTATGAATGGTTTGTACTGTACATAGTTTAACCAGTGTTATTTCAGCTGCTGATTAATATTAACTTGTAATTGTCTCTTTCTCTCTCCTCTCTTTCTTCTGCTTATTATAGGTTAAAAACAAAACAAGGAAATGAGGAATCCATTTTATCAATGTAGCTGTAAACTCCATTTAAGAAGACAGCATTCTGTACAAAGCATATATTCAGCTAAATTATTGTTGAGAGCTATACACTTACAACATTTACAGTCTGTCTGTATTTAGACTTTTTCTTTCCAGGTGAAAAATATTGAAATGTACATAAAAATAAAATACTGAAATTCAGTTTCAATATGCATTCTGTAGCTGGTGGTTTAAATAGCACGGGAACACTGATTATTCATTGAGAATATATTCTTTTTCAAGTTGGTAAATATGCTGGAGATTTTGATGTTTGTTGTCCCACACTGCTGACCCATAAAATTTGAGTCCTATAGATCAGGTTTCTTATCTTTATATGCAACTTTTCAATCAACAAATAAGTTACTAATTCTCAATGATTTTAATAAGAACTCCAAGGATTTGAAGTCAAATTCAACATAATGTCAAGAGGTCACTGTGTCAGACTAAGGTTGTACCAATTTCCTAAAAATAGAAGTGAGATGCAATGCATGTTGGAAATTTTGACCCTTGTCCTCTATTGCCCCTGCCCCTCAATACTTTTGACCTGGTAGGAGAAATTTGCTGGATGGGGGAAAAAAGTTGCAAGCAGAAAAATAGCAGGGAGGGAAGAGATCAGCATCATTTATAGAGATGCTGCTTAAAAAGGTTTCAAGCATTATCTGGCATTAGGACAGTAGCTTCATATTTCTGATTTGGTCATGAACCACAAATGAAATCCATAGCATCACATTATACAGATTGCTTCATAGCGTAGTAAGTCATTACCTCAACTTAGGCATTTAAATCAAGAACAGGTATGATTAAGATAGCTTCTGTTAACAATAAACACAATCATGTCCACATATTTGAATTTTTTTCCACATGCTTTTTTTCTACTTTCATGGAATTCCTATAAAATGGGACAGGTTGCAACCCAAAGTCTATGAGTCAACTTCCCAGGCCAAAGTGTTTATTGTGTCCATCACAAACACTCTTGGCAAAATGTTGATTGGAATCTTTTGATATATTTACAAGAGACCTACAGTACATTAGCAAGCATTCCATCATTCCTGTTGATTTAACAATATTTTTCTGTAAATAAATTTGTCAATAAAAGAAAACCTAAAGAAGAAAGGAGAATCCATGAATAAATATGTGTAAAAGGGTTTCTAAAATTGGTTCTGCAACTACTGACCATTTTCTTAATCATTCATATATGTCAGGATTATCTATGGGAGGACTGAAAAAAGTCAAGATGATGCTTTCGATCACATGCTCATGATTCCCATTGTTTGTTTAAATACCAATGATTAAAAATACATTAAATAAAAACACACATACAGATATATATATACATATTGTACAGGACATAGTCAATTGAGTTGATCATTCCATGATTTAACATTCAGTGGGCAAATGTTCTAAACCTGTGACCTGCGGACTCCTGGAGGGCAGCTGCAATGTCATTAGAGGGGACCCCAAAGGATTGAAGAAATGTTATGATTTAAATCTTGACTTAAGTCATGGGGATTCATGGCCATGGTCTGTGGCCACAAAAGGTATTTAAAAGAGGTCCATGGTGAATAAATGATTGAGAACCACCGCCCAACTGAATTGACTATGACCTTAAAGTTTCTACAAATTAAAAAAATATATTAATGCTGTAGAAACAAAGAATAATTAAATACATAGATTTTGTTCTGACCTTATCCATCCCATGTTCTCTTTTTGGGAAGTACAACCAGTAGCATGCCAGTCAAAGACCATTTTAGCTCTTGGCCCTAGAAAAGTTGTACTGTCTATAGCTATAATTCAAGTTGGCTTTTCTTTGATTTCAACAAGTACACGGAAAGGTTATTTGGGCAATTAATGATGGCTTGTTCCTTGAATCTTTAAAGTGTTATGTTGAATGCTTCTGCTTGAAGTGATATGCAGCATATGACCTCACTCCTCTACCATATTATATGACATTTAATGATCTATCCACTAATGTGAATTGAACAAGAATTGGTGCCCTGGGTCCACAATAAAAAAAGGACGGCTATTAAATATGGAAGGTCTGGCTTACTGCATTTGAAACTAATAAAGTTGTGTGGATTAGCATGTGAAAAAAATGGGTATATTATCAATAAGTAAAGTGAAATTCAAGCACTAATTTTCACCAGAAAAAAAAATGTCAAGAACCTTATGGAAGGTTAGGATTCAGTGTTACAAGAAATCAATGATCAAAATCATTTGGAACTTTAATAGATACCTGTTTCCAACTTCTTTCATTTAGATTTCCTAATGTCTTTCAAATATATTGAATTGCAGTCACACAGTTGTCACCCTCTTTATCTAGACCAGGAGTGTCAAACTCACATCATCACAGTGGCATCACATGATGTGTCAGGACTTTCCTCCCCTTCGCTAAACTGGGCATGGGCGTGGCCAGTGCATGATGCATCCGGTCCATGGGCTGGGAGTTTGACAGCCCTGATCTAGAGGGTAGTAAGATTGAAAATGTTGTTTTAGCTTGATCCATTCTCATAAACCAAATATTATATATATATGTGTGTGAATGTATGTGTGTGCATGCACATGCACGTGCACACACACACAGTTACACCCATGTATATATCTACATATACATACATGTACACATGTATAGTTGAGCTTTAGCTCCTCCAAAAGGTTGGCTTTTCTTTGAAGAAGAATTAGTAATTTATAATTGTTAAAACTTGTAGAGAAATTATCTACAAGAGAAGTCAAAAAGTCAAGACAGCAGCGGCAAGCACTACCCTTTTTATATGCATTGCAATACATATGAAAAGGGTAGGATTTGATTACCTGTTCATGGCCACCATCTTAATTTTTTGACCCCTGTGGATGTCCCTGATTACAGAATATCTGAAAAGTAAGCCTATTAACTATTTTTAATTTGTGGAATTACAATTAATTCAATTAACATGAACTCTTGTTATCATTCAATCCCTTTCTTTGTCTTGACCTTGCCTCTTTTCTGGAGTGCAATCTTTGGCATGCTGCTGAGAAGCCAAAGGTGACTCTCCTGCCTGAAAATGTAGCCTTTCTTTGCACATTATCAAGTTAAGTCAATAAAATGATGTTTCTAACAAAAGTCATTCTAACCTTCATGGAGTCTTATCTTAAGTGTTTGCTGGCTTTCTTGTTTTATTGTTTTTCCATTTATCTCAAAAGTTTCTTCTCCCTCTTGTCCACATCACCCACAATATTGGTGGATTTCACAGCAAGCATTACAAATACTAACTATAACTGAAAGCCTTTTTTTCAGATTTGGGGAAAAAAACCCGCTTCAAAACAAGACCTTGGGCCACAGTGATTTAAACAAAATAGCAGATAAGCTATATTGTCTTATGCTCAGCTGGAATTCAACATTCACAGCAGAGCAATAATTAATTTTCTGTACTTTTAAAAAAGGTATATTGTTCATTTTTGCAGAGGCTCCATTTTTCTTTTTTAAATACATTAGCCTCTTGTGGTCTTGATTTATGGATTCATCTTGCTTGTTAGGATAACTAGCCTGCAGTCTCAAAAGCAAAACTAGTTTGGTGCAATATTTGTCTGAGTTAAACGTGCTAAACTGAGGTCTGAGAGTATATCTTTGTTTGATTTCAGATTATATTTAAAAGAACCTTGCCTTGTATAAACTGGATGCTTTTCAAGTTAAACATACAGAAATAGAAGCTTTGCATATTTAGAAGTCTCATCATACTCTGATGTTATTCAACTTCACAGTTAAATTTAAGCATCTATGCATCTTTATAAATTTGTAACATGGATATATTTTTTTCAAAACTGTAGCCTTTTAGGGGTGGTATGGTGATATTTTCCTCTTACATTTGATCCTAATGTTTTTTTCTTTGAAAATAAATTGTTCTGTGCTCCAGTATGAACAGTGAGAACAATTAAGCAGTGGAACGGCTTGTCTTCAGCTTGTTGGTGCTTCATCACTGGAGGCTTTTAAGAAGAGACTGGACAGCCATTTGTCTGAAATTGTATAGTCTCCTGCTTGAGCAGGGGGTTGGACTAGAAGACCTCCAAGGTCCCTTCCAACTCTATTATTCTGTATTCTATTCTGTATATTAACTCCTTCTCATTACTTTTGAGATTGCAACTTCCATCTCTTTCAGAACAGAGAAAGAGATGTTAGCATCGCTAGCATGATAGTTTTCTGGCATAGTTTAAACCAGGTTTATGGTTTTATAGTACCTTGCAGCCAAGATTAGACATTAATGTTTAGATAGCCATATTTGTGAAAAAAAAGTGTTTTAAACAATTAGAAGTAGAGATATAATGCAATGTGTTGTCAATTTCATATCTTGGATGTGTTCTTTCTTTTTCATATTATTCTCTGTATTTATCTTTCTCAGTCACATAGTTAAAGTTTTCCACTGGCTTCATAATATTGCCATGTATTATGTGTTAAATTTCTTAAACGTTTATTGTAAACCTGATGGATGACCTGACTTCTGCTTCAGTATGGATATGTAGATTTGTGTTATTATCAGATGCCCATGGTGCCATTATAGCCTAATATTCATCATTATAGTAAATGAAAAAAAATAGGTTTTTTTTGGCCAGGAAACTGATATAGCTGGAGAAATATTGCGATAAGCAAGTAGGAATTTGAAAGAATTTTCAGTTCCATTTGAACTGAAACCTAGACCTTAATCCTAATCCTAGGCTAAAGTTCATTGATTAACCCTCTTCATTCATTGTACAATATGAAGGCAATTGAGCTGTAAACATTAACTTGTCTTTCCAAAATAAATAAAGCAATTATGTTTTACAGAAGGCTCACTACTTCTATTAAATTATTTAAATGTTTCTAAAATATCTGCAACCACCCATTCTCACACCTGGCAACAGTTATTGGATTTGTTGCACTCACACATCATAAACACATTCTGACGTCTGGGGTTGAATTCTATTTGAAGATTAAATGAATCTTCTTTTTAAGTCATTCATAGAATTAAAACTAGCTGTATAAAAATACTAGTATGATTGTTTTATTCCTACTTCCCTAAGAGACTATGTTTTTTTCCATGTTTCAGTTTTCTGAAACAGAAACCATTATTTGTTATACTTGGAGCAATAGATAAAATGCATTTATTATGCTCAGAAGACTAATAGCTGTTGCAATTAAATGAAACTACAAAGAAACAAGCATTATTTGCAAAACAAAAAATATCTCTGTGCTTAAAATATATTACACTAATGGGTAAAGCACCTAGGAGGGGGAAAATATTTTCATGATCTAATGACATTCCTGCTATTAGGGAAGTGTGGCAAATGCTTAGGCAGCCATTAATGGCATCAAGGGGATCAAAAGGTCAAGATGGCAGTTGAAGAAATACACTTGAATCTTTACACTTTTGTAGCTGTGTGCCTCCTTGACATATATATGAAAAGGAAAGGAGTTGCTCAGACAACTGAGATCACCATGTTGATTTCTTGACTTTTCCTGTAGACATTACTAATGTATGTTTGATAATAAGTTATCATGGTTGGTCACACAGTCAGCCAGATGTTTAGACTGGATTTAGCAGTCTTATTCACACATCGAGTCCTTCCAAAACTGGAATAGGCAGATATTGTTGTTTGATGGTATTAAAGGTATTGTCACAAGATATAAACTGTTCCAGGTAAAGCTGCCTTTTACAATTGACTGATGGTAAATTTGTCAATGTCAATGGTGTTCAGTGGTGCTCCACTTTTTTGGAATTGCAGTCTAGATGTCTATTACTATTGGTACTACCTTTGCTTTCTTTTGCCACAGCTGTTTTATTATTTTGTTATCTTCTCCAGTCCTTTCTTTTCTATTCTGCTGTATCAGGTACTGCTAAGTCCACTATCTAGCCTTTTTTGTCTTTCTTGTTGACAATACTGAGGTGTTATGTGGCAGGTATCAGTATTATTATGCTAGAGATAAGAGAAGGTTTTTTTTTTCTGGAATGAGTTTAGTATTACCTATGTTGATTTGAGTGAATTGGGAAGGAAGGATAATCTTGCTGCTATTCTTCAACCAGAAGCTGTGTTTAGTCTGAGAAATGGGCATGTATCCAATCTCTAATTCCTAAAATAGGATTGAATATAGTAAGAATATAGGAAGAATATGCAGATAAAAAAGGGTGACTTTCCCCAGACTAGTGCCCACTAGCTATGATGGACTAAATGTTCATAATTGCTATTTACACAGGGCAGTGGTGCATTCCTAACAGTTCAGACTGGTTCGGCTGAACCAGTAGTAGTTTGGCGGCCTAGGTTGCTGAAACCGGCAGCAACCCAGGCCTGCCATATCCCCAAAGTGTAGTTCCCCAGGTGCAGGCACCATCTTGTTTACAGTTCTGCACATGCACAGAACAATTTTAATTGCACTGCACATGCATACATACACAATGCGCGTACACAAACGAACCAGCAGTAGTGCCTGCCAGAACCCACCCATGGCCTATGATAGCTGACAATGTATTGTCATGTGGAGATGCAAAATGGGGAAGGGCTAGAGTACATAGTATACACTGCATAATTTTTTTGGCCTAATTCTCAACAAATAACAAAAAGCAAAATATGCAACGGTGCAGTTCTTCTAGGGTTGGGGACTGTAAAAGTCTCCAATCATCTGTTATCAGAAAAATAGCTTAACGGCAACAGCTCAGCCTAATATAATACACAGCAAACACCATAAAGCCACAGAAGAAAGCAATGAAATAGCTATGCCTCTTGTGGCCTGTTTAGCTATCAATGTGGAAGAGAAAGATCTCTGAATTCTTCATGCTGGAAGCAGACTATTGGGGGGAAAAACTATTGCTAACTTGATCCTCTTTAAGGCAAGAGAGACAACTCTGTACCTCAAGGTCTCTGCAGGAAATTTAAACATTGTAATATAACATTCTATGCTCTGGTCAAGCCTGAAAAGTTCATAGAACTTTATTATATTGGAGTGGGACAAAAATATTGCATGTACATCAAAGAGCATCTCTGCCCTTTGATGGGCTGCTTAATAATAGGTTTTTCCATTTATTTTTTAAAATATAATGTTTTATCAGTGATATGAGGGTGCAGGATCTGTTCTCCACCCTCTATCATTATGTTTTTATGACCTCTCCATGTATAAAATACAAATGGCAGATATTTTTTTAGAACATTTGTTGAGGAAGCTCAAATCAAGTATCAATCTAGCAATCATAAGAAATAATGCATTGTGCCAAGTTTTAAAAGAGATCTTGCACAAATATTTAGATTAAGTTTAAACTGTTCTTCCACTCACATATTTTCTTGTTTTTTTTTTTTTTAAAAAAAGGAAGACAAAGCTTTTCACCACATAACAAATCCCATATTTCCACAAAACTTAGGGTTGATTTTGTTGCAGGTATTTTAAACTAAAGATTTTCTGCAAGATTCAGCACATTTAATTTCCTACTTAAACTTTTCTAAATTTCACCAAATCCAAACAATTCTTTAAAAAAAAAAGAAAATGTTCAATCCTGCCATTGGTGCTGCCATTAAGTCATTGGCAATAGCGCTTGAAGTGCTTAGCCTAAAATGTTGCCCACTCTTGATTTATATATTGTTAATGCACTAATTTATACTATACTATACTATACTATACTATACTATACTATACTATACTATACTATACTATACTATACTATACTATACTATACTATACTATGGTTCCACCACAAATCCGCGGTAGACTAAAGCGCGCTCGACGAAAGCGCGTACGTGACGTCATCACAGCGCGACGAAAACAGCACGCTGTGAGCGGTAAACTTAAAATTAACGCGTAAATCTAAACCTAACCCCCCAAACCTAACCCTAAACCTAACCCTAAGCCTAACCCTTAACCTAACCCTAAACCTAACCCTAAACCTAACCCTTAACCTAACGCTAACCCTTAACCTAACCCTAACCCTAACGCTTAATGTAACCCTAAACCTAACCCTAACCCTTAACCTAACCCTAACCCTAAACCTAAACCTAACCCTTACCTTTATGTGAATCGGCTTGCTTTAATTTAATTTTAATTTTAATTTAATTTATTTTTAATTTTATTTGTCGCGCTGCTGCTGATGTCACGTACGTGCTTTGATCGGGCGCGCTTTAGTGGACCGCGGTTTTGACGGGTCACGCTATACTATACTATACTATACTATACATTACATTACATTACATTACATTACATTACATTACATTACATTTTTATTTAAATTCATTAACTGCCCATATCCAGTGGACTCTGGCATACAGCACTAATCCCCCTCTAAAAACAGCTAAGAACATTGAATCACATAGTCAGTCCAGGCTAAAATGATTTAATTTTGCAAAAACAACAATGCAAAACAGAGCCATTGAACAAATGATAAAGCTCCAGGCTTGGGGTTTTAAAGTTTAAAGTAATGCTTGTTACTTAAGCAGAGAAGTTGAATATACAATAGTATAACTAATTTAATGAAAAAAAGGACTAGGGGTGTCATGACAGAAATATTCCAATATCTAAAGGGTTGGCACAAAGAAAAGGGGGACAACCTATTCTCCAAAGAACCTGAAGACAGGACAAGAAGCAATAGATGGAAAATAATCAAGGAGAGAAGCAACCTAGAACTAAGGAAAAAAATCTTGACAATGAGAACAATTAACCATTAGAATAGGTTGCCTTCAGAAATGGAGGGTGCTCCATCTCTGGAGGTTTTTAATAAGAGATTGGAAAACTGAAATGGTATAGAGTCAACTGCTTGAAAAGTTAGCTGGACTAGAAAGCCTCCAAGGTTCCTTCCAACTCTGTTATTCTATTCTTTTCTGAATAATATTGCCATGAAATATTTTCTATTTTGAAAGAATACGAACCGAATATGATGGGTATTATTTCCAAGAAATTATGCATGAAATGGAGCCTACATTTTGCTTTCTCCCTTCTGTAAATATAATGACTTGGATTATCTTCTGGACATTAGTTAATAAGCAATCTTATGGGAAAACACAGTGTTAAAACAAGAAGCCATGAAATACTTCCATCAATAGCTGTTTGCGAATTGTAGCTAGTTTTCATGAATATAAGTATTATATTAAAGTATCTCATAGCAATAAAGTGTTCAGCTTAGGTTTTTCCAATTACTATAATATACAATAATATGCAAAATCATTGTTTTTTCTGTTCAGTTTTATGTTCAATCACTAAGGCATGTCTGATTTTTGTGACCCCATGGACCACAGCACACTAGTCTCCACTGTCTCCCACTGCCTCCCATGAGTTTGTCTAAATTCATGTTCATGTTTCTGGCCAATGGTCTTGGGTTTTTACATTTCTACAATATCAGTAAATATATAGTATGTATGTGGCTATATTTGTGTCTTCCTTCCTTCCCTCCCTCCATCTTTCTCTTATTTTTTGTTCCTTTTAACAGTCATATGTTTAATGTTTGTACACTACTGGTGATTAACTCAGTGAATACCATGTAGATCAGTGGTGGGTTCCGGATCCCGTTGCAACCAGTACGCTGCGACGAGGATGGATATCCATTTGGGCATGCGTGCTGTGCATGCACACTCACACCACCATCCTGCGAAGCCCCAGCTGCTTGGTGAGGTTGTGTGTGCATGCACAATTGGCCTGTTTCCCTCCAAAAGAGGTAAGGAATGCTGGTGGGCAGGTGGGCCCCTAAAACATTGTTCCGGGACGGCGGTCACTGCTCCCAGCTACCACTGGTACACCTGTACCGAGCCATACCACCCAGAACCCACCACTAACGTAGATGTTTCAAAGGTGTGATTTCTAATCCATCTTTTGCCTTATGTAACAAACATGTTAAAATTTTCTCAAGACAAAGAAAGACTGAAAATGTCTCAAATCACTTAAGGCAGATATAAAAATAAATCATATTTCTCAATTTAATGAGAAAACTGAGAAACTAGCTAATGGAAACTGTTCAAGGCAATAATACCAAAACTGGGCTTTTATGAGAAAACTGAGAAACTGGGTTTCTCAAAACTGGGCTTTTATTTAATGAGAAAACTGAGAAACTAGCTAATGGAAACTGTTCAAGGCAATAATACCAAAACTGGGCTTTTGAAATCAAAAATTACACATTATGACTGACACTACTGACAATACTTTGCGTTGCTTATATACCAGAGGAGGTATTCAGCAGGTTCTGACTAGTTCTGGAGAACTGGTAATGGAAATTTTGAGTAGTTCGGAGAACCGTTACATACCATTTCTGACTGGTCCCACAGCCACCAAGTGTCTGCTTTCCAAATCCCAGCTGATTAGGAGGAAATGGGGATTTTGCAGTAACTTTCTCCTGGAGTGGGGAGAAAATTGAGATTTTACAGTATCCTTCCTCTGCCACATCCACCAAGCCACGCCCACCAAGCCATGCCCACAGAACATAGTAGTATTTTTTTTTTAATCCCACTGGTATATACAATAATCATAGCTAAGAAGTAAAGTTGGATTGTATAATGAGTGTGTAACATATAATGAATCTTCATTAATTAAAATAATTTCAGAAGTATTGCCAAAATTTTCATTTTTAAATAGTTAAAATCCTGCAAGATCATGAAATCATATAAAATCATTACATTTGAACATTCTTGTCCCCAGAATTTATGTAATGGACCATTTTTGAAAGATAGATTAAAAATAAAGTCTTTAGAGATTCTCAGTCATCGAGGTCATCAATATCTCAAAGGTGCTTTTTCAGAAGGTAACTGGACTTTCTTGCTTTTTTTTCTTTTGAGGACATTTCGCTTCTCATCCCATTATCTCATTACAGGATATCCTATCAGAGCTGAAGAAGCTTATTGGATGAAAAAGAAATAAAGCCCCAAGTCCAGTTGCCTCCTGAAAAAGAACCTTTGGGACATTTAAAATTAAACATTATTTTCCATATAGAGGTCCATGAGCACTATGTTGTCATCTACTGACAAAGGTTCAATGTGTAATGATTTACTTGTAGAAGGCATTGAAAGACCATAGATCAATGGCATCAAAGTGCTTTGCAAGCACATTTAGTTAAGGATCAACTTTCAGTAGAAAGTTGAGAGATCTGTCAATCAAAAGTAAACCATGCCATACCCAAAGGCTTGAGTGTCTGATTCAGTAGTTGCTTTTGCCTAACATTCTAAACCATAAACCATAGCATAAAATTAAAACCAAAGCCACGTTATGTCTTATAATTTCATGTGAACCATGTCATAGCTATAGTGTTTGCTAATTTTGATGGAGAGTTACAAACATAGCTACTCTGACCTGTTAAACATGACTTAAGTAAAATGAAGATCCAGATTCTTGGGGGTGGTAGGGGTAATATGCTGACTCTGTAAACTGCTTAGAGTGGACTGCAAAGTATACAAAGTGGTATATTATTCTAAGTACTCTCTCTCCCCCCCTCTGTATGTACCGTATATGTTGTTATGTATACACACACACACACACACACACACACATATGCACAACAATGGACATTTATGACAATGGGGAGTGCAGCACTCACAATAGCCGCTTATGTTGGGAATAATTACATTTTATCTTTCCAACAAATCTGGAAAAGATCCAGATTGGAAAAGAAAATATGTATTAATATTAGGAAATACCAAAGGACTGATACAGACACCAAACCAAAATCTTTCTTATAAAGTATATGTATTTAATTAGTTAATTATGGGAAACTATAGTGCTTTGATCATGATAAATCAAGTTGCGATGATATCCAAATTAATGGACAGGAACAAAAATGACCCCCTTTTTCTGATTATCCATTTTATATCTAAAATATATAATGCAAATCTGTATAGGACTGAGGCTTGAGACTGGGATACATAACCTTATTTTCTCTTGAAAAGCTAAGTATAACAAGCAAAAATGTTTGCTCAACAATAGAATGTATGTTCTTAGCTAATAGTTAACTGAAAAAAAGGGTAAGGTTGAAACTACATATACTGGGGAGAGATATATTTGCAAAGAAAAATAATTTTGTCTGTTCCAGGAAATCAGTCAAAGTATCAAATAAATATTTTCGTAGCTCCAGGAATAGAATTCGGATGAATACCTACTAAAAAAAAGCAATATATAAATATGTTGCATGAAAATTGGAGGATACATTAATTAGATTCTCAGATTGAATCAATTTACGGTTTTCATAACCATTTTTGTTAACTAATCCACAATTGGTGTGATTTACACAACAACCAAATCCAAATTGAATAAGCAGCAATATTGTTTGGCATAACATTTGAATCCAGCCTTTATTTCAGAGGGATTAATATAGGGACAATTTAATACAGAAACAAGGCATTGTCATACCCATCTAATAAAATTTCATAATTAAAATGGAGTATCTATTACTTCAGTTACATCATGCTTTTGTGTGTCTGATGTCATTAGAAAGTGACATGGGTATATTTCCTTTCGTCTACATATTCCTTCAGCTTCACCTCCCATTTATCTACGTCCTTCTTTATTTTATCCCACTGTTGACCTATCTACCTATCTTCTTCACTTCTTCACTTATTTTTTCATATACTTTTAAATGCTTGCCAATCACATGATGTTAGCAATGGAAAAGAAAGTCTCATCTTCTAGCAAATTGGTATAGCTATAAACCAGTGAGAAAAACAATGGGCGTTAATATATTCCACATACATACAACTTATTTCATGAGTGCAGCAGCTTGCTTAGTATGAAAGAGAAGATTTGACACCTCTTCCTATTTGGGGTTCGATCAATAAGATAAGAAGTGAAAAACAATGACAGAAACGTAGAATACAGGGTGTGGAAGGAATTTTGAGATAACCAGCCTAGCCTATGCCTTTTCTAGGAATCTAGAACCAATGCATCCCTAACATTCAGTGCTGCTGAACTCTAATGTCAAATGTTAGATAACTGCAAGGCCTCTATGGAGGAGTAGCTGTATAATCTAAAGCAAATATAGGCAAATATATTGTAGGTGGGCCTTTTCCACAACCTTTTTTGGATTCCTTGGCATCATTTCTAAAGACAGCAAGATTTCATGCCTTACTTACAGAAACTTTGCATTTGTGGATCCAGGGAGATAGAAACTCTTGCTCATGTCCTCATATGGTGTCCTCTCCATTATACCCAAGACATAATCTGATCTCCCCAATAATGTGCAAATATAATGGTCACACAAATACATTTTGCGTTTATTATATTTAAGGCATGGTAACTCGACACTCACACAACAGATAG
The DNA here is from genome assembly GCF_009769535.1 of Thamnophis elegans. Lineage (NCBI taxonomy): Eukaryota > Metazoa > Chordata > Lepidosauria > Squamata > Natricidae > Thamnophis > Thamnophis elegans. Next base: position 33,670,852 of record NC_045558.1, read on the forward strand.
CCAGATTTCTTCACGGTTATAGAACAGTGTCCCAAAGGTGCTTTTTCAAGAAGCAACTGGACTTCCTGGTTTTTCTTTGAAAACGTTTTGATTTTTCAATGAAAAACTAGAAAGTCCAGTTGCCTCTTGAAAAAGCACCTTTGGGATAACCATGACCTGGATGACTGAGAATCTCCATAGACATTTATAGAACAGTGCAAAACTTTTCATTAGATATGTCATTATGATTTTTCTTTTTTACTGTAAAGGCTGATAAAAGAAGGTAATAAGGAAATTTGATTTAGCAGACTATTTCATTGTTGAAGAACTTTTACTATTAGAATTTCTTTTTCCTGATGTCCAACTAGGGACAGAGCTTATTAGCAGTGCTGATATTCCAAGTATTTCCAATTTATTAACTCTTCAACAAAACTTTAAAGTAAATCAAGATATATGTCAATCTCAGCAAAGAAAATTCCTATCTGTGTATAAATTACTTTAGCTTCTTTGTATCCTTTACTCTGCCCTTAAAAAATGAAGTCCATTGCCATTAACTATAGCCAATAAAAGCACGTATTCTGGTAGAAAATACTGTCACTTATTCTACAAACTATGACTTTGCATGATATGCAAATCCAGTCACTGACTACTTTTATTGCTTAAACTATAATATCAATAACTCAAATGATTCAAAGGAATGACTTACTACATTTGGGAAAAAAAAACATACGCCAGAGATCAGCCTGCTGGAACCATATATCAGCCTAGCAAAGGAGACATGGGTTATTTATTACCTTGGTCCAAATATCAGCTTCAACTACAGCTCTGTGAATGAGTTAAGTGAAAATAAAGAACTTTTTAAAATAGTTATTAATTATAACAGAAGAAAACACAATATAAATCAACAACAGTCTTTCACAAGTTGAATATTTCCCATACAAATGGAATTTAAAGCTCAAGTAGGCCTGCTGGTTAGAGATTTTGGAAGCTATAAATCCACATATCTGGAAACAGTTCACATTGAACAATGATAATCCAAGACATGGATTTGGAGGAAAATGTTCTACATGTCTGGTGGCACCAATCTGGATTTTGTTTGTTGACTTGTATCCTGCAACAGACTACAGTTCATCTATTTGAATTTTCTGCAAGCAGGTCTTTTCATTAGATTTATTCTCTGGTGATAATAAAAAGGATAATTATTATTTGCTTTCTGGTTGCTTTTATGGATAGATCAGTTCAGTTTCTAGATTCACATAACATGGTTTGTTTTCACCCCTAATGAAACCAAGATTTATTTATACATTTATTATATCCAAGTTCATAATCACCCTGAACTAAAAGCCTAAAGCTTCTATATGAGTACAACTGCAATATAAGCTGCATTTCTCACAAAAAAGTAAAACAGAACAGAATTTATTGGTGATGTGCTTAGCAATTAATAAGAGGAACTCCACAGCTGACAATACATATTCATTTCAACAGCTTATTTAGTAATCTACTACAGTGAAATAACCAGTTCTGTCTCAGTGCCATCTGGTGACATTTTTTTACACTAACAAGAAACAGAGACAATGTATGCTTTTGTTGTCCCTCATTCCCTTTCCCCCTGATCCTTTCATTTAGCCCATAAGTGCTAAAATATCCTACACAATGGTCCAAGAGGTTTAATTTTAAAGATTGCATATTTGCTTTCAAACTGATCACCTTTCTTTATAAAGAGAGATAGAAATTGCATGATTGGATAAGCAAGTTCTATATCCATGAAGGACTACTGAATGGTTATACTTCACTGACTGATTGAATTATCTTTGGACAATTTGATACATATCATGTAGAAAACACAGTAACTTACCCATTCAAGATTTTTCTGAGTGTTTCTATTTTTCAGAATTAATCCACAAAAAAATCCCTTTTATTTTCCATTGTAAAACACAATGTGTCACTGATGGTGTTTTTCCTATTCTGACTCTGAATTTCAACTGCAGGCAAACCCAAAAATGAGAAATTTGCTAAAAATCTGATATTTTGGGGTAAATCTAATGAAGATAGCAACGTTGCATAGGTTTAACAAAAATCTCCATTTGTAATAGTCTTTGACCAGACTACAGATAAATATAGGGCCCATTAGGGAAAGTGTTGCTAGCTTTTCATACACATAGTCTTTTTCATCATTGCTATTGTTCTTAGCATTTCTTTTTGATCTGGAAACTGTCTTTAAAAGCATACTACAATTCTACCCTGTGTTATTTGTGTAACACACTGTAACTGTTACAGTCTACCAGCCACAATGGGTTCTTTAATGAAATATGATAAATTTAAGAAGGAAGTATGATATCTGTTTTGATGCTGGAATGAAGGAGTAGCTAATAATATCTTTTAGCTGAAAGACAGCCCATCCATGCATCCATCCATCCATCCATCCACCCTCCCTCCCTCCCTCCTTCCTTCTTTCTTCCTTTCTTCACCACAAAATGGTGATCCTATTATCTGCCCAAGTTCAAATCTGCTTTCATATGCTTTAATATGATATTATGCCCAAGAATTTCACTTTATACAATTTTGATCATAGGATTGCTATTGTGAAGTGAAAAAGTGGTATATATGCCTCTGAGAACTCTAAATGAAATATGGGATATAAATCTAATGAATTTTGATAAATCAATCAATCAACATAAAGCAATTGCAGTGTTAAGTATGCTATTATTCCAAAATGGGGGAATATATGACTTATGACAGGAAAAGAAATGATAGCTGCTTGAAAGGTTGTAAAATTTTAATACTGTTGAAGTGGTAGAATTTCCTACCACTTCTTTAGCTTGAGGAAAAAGGAACTGCTTTTGAACATTTTTTTCAAAGGAGAAGAGAATTTCAGTGGGTAGATTGAAGTGTTGGGTATTTCTTTACTTATGAGGTGGCCAATTAGTTGTGTGAATATCCCAGCTTCCTTTGTTCAATCACCTCTTTGGTGATCTTCCTGTGTTTCAGTTAGATCACAAAGGAAGACAAGGGATCTCATTTAATGCAGTTGTGTTACTGGTAAGGAAAATTTCTACCTTTGTGACATTATTGGACAGTTTTTGTTTTAGAACGCTTCTTTGGAGGGGGGGGGAGAATGTAACTAAGACATCCATTTTGTTCCCTAAGAACAGTACTACTAATACTATTATATTTTCTGTAATCTTCTCATGCAATGAATGTTCCCACAATGGGGTCATCTTCAGTGAGTATTCTGTACAAAATTAGATGATCAATGTTGCAAGCAAATGTTCCATCATGAATATAAAAAGCAATGCAAAAGCAGAGCTTAATCCATCAAAGGAGGCTTCTCTTTCTATCTGAAATGTATATTATTGTAGAATTTGAATTTCTTTGATTGCATTGGTCCTAGGATTCACTACTTCAAAGATAATGCTGACTTTTTTATTGCCTAATAGATTGGTGTGTGTGTGCGTGGGGGATTGCTTTTCCCTCCCTCCACCCTTCATGACATTGTTATTTATTTAGCTTATGTGATGGAACACTGATAAATTAGGCCCAACTCTTATTCTTTATTAAGTTGTGTTGAATTACAATGTTCGAATCTCACAGCAAGTGCAAGCAAAACTGACGAGATTACATTTTTTGATAAGATTAGAAGCTACTCATGTAAGTTAATATTAAAATTGACTCTGAATATAATCAAGGATTTGTCCAACTATCTTTAATTGATCTGCAATGGAAAGCTAAAGCAAATGCAGATTGCATGATAGTACAAATCAAAGGAGTGATGTAAAATGAAGCAATAAAACACAATGACATTTGTGCCTATTTCAGACCCAAGTATTAAAGTTTGTTCACCTGGAGGGAAGAGATAACTTGGTATTATTGAGCATTAACCACAAAATCAGTTGGTTTACATTCCAGGGTTCTGAAGGAACTGGCAGATGTGATCTTGGAACCACTGAATAAAATATTTCAGATCTCCTATACCACAGTGAAACTGGAAAAGAGTTGATGTGGTTCCCATCTTCAAAAAGAAAGAAAAAAAAGTGGAAACTACACATCAATCAGCTTGATATCAATATCAGGGAAAATCGTGTAAAAGATAGTCAAGCAGCAGATTTGTGAGCATCTGGAAATGAACAAGATGATTACTAGAAGCCAACACACTTTGTTAAAAACAGGCCATACCAAACAAACTTTATTGCCTTCTTTGATAACTGAATTAGTAAATCAAAGAAATGCTATAGATATAGTATACGTAGACTTAAGTAAGGCATTTGACAAAGTAGACTACAGCATACTTTTTTATAGTAAGATAGAACAATGTGAGGAGGACAGTACCATCTCCAGATGGATTTGCAGTTGGCTGACCAAGTGCACTCAGCATGTGGTCTTTAATGGAACTACATCTTTGTGGAGGAATGTACATAGCTACTGTACCTCAAGGTCGTGTCTTGAGGTGATCTTGACAGACTTGAGCATTGGACCTATCCAACAAGATGCAGTTCAGTGATGACAAAAGTAAGATCATGCTCTTAGGCATGAAAATACCAATGCATAGGTAGAGAATAAGTGGTACCTGGCTCAACAGTAGTACATTGATAAGATTTAGAGGATCTAGGGGTCCTAGTGAACCACTCTTAAGTATGAGCCAGCAGTGTGCTGCAGCTGCCAAAAAAGCAAATACAGGCCCAAGCTGTATCAAAGACGGTTAGTATCAAGATCATAAGAAGTCATAATACCATTTGTATTTGGAATACTGCACCCAGTTATGGTCACCATTATATAAAAAAGAAAAAAATGGCAGAAGCCCTAGAAAGAGTGCAGAGAAGAGCAATAGAGATGATAAGGGGGTCTGAAAACTAAACTGTAGATGCACTGCTTTCAGAATACTTTATTTCATTTTCAACATACTTGGATTCGAAAGAAAAGGTTTTTTTTTTTCCTGTTCAACCAACATTAACCCAGCTTTCTTGCTCTGTATCATGATGTGGATGCTTAAAAAGAGATAGACAACACTGAAGGACATTTTGAAAGGCAAGTAACAGAATTACAATTACATAGTTTCTCCTGTACCTGAGAAATTAGCCTGCTACATTCTGGTATGTTATATGGTTCATTTCATATATAAATATATTTCTTTTGCTGGTTAGGTTTGTTATAACATAGGAAATGCAGGCAAATCTAACAAAAGAAGTAAGCTCTAGACTAAACACTACATATATTAGGATAAATAGGAATAAATATATATAAAATATTAACATAAAAATGTGTAAGAAACAATTATAGTTAACCAATTTTATTTTCCAATGGACCTTGATAATACTATCTTTGCTAGTAATGTTGCCATCTCTGAACATGAGAATGCCTTATAAATAATCAACCACAAAAACTGAGAGGGAAGCAGGTGAGATAACCCGATCAGAGGTATCCATAAAAAGGACAATGGGTGAATCAAAAAACTCAAGGTGGCATATGCAATTGTAGAACAAAAAGCCTGCCTAATTTTTTTTGCATGACTTTTAAAAATAATGTAGCTGTGATTGGGTGATAATGTTTGCCTTTTTGATTTTTTTTCTTTTGGGTAACTCCCTTGCTTGAACCTGGATCTGATGATCAAACGTCCTTCTGAGGCTGAATTCCTATTTCCACTAACAAGAGGGAATCTAAGTAATCCCCTTATGGTAGGGTATAACACATCCCCTAAAATTTTCTTGGAGTTTCTCAAAAAAGCCTTTATTTCATGAAAGCAGTTCCTATTCTTCTATCTTGTTTTCAAAATTCCTGTGAATTTCTATTTTCTTGGTAACACTTTTGGGTGACATAAAGAACCCCCGTTATATTCTATTACATTTTCCCCATTATGTGAAGTCTCCTTGGCTGCTCTTATTTGGAAAAGTCCAATGGGATGGGTTCCCTCTAAACATCTCTTCTTAAGATTTATTTGCAGTGTAGTTTATAACATCAAAAATAGGATATTCACATACATTTCCTAGCTGTTTTGTGATTAAGTAGTTCCAGAACACCATCTTTCATTCATGAGAGATTTTTTAAAGTCCTCTTTTCTTTTAAAATGAATGTCAAAACCAAATTCTCTATCATTGAATGGAAGGATAGAGGAGGTCTGCCCCAGAATACTAGTTCTGGTTGTGTTTTCTATAAGGTGCATTTAAATCCTATCTATTTAAAGCCAAATGTTTTCAATTTACTCCAAGTTCTTGATGCAGCAGTAATCACATTCATTCCAACTAGTGATTATCAAAATATTGTGGATATCCAGCTATTACTTAGATTAATGTGCTTCTACCATAATTTGTCTGTTACTATGGTCATTATCATCGCATCTGACTATGAACTTCATTACCATTTTTGCTTTAAATGGGACCCATTCATCTTCTTTGTGCAAATTTTGTACTTCCCCATTGTTTTCTGAGAAGCAACAACACCAAAATTGCCATTTTGAATTTTCGTATCAATGCCAGATGTCATTCACTTTTGTTTTATTATTGAAAGGGTGCAATGAACAGTCCTTTAAGTCAAACCAAGCTGTAATTATTGGTTTGTTTGGAAATGTCAGTCAGATTAATCTCTCTTTCTCCTCCCCAATCACTTTGCTCTACTACTGCTTCTGGAAAGATTCCATTCACTGTCAGAATGAAACTTCATCCTGAGAGTGTAACAGAAAGAAAAAATGTGTAAAGATTTAAATAATAAGAAATAGGGATTAAGAATGCTTCAGGCAAAGAATTCCTAGCTGCACCAGTTGGAAGAAAAAATAAATAAAATCTCATACACAATAGTAAAGAAAGAGATTAGGCTTCAAATATAAGATGTTATATTTGGCCCATTCTGTGAATAATACAGGTCAATTGTATAATGAACCTTCATTGGCAAAATTAAACAGTGGTCTATAATTGATTTTTTTTCTGCACTTTGAAATCCAATCCTTGGACAAAGAACATGAACATGAAAATGAATGGAGAAACTTCAACTATCTTATGTCTTTAAAGCAATCTATAGTATAGCCATACTTGAGAGTTAGCATAGTGAAATATTTAAGGTATTGGATTAGAACCTGTAATTACCAAGGCTTACTATATGATTTTGGGCCAATCACTTTTTCTCCAATTATCTAATAGATTTCTTTTCCCTGGAATGGCAATAAAGGAGAAAATGCTGTGCATATCACTTTGAACTCCCAGAGAAATAGTGGGATAAATCATTAATTAAAATAACGATAAATAGTATTGTGTTTAGTTTCATTCTGCATATCTCATAATGATACTGTAGACCAGAAAACAACAACAAAAGTATCAGTTGATTAAGAAAAAGTGTAACTGATGATCTTAGAAAAAAAATGAGTAATGGTAAGAAAATGACAAATATTTTTTATGAGTGGGTGGGGATATTCAATTAAAATTAATAGCTAAGATATTTATACTAGACAAAAGGAAGTCATTCTCTATAGAGCATAGAATTAAACAGTGGAATTAATTGACAGTTGTTATTGAGCGTAATTTAAATGGTATTATAGGTGATCCGAGGTTATTTATTACTTTTGTTGCTGTACATTCATAAGCAAAAGCTAGGACCCTGAGTAAGGACCCTCTGATCAGTATGGGTGAGCACCCAAATTTTTCATTGCTGAATATATTAGGTGAGGGTGCTCGTATTTAGATTTGGCAAATCTTGTGATCAGTAAAAGATGGTCCACTACGGATTACTATGTTTTTTTTAAAAAATCCACTTGTGACAAATCCACAAATGAAATCTTTTGTATTCTATTATTCTGGAAATGTATGTTCTAGTTCCCTTTGTTTCTACATTTTCTATTTTCATTTACTGACCACAGTTCTCTCTCACTCCATTCTTACTCTCCATCCCAGCAAACAGTATTCTACTGTTTCCACAGTGTTTCCTTTTATTCGTTCATCAGCAATCATTTTGCTAATTTGCAATGTTCTACCCTTACGTCTATTAGAAACAATAAAATGGTCTATGTAATAAGAAAGTAAATATTCTCTTGTGCAAAAGAGTTGCTGTTCATGCATTAAATGTTAAGCCCGCAGGTTTTAACTTGAATGATTGTTTGAACCAATTAATCTCCATTTACGATCAGTTTGTTGGAACTGAATAAATACAGTATATCTGCAGCAAATTCTTAGTTCTAGCATCTATGTATTCACCAGGGGTGGGTTCCTGCCAGTTCTAACTTCTTCTGTAGAAGAGGTTCCACAGATCTACTGTGCCGTTTAGAACTGGTTCCAGCTCCCTCCTCCTGCCCATCTGCACCATGCTTGCCCCGCCTACCACTCACTAATTGGCTGGCTCACCAATCGCCCAGTCCGCCTCTAAGAGTCCTATCTAAACCTTAAAGTCTTAAAGCTGTAAAGTTTGAACACCCCTGTGGGTTTCTTTTCTAAAGGCAAGGATCTTGTAACTTGACAGCTTTAAGACTTGCGTACTTCAAATGCCAGAGTTTCTGAGCCAACATTTTGATTTCTAAGCAAGAGCGTTGTTAAGTGAATTTCACCACATTTTAAAAGTTGGCCAGGCCCAGTCACATGACTTCCAAGCCACTCCCACCCGATCACATGGTTGGCAAGCCACTCCTACCCAATTACATGGCCAGCAAGCCATTCCCACAAAGCAGGACATATCTACAGAAGGGGTTCTAAAAATTTTTGAAACCCACCACTCACATATAAACTCACAGGTTGACATATATATGTAAATGGAAAACTCAGATTCATCCCATTTGCAGAGATGCACTTAAGTGAAACATGTAAACATAGCATAGTAAATTTGTTCAGTCAGATATTCTCCTTTTTTGTTCCTTTACTGTTTATTCAGTTTTGTTATTAAAGTGTTCTACCTTTCATAAATTCTGATTTGCTACAAAGTCTTATAAAAGTGACATAATCTGTCTCAGCCATTGAGTTCTTCAGTTTTCCCTTTCATGGTGATAATATCAAAAGAACTTGTTTTTATTCTTTTATGCACAAATATATCAGGATTACTGAGTGGTCACGCACTATGCCATATTACTAAAATATAATAAATTAAAATCATGGAAACCTTGAGCTAGAACAACGTTTGTAGGCATATACTAAATCAGGGATCCCCAACCTGGGTTGTGGCCTATTTGGAACTTCTCTGTGCGAGTGTCGGGCCAGCATGCATGCATGCACACAGCTCACTTGCATGAGCATTGGATTGGCATGCATGCACATGTGCACCATCCTGCTGCTCATCCTGCTGCACTGCACAGGTGTTCATGTGTGCATCAGTTTGACACCTGTGCAGTGCAGTTTCCCTCTCACCCCCCCCCCCCACAAGCAGGCTGCCAAGCCTCAAAGTTTGGGGACCGCTATACTAAATGCAGAAAATGCAGACCCAGTTCTTTTCCCCCAGAAGGCAACTTTTTAGATTATTTTTTTCAAGACTTTGAAAAAGAAGACTCCCATTACCACTCTAGTTAACTAACCCCAAGAGGAAACACTTTTGATTTGAACACCTTGAATTGCACAGTGTCCCTGATTGCTTTTTTATGGTATTGTACCAACACTTTC